>NC_137522.1:4057500-4115000 GCF_041902795.1 Electrophorus electricus
TCTCCCAAATTTGTCCCTCTACATCCTCACTAAACTCATCTTGGTACCAGTCTTCATGTTTCCTGTCATAGAACAAAGTGACGTGTAGGGGTCTGGGGGCGGCACGTACGGTTTGAGCAGAGTGATCCATGGTTTCCAGGTGAGGTAGGCAGACAGGAGTCCACCATGGGCAGTGGTCTCAGGTTGCAGGAGGCCCCAGTATATGTCGGCCCAATCTCCCATGACTGGGGTCATCAGATACTGGCCTGTGAGGTCGCCACCATTAAAGCAGTGGATTGTCGTTCCATTGGGGAAGTTTACTGATAGTCCTTCAGGAGAACACAGCACGGTAGCGCCGCTCTTAATCAATAGATCACATCCCAGCAAGTTCAAGTGGTGTAGAGGGGGCATATACGAAGGAGTGTGATAAGAATTGGCCCCCTACTTCCACTCTTAAGGGAAGAGTCAGCGGCAGACGTTGAGGTTTCCCCGAGAACCCTATGACGTTGATATAGTCCTTCCCCATCTTACCAGGGGAACACAGGCCTTGTAGAGCAGATTGTGTGTGGCTCCGGTGTCCACAAGAAATTGCAGTTCATGGTTCTCAACTGTGATGGACAGCATATGGTCTGCCAGGTTCATGCTGTCCGGGTCATTCCTGGGGGTTTGTCAGTATGTCTCTCCCTGGCTGGGGTCCCACTCAGCCATGGGATACATTCCACCCGGTGCGACTCTTGGATTTGGTGCATAGTGGCCTCTTCCATGGCCCTGGCCTCTCCTTCGGGTTTGATTCTGGGGACACTCCCTCACCCAATGATCCGCCTGCCCACATACGAAACATCCCTCTGTGTATTCATATCCCCTGCTCAGTCCCCTCGGGCCCCCTGGCCTTCCCCGTCGGCCGTGCCCAGCAGGACCTCCACGTCGTCCTCTACCACTAAATCCACCCTGATTTCCCTATTGGGTCTCCTCATAACTGCTTGGCAGATATGGTGGGTCAGGTTCCTGAGGTGCTCCGGCGACCATGACCTTTGCTGTTTTCTTTTTCTCTGTGGCGTTGTTTCTGGCCTCGCCTACCTGTAGCTTCAACAGCTGAGTTTGTAATTCTGCTAAGATATCTTTTTCTTTCTGGGCTTTCTCTTGGAACAGGGACAGGTGATGCATTAGATGTTTGTTCCATGTGTTAGAGTCACTTCCCGGCAAGTCTGGGTTCATTTTTATCGCATCTCTTACCTCTTGAGGGACACCCCCCAGTACTGCATTTCTAAACCATTCCTGGTGGAGCCCGTGTCTACCTGGGTGATGCCCTGTATATTTAATCCAGTCCTCGGTACATTTGGCTATATATTCCCGAGGGTTCTGGCTATTTTCCCATTTTAGCTTGGGTGTGGCCGCCCCACTGGGGAGCGGATACCTATCTCTTAGTGCATTACCAACCCCAGTAGACACCTGTGTAAACCTTGTGGAATCAGCCAGTCTATTGGTTCCTGCATTTTCCTCAACATCTCTAAGTTCCGATGGGGTGAAGCATCTCGCTGCTACTGCTCTAAAATCCCCTAACACTAACATTTGTCCTGCAGTTAAGCAATCCAGTTTAGCTAACCACAAACCTCCTTCCTCCGCCTCCTCCTTCGGTGACGGGAGGTAACTTATCCACCAGCGCCTACAAGTCACCCAAAGTGAAGGGCTTATATCTTCTGTCCCCATCTCCTAAAGTAATTAACGGCATATTCTGTACTGTATTCGGTGTCTTCCCCTTCTTCGTCATTCTCACTATCCTTTGCTTCCTCCTCTATCTCAACACGTCCAGCCCTTACCCGTAAAACTGGATACATACCTGCCGATGGAGCGGGGGTGCTTGGTCCTTGACATTTTCTCATTGTTGTTTCCTCTGCAAGTGCACTATGCTTCGCTTCTTCTGCTGTCCTTGGTTCCTCATACGGAGGGGGTGTTGCCTCTGCATCTCCTTACTTCCTGTTTTTTCTTTGTTCCATTGCGCTGTACTCTGGCACCAGATGCCTATTTCTAGCCACAGCCGCCTTTCTTCATCATGTTGTTCCGCCATTCTCTTACACTTCCCTTTTTTTTAGTCTTCCCGCTTTCTCTGCCTTTTTCTTTTGTTTTTCATGTTCATCAGTTTTACTCCTTATCCAACCTCCCAGGCTCACTTTGTCTCCTGATTTGCCTCCATTTTCTTTTACAAAATTTATCAACCTTTGCTTAATTTCCTTCTCTTTACTTTTACGATCTTTTTGTTTAGTTACTACCCTTGCTGCCGCCATTACATTGTTTACTTGTGTTTCCAAACTTACCCAATCTCCGGGTCCCCATCCGTCGTCATTCGTTTCTCTGTCAAACTCACCATCCATCCTAACTATTTGTCTGTTTAGATCTACTTCAGTTCAAACTATCCCTGATTAAATATTTTAAACTTACTTACCACTCCTCTCGTTTCTGTTCCGTTCTTCAGTCACTACTTCTCTCTCTAGTCTGAGTGTTTTGTTAGCACCGTTAGGTTTCTGCACTCAGACGAGGTTTTTCGTGACCAATATTCTTCAGACCTCGCTTCAGAGACTTATCTTTGCAAACACCCCGACGTCTCGCCTAATTACACATTCACAGATAGTTACATCCACCTTGATTTCGGGTACTTTGATCAATTCACACAAGCGATATCACTGTCGCCGGAACAGTATTTTATAACCCGATTTGCACAAATTTATTCTTCAATTCACACAAGTGAGTTTAACTGTCACTGGATCAGTATTTTATGGTCAGATTCACACACCTCCGTAAGAATTTGTGGCTCTTTCACCACAGGACTCTAACCCACTTCAAGAATTTGTGGCTCTTTCACCACGGGACTCTAACCCACTTCAAGAATTTGTGGCTCTTTCACCACGGGACTCTAACCCAGTACTCTTTTACCAACAAGAAAACCGATACAAATACCGGTAAGGATTCGGGGGTCCTGAATTCCCCAGGCCTCTAACCCAGCTGCCGCACCGGACCTATTGCCTCGTCAGACGATAGTGGGGTTGCCAAACCAAGGACGGGTACTTTGTGCCTTCTCGCACTTTATGCCTTCTCGCATTTATTTCTCTTTTGTGCCTTCTTGCACGTTTATGCCTTCTCGCATTTATTTCACACTTTGTTCCGTCTAATTTTCAGATCCCACAAGTGGACAGAATCATCACTAATTTTGGAATATTCAATATGCAGAATTTGATAATAGGTTTCTGCTTACCTTATAGTTGTTTGGCTGAAGTAACAATTGAGTCCACTGCACAATCAATTGTCCAAATTATTCTCTCCTTGCATCACCTTGGGGTCACCAAATTGTCGTATTCATTGATGCAGGAAAGAAGAGACCGGAAACAGTGCGTTATCTTGTAGCCTTTTATGCAGAGCTCTGGAGATCTCACTCGCACTTTGCTGTGAAGTGACATCTCCAGAGCTCTGCATTAATAAAAGGCTACAAGGTAATGCACTGTTTCCGGTCTCTTCTTTCCTGCATCAATGAATACGACACTTTGCTGTTTATTGCATGTTTATTCGAATGGTTGTTTCTTTGTACTCCATGCCTGCTTCCCCTGTTTGCCTTCGTGTGTTTTGATGTTTAATTATGTGTCTCCGTCTTGGCTGTATGACCCCTGGACTGCTACAACGACTCTGATTTTGGATTTGTTCATAATAAATCTCGCTCTTCTCCACACATGCGCACACCTCCGAACCACTCAATGTTACAACTACTTATTAAAGTAATCAGAGGATATGTTGCTTCATTGTTGGTTAGTTTAAAATATACTTTTAACAGACTGGCTCCATCAACTAGGAAACACATATGGGGCTCACTTTAATCACATCCTTACATCTGATTAGGGCTGCAGCTAAGCTTGCATTAGTCACAAATGTATTTAATTTAAATAACAATTTTTGTTTGTTTTTGCTTCCTACATAAATTTTGTATCCTTACACGAGATCACCAAAATATCCGGGGTATTTATTTATTTATTTATTTATTTTTTAATTTTATTATTATTTTTTTTTTGTAATGGTTAGCTAGATGGCACATGGAAAAAAAATAGAAACACATCGCTGTACCCATTACCATGCCGATGAAACAACTTCGCCAGTACACAGGCTACAGTTGATAGCTGACAGAAAATAGGCAACTTTAGTGTCACATATCAACATACAATAACATATAACTAACTAACTAACTAACTAACTAAATAAATAAATAAATAAATGTATTTATGTAATTAATCACGTTACCTGGGGCCATGGTGAAGCAAGCTACAGACTGCGGATATGTTCATCGCACCTTTCCCAACCAATGAGAATGCAGAGGAGCAGCGGGAACAAGTTCATTGGTCAAAATCCGCTACATCTTTTTGTTTGGCTGATGACTTCCGGCAGTCTTGTAGTGGTGAAAACCTGAGCGCAGGAAAAAAAGATTCATGAGCGTGTAGGATGAGTTTGAGTGCACAGAAGAGCAAGTGTGTGTGAGAGGACACGAGAGCAGTTTTGTAGCAGAGCAAAGTGAATCTGAGCGAGAGCAGAGTAACATGAGTGAGCACATATATTTTGCATGCGAGCAAAGGAAATCAGTGAGTGCTGCATGAATCACACTCTGGCATTTTAAAAATTTGCTCTCAATTGTTGGATGCTGCTCTGCAATTTTTGAGATATGCGCCTGTTTTTTGTTGTGGTTTTTGTTTTGTTGAAAAAACGTGACCTATTGACTGTATTATGGTAGAGGTGAGCGATTTGTGACCCCTCAAAGAAAATTACTAAATTTTTAACAGTTGGTTTGTGCTGAACTATAGTTTGCAAGAACAACAACAAAAAACTGCTAACACAAGTGCACTTTTGACTGTTTTTACAGTATTATTACACTGTCATGTTTAAAATGAACATGTTAGTTGAAGTGTTTCGTTTAATATCTTTAAAGATCATAATTTTAATTTTAATTCTTAACAAACGTTTGTGGTTTGAAATTCCTAATATATTAAATATACTAAAATTTGATGTTTTTATACATATGAAAGATAAATTGTCTGCACAAATGTAAAGGTATTCCCATGGGGAATAGATATAATAAATATAGTGCCTGGGTGGTCATGCGGTCTATGCAGAAGCCCCCCTAATTTTTGGCAGAACCACAGAAACCACAGTTCACATACTGTAACTCATTAACAGCAAAACACTTAATTATACACAAATCACATTTTCTTGTGTGGTACAAATTGTACAAATTCTAGTAGAAATATTTGGTTTTAATGGTGTAGTAAAGCACAAATATAAAAGAAGCTAAATTTTTGTAAGTAGATCTGATAGCACATTCAAATACTTCCTGTCTGTCTATACCTCCCCTTTGATATTCTTATAAACAGTAGAATGCAGGAAAAGGTAACACGCAAAGCATAAATAAGCCCAACCTCAGAGGAAGCTAGACATTTGCTAGCTAAGCTGCTGCTTTGCTTTCCTCGTCTCACTGGTGGCAACCCAACATGTTACTTGACGCCAAATGGCTTCTCTTTCTCTGTTTACTCAGGCTGCACTTGATTCTTCAAGGTAAGAATCTTGATTTCATTTTAACATTATTATTTTATAACTATGTTTAAAATTAATAAATGTGATACTGAAACATTTCCCCAGACTTAGGAATGGCTTTATCTTTATGGAACATAAATTAGATTTAATTTAAATTAGACTTAGACCTGAATTTGGATACAGTGTTGTAGGTGTAATCAATTTTAAAAGTAAAAAGGAACATTGACAGTTCTGAACTATGTTTAACCATTATTAAATAAACAACTATTGTATATATATGACACATTTCTCCGGTCTGAGGAATGGCTTCATCTGCATAAAACAGAAATTAGGTTTGATTTGAATTAGATTTAGTTTACTTACCTAATTTAGGCTATAATGTTGTAGGTTTAATTAATATTAAAATAGAAAAGAAACAGTGACAATTGTGAGCTACAAAACACTGTTGTCTTGAAATACTTTGTGATTTCCTTTGGATCATGGAAACTGTGACAACTGCGCTCAGTAGACAAAGTGTATCTAACTCCTTTGATGTCTTCAGGATTTCTAGTTTTACACCAAGGCTTCAAGTTTGTTTGACATGCAGTTTCTCATTACTGCAATAATGACATGTTTATAATAATTAAAACCAATTTTATGCCATTATACATATTACGTATTACCTCAGTTGCATGGAGACATTCATGTTTAATATGTTGTGACAATACAGTGTGTGATACAACAAACTAGTACAGTTTGTTCAATAAAGGCATCCAAGGTACAACACACCCCAATAACAGATCAATAAAACCAACAGTGCAGCAATGGACAAAATATTCAGCATTGGACAGGATCACATGGGGAAAAAAAAACAAACAAAACTAAAGTCACTGGTGAGTCCTGTGTGATAGGGGCAAAAAGAATTCCACTCACACAGCTCCAGAGGCATTATTGAAGATTTATATAGAGATGTTCCCATTATGCTCATTATATTTACTTGCTCTTCTCCCTCTCAACTTATACCAGCATATAGAACTGGTTGTGTCTTATATCAATATATGGAGTGTGGTGCCATACCAAGTACTGATGTAATGCCACTTCTAGAGTGAGTGAGTGGATGGATGGATGGATGGATGGATGGATAGATAAATAGATAGACAGATAGATCTTCATTAGAACTTTTTTGATACCGGTGGAAATTGTAATGTTATGTGGAACATAGAACTGTATGTGTGTGTGTGTGTGTGTGTGTGTGTGTGTGTGTGTATATATATATATATATATATAAAATATACATTTTTAATTTTTTTTAAAGAGTTCGGGTATATGCAAATATACAGGTAAATAAGAAAATAATCAAATAAAACAAAATAATCAAAATAACATTCAGTAGAGTACTTAGAATGGTTAAATTATAAGTCTACATTTACCTGACGCTTTTATCCAAAGTGACTTACAATTATGACTCAATACACTTTGCGGAATTGAGGGTTAAGGGCCTTATTCAGGGCCTCAACAGTGACAATTTGGCAGGGCTGGGGCTTGAACTGGCAACCTTACAATCACAACCACTACCACTAACACTATGGTAGCCACTGTGCTATAGTTACCACTCTGGCCAAGTTGGTAGAGTAGTAGCCATAGGCATACTAGCAGTTGTAATGAAATTCAATTCATAACACATTCAATGAGCTGGACAAACTACTTCTACTTCTACAAGCTATTGATGAAAATTGAAAATACAGCTCCACTATAGCGGTCATTTGCCATCTAACATTTAGGCTTGATTTATAGCAAGATTGTCTGTTTTTTGCATAACCACTATGACACAATGCAGTTATTACATAATTAAAATTTACTATACATTAATTGCTCTTTGTTGTGTTGAACCTTAATATATACCGACAAGGATACTCAAAAGCCTTACTGACTTGCTTATCTCTCAAACGCCAAATGCAAAAAGCCTGAACCAGCATAGTCATGTGTAACAAATCAGTCATGTATAATGAATTGTTCTGTGTAAAATTAAATTAAGTTTATGTTACTTTGTTGTGTAGAAGAATCATTTCAATCAGTTCTGTACAATGAGGTATGTGGATTTTAAAATGAACAAAAAGTGGGGCACTGGTATTTGGTATTGGCTAATATGCTGAGGTCAGATGTGCTATTTCATACACATAATGGAGTATTCACTTGAGATACAAATGATGCACAGATTGCTGCTGTTCTTATTAAGTCCATTGGCCTGAGGTTTAATTCACTAGACACTGCATAAAACCTCGCAAACAATTGACTTTCACTTCCATATTCACCATGTAAAATTACATAAATTCCAAAGACAAATTAACACTATGCTGTATGAGCATAATATTTCATTAATATTTTTCCAAATATTGACCTGAGTGTAAACTTCATGCGTTTGTTAATATGCATGCATTATCTTAATTCTACACTGAGACAGAGAGAGGTAAACTGGACATTAGCTGCTTTTCCAAAATTCATAAACAGAGCTGCACAAATGGTCATTTTTTAATTTTTTTAAACTGTAAACACAAAAATGAGAAATATGTAATTTAGTCAATATATATTTTATGACTATTTTTCAGAAGTCTATATGAAAATTAGTATTGGAATTAACTCACAGAAGATCTTAAAATAAAATCTTACAATGTTTCTGAAATTTATGGCTGTTATCAGTTATCACATTGTTACTTGCAAAGATCACACTTGTTTCTTCTTTCAGTGGAATCCAATATCACCAGCATTAATGGGACAGTTGGGCAGGAAGCCTGTATTCAGTTCAAATTTGAATCACTGAACAACAGCAGAATGGATGGCAAGAGCTTGATTGTGCGCAGAGATGACAAAAGGACTGAAGGCACATGGACTAATAGCTCCTGCTCCCCAAGTTCTAAATTTTTGAAAGAAAAATCAAACTGTGCAGTCTACATTGCTGAAACACCATCCAGAGAAGTTTTTCTGTACTTCCCAAATCTCTGCAAAACACATATTGGAGTTTACCAGCTGGCATTATACGTAGAGAATCAACAAATGGTTCTTATTGAGAGCAACAAAGTTAATCTGACCGTATATCCTGGTGCTAATGTAACAACAGGTGAGCTTTCTCTTAGAAAACTGAGAGAAACAAACTACAATGTATTGTATATTACCAGGTTAAAGCTACATTTTGTTTCATATAGTATAGCAAAACTCTATGACAGTAATTACAGTGTGAAAGTATACAGTTATAATACACACGATTACTGTAGGTTTAGGACCATATTTTAAACTGAATATTGTTTTTAGTTCGAATTTCTATAACATGCAGGATAATTAGATTGTCGATTTTTCTGCAGAACCTCCCTTCATCACTAACAATGATTCCAGGGAAATGAACCAATCAGAATCCACAAAGATCTTAATCTTCTGTATCCTAGTGATCATACCTGTGTTTGTGCTGGCAGGGCTGCTGGGCTGGTTCTACTGCACATACAACATGAAAACAGGTATTGTATGCACAAAAAGACAGAGCAAGTATACAATTAATCTAAATAAGGTAACCATGCAATCTGAATTCCTCATTGATTCTTCCAAAACTGGCTAAATTACAGTTCGGTAAACATTCATTTGCAGTAACAACTAGAACTCGAACATGAAAAATGTAACTGTTAAAGAAATCTGGGGGAAATATTGAGTCGTGGAAAGTGTGAAATGTGCTGACAATCAACTTATGAGCTGCTTCCTTCCTCACCCTCAGATCTGGAAACCATAACTTTGGAAACATTAATGAACCTATTTTGTCATTTTAACTTGTGTGGTTATGAATTGAACAGACAAGAAACAGACTATAAACCACCATTCTGCATAACAGAAACAACAATGCATGAATCATGAGTGACATGAACAATATGTGAACCTTTATTTACAGATGACACACCAACACGGAGCCCCATGTCACAGCAGGTATGAATACAACATTTAATTCAGTATCATGAATTAAACATTATCCTTTACTTTTTTTCTGTGTTGAATTTGTGCTGTGTGATGTTTCAGAGGAGATGCCCAGTGCACAGTACAGTACCTGCTGTGAGCACTATTGAGTATGGGGTGTTGGATTTTCATAAACAATCAGAAAGAACAAGCCATGCAGAGGCACCAAAGGTCCAGGAAGGAGTAGAATATGCCACCATCCTCTACCCTCCACAGAGAAAGAGAACATGAGATTAGAGCAGACCAAGCACCCTATAAGGATAATATAATAGAATATAATATATATATGATCATTATTCTATACCTCTGAAACTTGAATCATTATGTTTTTTTTTTTCACAGTGCACAAAATACATGAGGCAATGGGTGCATACTGAATTTTAGGGAAAATGTCATTCCATATTTCCATGTATTTCTGAATGAATGTTGTGATATTTCTTTGCATAACTTTGCCACTGTATGTGTAGAGTACTGTAATGTAATGCAATTAGTCAGCATTTTAGAGAGGTGACAACCACAAAAGCCCCTGTGAGAAACCCCCCTTCCACAACACAGTGCTACACCAGCCCACGGCCTCATTTTGTAATGCTGCTGGGTAGTTTATGTAATATACTAAACACTATTTGGTTATAAATGTAGTGTATCTTGTTTATATTAATATATAATTGCAGTGTGTTTAGAGTATATTAAAATATGAATGCAGTATGTTTTTTTTGTGCTGTAGCTCTTTTGTATTAATTTAGAAGCAGCTACTGAAATTCTGAATTTAATTAGAGGACACTTTCAAATACCATACGTACAGTGTACTGTTGTTTAATGAAATTGATGCTGATGACATTTCTGAATAATAACAGTATTTTAAATTTATCCTGGTTTGTTTGTGTTTATATGTTTTATGGTAATGTTTTGCCAGTGGGTTGTTTACTGTTGTAATACTGAATGGTGCCAATAAATGCTGTGTTAGTATTTCATCTGCTACCTCTCTGTGTTTATTCACAACCATACACTTCACTCACTCACTCACAATCACACACACGCACACACGCATGCACACACACACACACACACACACACACACACACTGCTTGCATATACCATGGAATGTGACTAAAAGTTACTTTTACTGATGACTCAGTTAGGCTTGGGAGATTAGATAGCATCAAAGGTGAAAGTCAGAAGGTGGCAAGAAGATATCTTCTTCTGTACATAAGGAGCAGCAAGGATAAGAACCTCTTTAGCTCAATTTCAGCTAGGCATGTTTGCATGCGTTCTTGATGGTAACATACTGCCTAGCTTATGGTGGATGCCTCAGCGTTTCCACCACCCACTCTGTCACTCTAATGAGCTGCAGGCCACTGCTCTCCACATGCATGGTTTTTTACTTTCAATCACAAGTGAAAACTTTTCCATTCAGCCTACAAGCAAACCACAGCACGACTGGATCAGCAATTTTAGCATTCTGTAGGCTTGTTTCTACTGAGCTTTGAGTGTTTAAACCACAGAACAGACACTTAAGACACAGTCTGTGGTCAGCACGCCCCATTTCTAGCCTCCCCTCATCAGGTTATCAAACAGCAAGCACTGGCATCATTTACAAAAAGTTTACTGCTCTTCAGGGAGGCACCATCAATCACACATGCACGTGTTTAGATAAATATACACATATGCACATGTTTAGATGAATCATTTTATATATATATATAAATAAAATATTTTATATATATATATATATATATATATATATATATATATATATATATATATATATATATATATATATATATATATATATATATAAAATATCAGGACGTATCAGACAGAGATCCTTCATCAGCTGTGCAAGCAAGCAAAGTGCTTCATATATATATATATATATATATATATATATATATATATATATATATATATATATATATATATATATATATATCCCAACGATAGAGGAAAATAAGTGATGCAGTTGACTTATAATTGTTTTAATTCTGTTTATAGATAGATAGATAAACAACAGAATTAAAACAGAATTATAAGTCAACTGCATCACTTATTTTCCTCTATCGTTGGGAGTAAGACATGCTACTCATTTTCAGTAACTTTTAGTTGTGATGCTGGGCACCTTATTTTCCTTTCCACAGAGTGGGAAACTGCCTCAGAGAAACCACAGTCATAAACATTTAAAGAATGCTCTGTGAAGATATAGACTAATTATTCATGTCAATATACATCATGAATCAACACTTGCAGAAACACATGGAGGCCTAGTAGTCAAAAAGCTCTACCTGCCCAAATTCTGGTGTTCACCCTATGCCCAATACAATTATCTTTCTTTTAATGTTAGTTAGGTGTTCTCTTCCTGCACTTGAGGTTCTTCTGGAAGGTTGCCAGTTGAGCCTCTGAGGAAGGCCCTTAACCCTCAATTATTCAAGTTGTATTCAGTCAAAATTGTAAGTCACTTTAGATAAATGTAAAATGTTCTGTATTCAAGCCTCAAAATGTAGTTCTAGTTGTTGGCAAGCTTCCAAGTCATACTGGTGAATTCCTCTTCAGTCTCCAAAAGGAAATTTATATTATGTTGATTTATTATCATACACACATATAGCCCATCAGAATTTTGTTACAAGGTTGCTAGCAGAGGCTGCACAGAGGGGCATGCTAGTTTTCCTATGGGGTTGAGGACAAGGTAGTATGTTATGTTATTCATTCAGTTGTTGAAACTGAGCATCAAAATTGTCACTGTTTTTGTATTGTCATTGTATCTCTTTTCCAGTGTCCTGCTTAAACACAAAAAATGACATTTCCTTGATTTTTTTCTCTTTTTTTCTTAAATCTAGAATTTCTCTGGGATCTCTGCTATTCAAGTTGGGAAAACTAAAAGGTCCTGAATGTGGCCTCTTGAGCTTTTTCAATTTCAATTTCCACCCAACAATGTCATTAAACTTTTGAGTCTGATCATTCCAGCCTGTTCCGATGATTTCTGATCTCAGACTAATAATGAAACCGTTGCTCGTGTGTAGAGATGTATTGATCAAGCTCAAATTTGCTTATTCCAGGGATGGTTTCCCAGAGTTTATTTTCATATCTGCAAATTTATATAATGCTTGGCAAGCATAGTGGTTACAAAGGTAAAAATAACTGACCCCTCACAGTCAAAGAGGATGTGTGGAGGTTAAATATCAACATAAAGGATGCAATAAAAGTATATAATTTATGGTATTGTTAAAATATTTCCTAGAACAAAAAGCAGAAGTATACGTGTTCCTACTATGAACAGAAAAAACAGAAGCATGTCTTCACAAATTGTTCTTAATGTTTCTAAAGTGTTGGTCATATTACATTGATCTAACACTAACATACTGGCCAACACACTGGAGTTAACAAAACTGATTTGTAAGCTGAGGGAAACTTTACCCAATATTTATGTGGATGTCAAGGCAATTTGCAGTGAAATGGATCCTTTCAGTGTCGGCTGGTGGTGTCTCCCATGATGAGCTGGTCCTGCACATCCACCAAAAGGGGATGCAACCTGAGGAAGAGCACCTTCTATTAAGCTGGATGTGAGAAGAGGACCCTTTGGTGAATAGGATGCAGTAAGGGCTGTGCCTTGGGGAAGAGCCTCTTCGCCTCGCAAGCCTACTCAGTGGGCAGGGCTCCCTTGACTAGCCCCTATACCGAGACTCACTGCATCCCTGGTTGGTGTCGTTCATGGTGTGATGATGCATGGCATGTGGGAAAAAGGCAGGATTCAGATGTGTGTCAAAGAAGCCACAAAGTTGTTTAATATGAAAAATGAAAGTAATGCACAAACATGAGGAGTCATGTAAAGGCAACAAATGACAATGAACACTCAGACTGAGAGTACTAAATACTTGATGGGAATGAGGCACATGTGCACCAAGGAATTATTAATAAGGAACAGGTGGATGTTTTCAGGGAGGGAACTAGAATGAGTAGAGGGCAGCGGCAGTAAGAACAACAATGAACACACATGGGCAGGTAGAATCAAAGAAAGAGCACATGGGGTGTGACGGAGGCGAGCAGGCCACCATTAAAGAATAGATCTTATTCTAGAAGAGATATTGATCCAGGAAACCTCTGGAGGCTGGACAATAAGTTATGGATGGGAAAAGCATCTGTGTCAATAAAAAGAGCCAACATTTGTTCTTAGTTTACTTTTTTACTTGGTTAGAACTTTCACTTGCAGACTGTCACTTTTGTTAGTACTCCTAGGACAATTTGTAGAAGTGGTGATGTGATTAGAATTTGTTTTTAAAAAGTTGTTTCTGTCAAATCATACTGTAGTTTTGCAGTCCAGTTAATTAGTCTGGAAAGTAGCAAACATTTAGCTGATGCTTTTATCCAAAGTGACTTACAATTATGACTGAGTACAACTTGATCAATTGAGGGTAAAGGGGCTTGCTCAGGGGCTCAACAGTGGGGCTTGAACAGCAACCTTCTGATTACAAGTCAAGTACCTTAACCAGTGAGCTACTACTGCCAAACCACTTCTTTGTGCCATTGTGTATAGGTGTCTTAAATCCAACAAGGATTTTATAATTGACTTCTCAGATTTTCTGTCTGTGATTATACCTAAGACTGACACACTATTGCTTCTAGGGCATTTTAATATTCATGTGTATTGTCCCGCTAAACCTATGGTTAGTGAGCTCAACCACCACCTTGAGTCTTTTAACCTTGCTCAACTTATTAACAGTCCTACTCATGCACATGGTCACACTTTGGATCTTGATTTTATCACATGGTTTTAATATTTAACTCTTGACTATTAATATTTTTCAGACCATAAGCCTAATATTTCTAATGTTCCACAACAATGTCAAATACCTGCAGCTAGAATCCCAGGCTGTCCCTTTTGTTCTATAAACTCAGCATTTGCCAATACTTATGTGAATAACTCATTAAACTACATCATAATGACCCCACCACAACTCAGTGCATCAGAACGAGCTACTCTTTTTTATTCTTCGTGTTCTGCCATCCTTGATTCTGCTGCTCCTTTTAAAACCAGACACCATAAGAATATAGGAAAACAGAATGAAAATGGCAGAAAGACAAACTGTAAGTATCACATGAGATTTTAGTGCCTTTCAACAAGCTGTTAAAACAGCTATGAAAAATACATTTTCAGAAAATATATATCTAGGAATGCACATAGACCTAAAGTCATGTTTAACACAATATACTCAGTAATTAATGCACTAAATTGCCAGGCCTTAAATTGTTAGGCCTTTTGTCTTATTGAAAGTATGTGAGCATTTTCTACATGTCTGCACTTCGTAATCAATTGCCCAGCTTCTAAGAGAGACATTTGATATTAGAAGGCCCAGTGTTTGATCTACTGTAAACCTTTGCTTAACATTCGGCTCTGTCTCATCTTTTTTCTAAAATAATTTCTTAAGAAACCTAATCCTGATAAGATCCTAAATAGTTTTTTGCCACATTTCAAAACTGCCATTTCTCATGAAAGTTTTTACACAGTTATTGCCTTACTTGAACAACAATAATATTCACGATACTTTTTAGTGTGGTTATTAAGTTCTTCAAAGTACAGGGTCTGTTTTATTAAGATTTCTAAATGATTAATTACTTGCTGTTGATTCTGGAATCTGTCTCCTCTGTTAAATATCAGTGCTGCCATCAACACTGTGGATCATAATATGCTTATTAAGCTACAGGAAAATGTCCTTCAAAAGTCATATCTGGGTGGCAGGCCTTTTGGAGTTAATGCTGGCGATTTCTTTTCATCTGTTACCATTGTAGCAATTTTAATACTTTTGAGGAATTGTCAGTTACAGTTGGTAAATTTAATTGTGGCGCCACCCTGATTAACAGTGAAAATTGAATAACTTTAGTTAATTTATTAAGGACTAATAATTCAGTGTCAACATATGAAAGTCGCCAATTCAATATGTGATTATTTCTCGTCCATCAAACTGTTATGTCCATCTGTGTGTCTGTCTTCTCTGTGTTCCAGGTTTTGCCTCTGAATCTCCAGTATCCCCCCTCCTGATCCATACCAGGTTTTCCAGTGAGCAGAGGACCATATAAAAGGAAGAGGAAGAGCTGAAGTGCTCAGTTTAGGGTTTGTTGGAGAAGAAATTGTTAATAGTGTTTTTGATGTGTTACTGCATTTTAATCTTGTGTTTGCTTGGCTTTGTGTGTATGACTTTGGATTCGTCCCTTTTGGTTTGGTTGCTGGATAATATATGTTTCTTGTATGTTATACGTATTGTCCTGTATATAATTACACACTGGTGGTAGGGAGTGGCTGCCATTTTGTTTGGGTGTGGGTTTATCTCTGTTTCTAGCAGTGTAGTCATTGTATATTTCTTTTTGTTAGCTTAGTCAGTTGTTTTTGTTTGTAGTGTGGTTTTGTTTGTTGTGTTGGCCTGGGTCACTCCTGACGCTATTACACCAGTTTCTTGTCTTTGAACACCCAAACTTGTAAATAGACTTGACCTTTGCTGTTGACTTTATTGTCTGGTTTGCATGTTGTTTCTCATTTCTACTGCTGTTACACTCAAACCCTATGTTACAGCTTTCAAGCCTAGACAGGGTTGTAACAAAACATTATAATATCACAACTGCACCTGCAGTTTTAAGCTAATTTTTGTACTTGTTCACTTTAACACTGGTTATCTGAAATTGTACACATAGCACAATGATCATTCAGGATTCAAATTGAAGTAGACACTTGGGATAAAACATCCATTCACATCCATGCTTATTTTCCCATAATTTAGGTTCCATTTGAACTCATCTAATACAGAAGAAAATGTAAAAAAAACCAACAAAAAAACGCCTTTGATTTTGGGGGTATATAATGTGTCTTTTGAAGCTGGAGATTCATTATCAGTCATGCTCTACTTTTCCTGAGTCACCAGGGTCATTTGCATTTACATTGTCTAATAAACTGAACACTTGAGCATATACATGAAATTACTAAGTAGCTACATAGCATTTTCTACTAGGTGTCCTAGACATCTCCCCAGTGTCCAAAATCCTCTCCAATTGCACGCAAAGTCATCAGTCAATATATGTTGAGTTTGCATATTTCTTTTTGCTAAAACATCACAGTACATTACTTAAGTAAGTTCCACAACAATATTAGCTTCATAGCATCATTGTTATTAGGGGAAAATACTGTAAAGAAATAGTAAACTTTCTCATTTATAGTTACTCATTTATACTCCTTTTGTAGCAGGATTACAAATTTTTCCAGCAGTGAATGGAAACATCCAGTGATTTGCAATGCAAACATCATAGCTAGTCCATGCTAGAAACCACTGAACCATCTCTCAGTTTCCAGTTCATAAGTGCAACTCCACATAAACTTCAGCTAAAACTTCAGCTAAAATAAGCCTCTTCTTTTCCATGATGTCCAAAAGTATTGGAGATCAAATCATTCTTTTGGCTGCATGAGTTTCGCCAAACAGTGTCAAATGTTTGCTCTACACTTTATCTGTTTGTTGGCAGTATTATTGTGGTGACCATTGTCAGCTAGAGGAGGATGGCCCCCTCTTTGAGTCTTTTGCATTTGCAAAGCTGCTTTGTGACATCTGTTGTAAAAAGCTCTATACAAATACATTTTGAGTTTTTGATAAAGCATTGCTGAAGTTTGTTTTTGGGATTCACATATATGTTAACTGACTCGATAATTAATTTATATAATTCTTAGCTATCTAGGGTAGCTAGCTAGTTAGAAGTTAAGCACACCTAGCAGTAGTGACCATGGTTAGGTACTTCTGACATCATATTTTAAACAGGCAATTTAAATGGGCAAGTACTTTAAATAGGCAATTAGCAAACTATTTATTTAGCTAACAAGATTTCCTATGGCGAGGAGGAACTTTGTAGAAGGACACAGAATGACGTCACTCAACACTTGGGGACCTGATGAAATTCAATCAACGTTAACGAGGAAAAGGCCATTTTAAACGAGTTAATCGCAGAGTCTGTTAAACTGGTAAAGCACTAACCAGAGAGAACTAACTGGTAATTGACTGCAAAAAAAGCTCACTCAAAGGTAGCAATAGTTGGCCAGTCACGAGTTGTTTCTAGCACTAGCCTGAAAGCAAATTTGTCATCTTGTAGGAACAAATGCATGTTTGTGTTGAACTTGATGGCTAGTGAACTAGCAGAGGTGCGGGTTTGATGTTTGGTGTGCCCTCATTTGTTTTTCTGTTTGTCTCACATTCTGTATGCTGTTCACATGTTTGGTTCTTGGTCAGGTAGTCCCTACCACAGTGGAGTCACCTGCATGTGCTAGAGACACTCCTGCTGTGCTTGAAAACAAAGGTTAATTAATTAATTAAAGGCCGATTAATTTTGTCTGGTTTGGTGACCGTGTCATCTATGTAGCAAATTAAAATATTAAAATGTCTAGTTTACAGATGGATACAGTCATGTGAAAACCAAAGGTTCACCCTCTTTGACTTCTGTGATTTTACATATCAATAAAAAATTAACTGGTCCTGAGTAGGTCTTAAAATTCAACCTCAGCAGAACAATATTTATTTTACAAAAACTAGTGCAAAAGGCAGAAGCAGTGTATGAAAAATTAAGAACACCCTTACTGCTTCCATAACAATTAAGAGGGTAAGTAGCAGCCAGGTTCTGCTAATCAAATGCCCTCAATTAATTGATTGTCAGCAAGTGTGACCACCTCTATTAAAGCAGAGGCTTTGGCAGTTTGCTGGTCTGGAGCATTCAGGTGTGTGTTAACTCAATGCCAAGAAGGAAATAAATCAGCAATGATCTTAGACAAGCAATTGTAGCAGCCCGTCAATCTGAGAAGGGTTATAAGGCCATTTCCAAACACTTTGAAATCCATCATTCTACAGCAAGAAAGATTATTCACAAGTGGAAAACATTCTAGACAGTTGCCAATCTTCCCAGCAGTGGACATCCCATCAAATTCACCCCAAGGTTAGACCATGTAATGCTCAGAGAAAGTGCAAAAACCCCCAAGAACTACATCTCAAACTCTACAAGCTTCAGTTAGCATGTTAAATGTTCATGACATTACAATTATAAATATACTGAACAACTATGGCTTGTTTGGAAGGGTTGCCAGGAGAAACCTCTTCTACAGAGAACATGGCCACACAGTTTAAGTTTGCCAAGTTCTAACTGAACAAACCACAAGACATTTGGAACAATGTCCTTTTGACAGACAAGACCAATGTGGAGGTGTCTGTTCATAATTCACTTTGCCATATTTGGTGAAAAGCAAACATAGCATATCTGCACAAACGCCTCATGTCAACTGTCAAGCATGATGGTAGAGGGTGATGATTTGGGCTTGTTTTGCAGCCACAGGACATGGGCACCTTGTAGTTGTTAAGTCAATCATGAACTCCTGTATACCAAAGTATTCTACAGTCAAATGTGAGGCCATTTATCCTATAGCTAAAGCTTGGCCAAAAATGGTTCATGCAACAAGACAATGATACCAACCACACAAGCATATCTACAACAGAATAGTTGATAAAGAAAATAACCAAACTTTTGCAATGGCCCAAATTCCAGACCTCAACCCAATTGAAATGTTGTGGCAGGATGACAGACCACAAATCTCATTGAAATGAAGCAATGTTGTAAAGAAGAGTAGGCTCAAATTCTTTCAGCATGATATGTGAAACAGTCCTACGGAAAATGATGACTTCAAATTATTGCTGCTAAAGGTGGTTCTACATCCGACAGATTAATATACTTGCCTTCTCCATTTTGGCTTCATTTTTGGTAAATAAAAATGATGTCTGGTGGTGTGATGATGCAGCTGAAAATCAGGTCCAGAATATTGCCCACTCTGTGAGTCAGAGGAGATTGGTTGAGGGTGAGGTCAAATGATGATAATCTAAGGAACCTGGAGGGCAGTAGATGACAATGATGTGAAGATTAGTGGGGAAAGAAAGTAATAGCATGAAATTCAAAAGAAGAGATTGAAAGAGCAGAGAAAGGTGGGCTGAAATGCCTCTCTTGAGACAACAGTAACCCTGTTCCACCTCCTCTGCCAAGATGCCATGGAGAGAAAAGGCAGAGGGCAGGGTAGCTGGGGTTACTGAGTTCCTGGGGTGATCCAGGTCTCTGTCAGAGCAAGGAAGTGTAGTGAGTGTAGGGATGCTGAGGTGAATTCAGCCTTCTAGAGAGCAGACTGGCAATTCCAGATACCTCCTGCCACCATGGCCTGTGAGTTTAGATTAAATGAGTTGAGATAAGGTTGCTGGTGTTGCGGTGTCTGTAGCAGGTTTACCTTTTGCCTTTATTCTAGTTGCTCATCTACAGAGTCCTCAGAATTGTCCTAATTTATCAGTTCAGTTAGGTCCAGACAAGAAGAATCTAAAGCAAAAGCAATTATCAAATCAGACAGTTGCCCAAGAAAGCGTGTCAGAGCAGGTGAGACAGGAGATGACACAAGAGCAGTCTTTCACTGGGTGTAGCTTGCTCTGGCAAGTAGCTTTTCAACACAGATTCCAGTTTTCCATTTGCTGGCCGTCCTTCTGTACACACAGTCGTGCCATGTGAGTAGTCACTGGCAGGTAAGCTTTCCATGATACAGTTCACACAGATCTTCATATGCTCCTGTTCTTCTGTGGATGTGCATGATTTCATAGGGGAGCATGACAGTGTATGAGCATGACTGTTCAAAGTGAAATTCCTAGTACATGCACAAAGAAGTATATGTAATGCATCAGTCTCATCCTGAAGTGCTGGATTGTTAGCGGCAGGACATCCTGTGCTTGGACTCCAAATAGGAGTGACAAGGGGTTTATGGTTTGTCTGCAGGCAGAAATGTTTGACTATGAGGAAGTAATGGAACCATTCATGGGCCCACATAAAACCCTTGGCTTCCTCCTGTGACCCAAGAAAACCACCTCACTCCAACAGTTCACACTTGTCCACATTCATGGTGATGCCTGCTTTTTCCAGTCTTTGTAGCCAAGCATGGAGTCAAGTGTCATGACTCCCTGAGTCTGCCCCCACAAAAATAGGTTGTATGTGTGGCAGACCACTCCTAGCTCATCTGTGGACCTCACCCACCCTACACAGGGAATGTTCAGGTTCTGAGGCAATGCTACTTTGAAGATGATTAAATTGAAACAGCCCAAAGGTGTGATGAATGAAGTGTGTTTGGCTGACTCATCTGCAAGTGGAATCTGCCAGAACCACATGGCAGTTAGCTGAACATTGTCCCTCCAGCAAGTGCTCCAAGGCTCTGTTCTACTGGTGTCAGAGTATACTTTTCACAGCACACAAACTCATTCAAGCTTGTCATATCTATGCACATACTGTGGCTGAAATAAGTATTGAACACGTCACCAATTTTCTAAGTAAATATATTTTTAAAGGTGCTATTGACATGAAATTCTCACCAGATGTTGGTAACAACCCATCCAATCCACACATGCAAAGAAATCAAACCATAGATGCCCATAAAGTATTTGTAATAATGAGAACACAGGGAAAAAGTATTGAACACATGAAGAAAAAGAGGTGCAAAAAGTCATGACACCAGCTGAAATATATCGGTAATTAGATATAGCGGCCCATCAGTCTGGTAATCCATTTAAGCAAATTAATATCAGATGGTTCAACTGATGGCCTATAAAATGATATCTCATTACCAAGGTGCCACACAAGAAACATCTCATGATGGGTAAAACCAGTGAGCTCTCTCAAGACCTTCGCAACCTTATTGTTGCAAAACATACTGATGGCATTGGTTACAGAAGAATTTCTAAACTACTGAAGGTTCCAGTGAGCACTGTTGGGCCCATAATCCGGAAGTGGAAAGAACATCATTTCACCATAAACCGGCCACGACCAGGTGCTCCCCGCAAGATTTCAGACAGAGGAATGAAAAGAATGATCAGAAGTATTGTCCAAGAGCCAAGAACCACCTCTGGAGATCTATAGAAAGACCTGGACTCAGCAGGTGCAATTGTTTCAAAGAAAACAATAAGTAATGCACTCAACCGCCATGGTCTGTATGCACGCTCACCAAGCAAGACTCTGAAGAAAAAGCATGTTGAAGTACATTTAAAGTTTGCTCAGTAACATTTAGACCAGCCTGTGAAATACTGGGAGAATAGTCTGGTGTCCAATACATACCATGTTTGGAGTTCAAAAGGCACTGCATATCACCCCAAAAACACCATACCAACAGTAAAGTTGGGAGGTGGGAACATCATAGTGTGGGGCTGTTTTTCAGCATATGGGACTGGCACGCTTCATATAAATGAAGGAAGAATGAATGGACAAATGTACTGAGACATTCTTGATAAAAATATGCTGCCATCCTCCAGGATGATGAAAATGAAAGGAGGGTGGACATTTCAGCAAGACAATGATACCAAACACACAGCCAAGGAAACTCTCAATTGGTTTCAGAGAAAGAAAATAAAGCTGCTAGAATAGCCCAGCCAATCACCTGACCTGAATCCAATAGACTCTATGGAACTCTAAGGAACTATATGGAAGGAACTAAAGCTTCGAGTTCATAGAAGGAGCCCATGGAACCTTCAGGATTTGAAGAGTGTTTGTGTGGAAGAATGGGCCAAAATCACAACTGAGCAATGCATGCGACTAGTTTCTCCATACAGGAGGCATCTTAAAGCTATCATCACCAACAAAGGCTTTTGTATGAAGTATTAAATACATTTCAGTAAGCATGTTCAATACTTTTTCCCTGTGTCATTTCTCATTATTACACATAATTTATGGACATCTATGGTTTGATTTCTTTGCATGTGTGGATTGGATGGGTTGTTACCAACATCTAGTGAGAATTTCATGTCCATAGCACCTTTATAAATATATTTACTCCACAGTAATCAGGAGCAACTGGCAATACAAGCTCTCAGTCTGGGATTCAGTGTTCTGACAAAAGACGAGGCCAGTAATTTGGGTAGAGACGCTGGAGATTTCTCTTGCACCTCTTTTCTCTCTCTTATTTCTTGAGTCTTTCTATGGCCTCAAGGTGCAATTTCCTTCTACTACAGCTACTATTTTAAAAAGGAAAATGATCATAATCTTTGTGTTTCTCCAGTCCTTGGCATACCCAAGTTGCACTCTTACCCACAGGTTGTGAGCCCAAATACGACTGTGTGACAGTTCACTTATGATTTTTGAAAGAAGCATTTTAGTTTGCTACTTTTCTCCATCTCCAGCTCAGTATGCTCTAGCCTGAGGTTCTTATTTCTCTCTTATGGAAGTTTCTATTCATTTTCCAACTCTCCTCTGAGCTTGAGTTCTCTCCCTAAAACTTTGGCTAGTGGCTCAGGAAGTCTGCTCGTGCTACCTATATATAGAGACCTGAGTTTGAATACTGTGTGGGGTGAGTCACCATTACATAATTTGCACATGTACTGTTATAAGAGAATGTCTGTACTAGAGTTGCACAACATTTTAGGATACTTTTTTCTCCACCCTCAAAATAGCATACACCAAATAGTTGGAGAAGTTATGGCTGAGGATTGCTTGACTTGGTTTGGGCCTCATCACATTCATCCAAGCTTTCTTCTGCTTGATTTTCTTTTAGAACCTTTTTATTGATATAAATATACTATTATATTGCTGTGAGCTACAATAAAATAGAGATCCACGTTGACAATAACTGGGTGCTGATTTGGTCCTGAGAGAACTTTCACCACAATTACAAAACAAACAGAAAAATTAAAAAAGCAAATGCAGAAAAGAATAGAGAAGAATAATGGATCATTTTAGGTCTGAATTGGAATGCAATCAATGTTCTTTAAACAAATAAAGACAAATAAATAAGCACATGTACCGACTGTACTTAACAAGTGGCAGGTTACCTCAGCTGAATTGTCCCTAGAGTGCCCCCCCCCCCCATTTTTGCTCCATTCATCTCCTAATAGGTTTTTATTCATTCTTAGTTCATGGATCTCTATTTTACATAGGCAATCAGTGGACAGTCATCTGAATATGTCAAGTAGCTCATAGCATGAGACACTAATTAAATTTTATTATAGGCCACTAGTAAGCTAGGTTTGCTAGACAACTAATTAGCTAGGCAACTAGTAAGTAGTACACATTTTTTGGCATTTATTTTTATGTGAATTAGATAGATGCTACATTGCTTTAAAATAATTTATTCTTACAGTTCACTGTGCTATGTTTATCTATGAATCACATTTTAAATGTAAACTTGACTTTTTTGTAAAATAATTATCTTAGCTAAATGATTGTACAGGGCAACCAAATTTTAAAACTAAAATAGATGGCCACCAAGCTTTCACTGTACCTTAAGATGTCTTTAGACATCTCAAGATACCTTAAGACTTATGAATGAAGACAGTTGCCATCTTAAGACATGGAGATAATTATTTTGTGGGTCTTGAAGATGAGGCATGATTTAAGAGATTAGTTTGTCTTTAGACATAGAGTTTGTATATCTTCACCCAGTTCGATTGAGACCAAAGGGTAGTGCTTCTTAAGATGTTTTCATGGCTTTTTCATTTTACTGTCTTATTCAATGTAATAATCTTTTAAATTATGAATCATTTAATGTAGTCTACTAATTTCTACTTTCTGTCACGATCAGTCCCTTACATGTTCCGTGTTTTCCCTGTCATGTGTTTAGTTCTGTTCCATAGTTTCGTTTTGTCCTCACATTGACTGCATACACCTGTCCCTTGTTTTGAATTCATGTATTTAAACCCTGTTGTGGGCCTTGGTCATGGCTGTTCATTGTTTGTTTGTATGTTTGACTGTTCCAATTATTGAATTTGTGAATGTGTTTCATTTCGATTGTTTCTTTATACTCCGTGCCTTTATGTTTATCTGAGCCTTCGTGTTTCCCTTGCCTTAGTTATAGCCTGCTTTCCCGTGTGCCTTTGTGTGTTTTTTTTGTTTAATCATGTTCCCTCGTACTCTCCGTGTCGGCTTTATGACCCTGGACTGCCTAAACGACTCTGATTTTGGATTTGCCCCTATTAAATCTCGCTCTTCTCCGCACTTGCGTCTGCCTCCTTACTACTCAACGTTACACTTTCCCCTTTTAATCATTGGGTAATTTAAGTATTGTAATTAATTTAATACACAGAACAAAAAAAGGTTAAAACATTTTTAGTTAAAAAAAAAGGTTTGTCTTGACATTTTGTTATGCTATTAGTAATAAACTTAAATCTTTGCTTTGCTTTTATCTTGCTTGTCAGCAGACCACTGTCTAATTGAAATAGGGCACTGCCAAAAGTAACTATTTGAAAAACATACATTGTATTTGTTCTTATCTTGTTTACACAACTGCCATGACTCCTGACACTAGTTTGGTGGCAGCCACCTCATCTGTCACATTTTATTGTCACACCCTCTGCTATGCCATCTGGTGTGCTGTGCTAGTCTGCCTCACTGGCCTCTTAATCACTTCACACCAGCCTAAGTCTCTTCTCCTCCTTACACACCTCTAAAGAATACATGTTAGGAAACTGCTACACTTTAGAAAGTCGTATGGCTTATATATAAATAAGTACTAATATTTATAAATACTGTCAAGAACAGTAATTACATACACACACACACACACACACACACACACACACACACACACACACACACACATATAATGATTGAGACTAGTTTGTTAAGGGATGCCAACTTCACATAGGTCATTTACAAGCATCAGAATTGTTTACAAAATGTGTCTTTACATGCAAAAATAAGATAAACAGGAGCAGGTTTGGCACATTGAACAAAATTCTTCAGGAACAATTTTTAATATTAGTTCTAGTTCACCTGATGCTGCTTTTGATACCATTGACCATAAAATTCTTATAGACCTCAGCAGTGGGTTGAACTATCATAAACAGCCCTAAAATGGTTCGGTTCATACTTGCAAGGAAAGCATTATTTTACCATAAAATAACATTTCTAATTTCTAATAAATTAACTCTGCTCTTCTTACATTTCTGAATGTGCACCTCCTAACTTTATAATTTTCTCTATCATACAAGAGACTTGTCTTCATTTATCACAGATAAAATTACCACTATGGCTATATCTTACATGTTGAAATACTGATACATTTCTTAGGTAGCTGATTGGAGTATATCTGCACTCTCAATCGCACCCTGAACTTAACAATTTCCATGTGCCCCTCACACCTCCACCTTTCTTCCAGGGTCACACCCATGCCTCTCATCAGGGGTTCACACTATGCTTTGTACCATCCCCTAACAGCAGTATACTCTCAATGGCCTCACTGTACCATCCCAGGGTTGAAAGCTGAACCCAGGTCCAACAGGTGATAAACGTCTGCCCTGACCACTGGCCAAAGTCCCAGCTCTCTTGCACAGCAGCCTGAGCACTCATTTTACCTTCCTGAATGATGGTCTCCATTACAATGCCAAGAAGTATTAGGTAAATTCACAGAATGGAATACAGGAACCTTCTAGCAGCTTACATTGCTTTAGCTCTGACCCCAAATTCTTCAGCATGAACTCATTCGCAAAAGCTATCAATATGCACAACAAATCTGTTTTTCTTTCATAGGTCCATATTGCCACATGTTGAGGAGATATGTTGCAATATACATCTATTAGCCTGGTGGACCTCCTTTGGCCTTCAGAACTGCAATTCGGCATAGATTCCACTAGGTGCTGAAATAATTCTGCAGGAATCTTGTCTTGCAAAAAAATTGCACTAGCATGCTCTGAGCAGCCCATTCTACCTTGTTCCAGAGATTCTCTATAGGATTAAGGTCTGGTAACTATCAAGGCCAGGGAAGCCATGAAAACTCACTGCTATGTTCTTGGAACCAATCCATGACTATATGACCCTTGTGGCATGGTACTCTCTCCTGCTGTAAGTGTTCATCCACAAGTATGAGAGGTACCAGGGTGTACCAAGAAACCTTTCTGCACACCATTAATCCAACTCCACCAGTCTGAACTTTTGGCACCAGACAGGAAGGGCTCATTGACTCATGCTCCTTGTGCCAAATTTTGACCCTCCCATCAGCATGGTGGAACAGAAATCTGGATTCATCTGACTAGGATATGTTTTTCCTCTGCTCAGTGATCCAATTTTAGTGCCCTTTTACCTCTCTGTTTCCCATAGACAGCACTTAATTTGGCTGTCTGCTGTTATAGTCCATCTTTGCAAGAACCAGTGTTACATTTGGCTGCAATTTGCTTGACAGTGCACCTCCTATTCATCAGAATTATTCTTGACATCCTCCTTTGATAAGTTGATCACTTGATTTTCCCATTCTAATGTGTATTCACACTGAAACTGATCCACAGAAAACTGATTTTATGCTGCACTCCAGGGTCATGTGTCCAATCATGAAAGGGCAGGTGTCTCTAACAAAGTGGCTATAAAGGGTATATTTATCTTCCAACATGTATATGTTCTTCAAAGTAAATTAAGAGGTAAAAGTTTAATGTGGTGTTCACTGTAACATCAAATTGTGTAAGTTCAAGTATTGACCAATTATCCTAGTGTAATCTTCAAATCTACCTTGCAGTTGCTATAGAACAATGTTGACCTTGCTGAAGGTTAAACCTAGCAAGTCTAGAGGTTTGTCAATTCTGAAAGGAAAATGAGGACTGAAACCTTCTATGCTAGAGAAATCAGTTTCCTCCAATAAATCAGAGAAATCAGAGTGTAGGTAGATGATATTCTGCAGCATTAACTGAGAAAGAGCAAGCTGTGGGGATGAAGACGAAAGCTGTGAAGGCTAGAATTAGCATTGTGAAATCATATTTACCAGGTAAATTAAAACTGTGATGCCTCCAGTTTGACATCATGCATTTAAGCCCTGTGTTAGTTTAGTCTGGTTGCTGTTCATTGTATGCCTGTATGTGAATTGAAGCCTGTGTGCAATTTCTAGTCTGTGTTAAAGCCTTAGCTGCTGTTAATCCTAGCCTTTGTTTGTTTCCAAGCTTTCTGGTTTCACCTGTTATCTCTAGTCCTAGTTATTTGTTCTTTTCATTGCATGTGTGTTTGCTTTAGCCTGCTTCCCCCTTTTTCATAGTGTTTTGTTTAGTTTAATCATGTATTCTTTGACTCTCTATGTTGGTAATTTGACCCTGGACTGTCGCAACGGTGCTGACTCTGGATTTGCCCTTAAAAAAATCTCGCTCTTCTCTGCATGTGTCTGCCTCCTTACCAATCTCCATTACAGATGTAGCTGATGAAGCTACACAGACCTGGTGGCTGAGGTGAGAGAATGTGGGCGGCAATCGACTTTAAGGCCAGTTGAGATAGGTGCTAGTAGATTTGTAGCTAAGTCTGTCATATATTTGCTTGTTGATTTTGGTTTTAGAGGCTGTAAACAAAGAGTAGCTGTGAAGAAATTATGGGAAATAGCTGAAAGTGCTACTGAATGAGGAGAGCACAAGCTGGTTGGGGAAATGCAGTATAAAGATAAAATGAATGATGTAGTGTTTCAGGTATATTGAGGCTTTGGCAAGGATTCAGCAATAAGCATGCATTAATGGTGCTAGTAAGGCCTTAGTCACTGGGCAGGCCAGGATGGATGTGCTGTGCTGGGGAATGCCCACATGGAACTGGCAGCATTGAGTACACATTAATGGAGCCAGTGTAACTGGCTATCGCCTTAGTGATGGAGCAGGCCAATATGGATTTTACAGGTTAAAAAGTGATTAGCTATACTGTTGCAGTGCAGTGGGTAAATTTAGGTGTAGGTGCGTTCGGTCTAGTGTATAAAGCCCATATGGAACTGCTGGCCCTGAGCATGCATTAATGTTGTCACTGTGGCTGGGTACGACCTTAGTCATCAGGGAAACCAGTGTGGGTTTACATCTAAAAAGGTGTATGCAGTTGACTTAAAATGGGGGGGCTGGGATGCCAGACCTCACTATTGAGCCTTCTGGAGATATTGTGGAGTTAATTCAATGAAACACTTCAAAGGGAGGTGCGTACTTGATGACCCCTGTGAAGAGCTTGTGATATTGTGGTTTTTCATATGAAGTGAGTGGGATAGGGCCTAAGTCGTACTCAGTAACAGTTTGGCACAGGATACTTGACATCTAATCCTACATATAAATCCAATACAGAGTTTTTATTTTGGTCATTTGTCCATTGTTTTCTTTTATTTTTCTCTTCATTATCATGTTGCTCATGTTATACGTATCAAAGAGGAAATAGTCAACCATTTCTAATTGTGTTTACTGGTAATCGTATGCTAGCCACCTAGACAAAAACATTATTCTACATATTATAATGGTTAATTTATTGTTACATGAACCCAGTTGTAGGACTATGAGGTATGAAACTATTCAAGAAGTCTTATTTCATTTTATTTGGTTTTAACTTTTGTTCCTGGTGAATCACCCCATAGAAACTTAAATCCTGTCTAGTTCAAATAAAGAACATTATGTATAAACACCTAACAGGCTCATCCCCTCCCTTGATGCATATCTGTTAAAAATCCAAAAGGGCAGAGAGTTCAAGTTTGTGCCAAAGTTCTGTGGTGTGTTTGGAAGAACTCAGCAGCATTTCCTCAAAGAGCCCACTTTGCCCACTCAAACAGCCGGTTCTGACCTGGTGGAATCCATAGAAGCATGAGGCCTGCATTTTTTCATATGTTAGTTGGCACCAGTAAGTGTTACATCATTTTTATAACAGAATTGGTTTAGGTAATCATTTTGCTAAGTAGTGTATTCAGTCATAGTTAATTCCCCTCACAAGTTGCTTTAGTAATTTTCTACTTTTTTTTTGGTTTTGTTTTAGTCATACTTGGTTCACCACTAATCTTGTTTGGTTAAGTTTGTATTACATTTTGTTTTGTTATTGATCATGTTTAGGGAATTCTATACCTCTGGTCATTACTTCAACTATTACTCATTCCCTTTCCAATTAATTTGTTATTAGGCTATTGCTGACTGATCAATAAACATTCTATAAGCTGTAAAGCTTGTGGTTGGCTGATATTCCTACTTTGGGTAGACAAAAAATAATCACATTTTAGAACTTGCAACTTTTAAAAGTTAAAACTGGATTAATTCAATTATCAATTTAATTAATTCAAATTTCAATTCAAATGTTTAGATCCTTTAGAAACAAACTAACTACTGGTAAATATTAGCAGTGATCATACAAACAAACCAACTTGGTTTAATAGGATTTGATGACACATTCCTCTTATTTACAATAGTGTGTGGAATGCCTCATTGCAATATCCAACCGGATGTAATGTGTAACTAATTGCCTTATATCACACTTATAAATCCTGTGTTACCTTGAACTCATGAAGCTCAACTCTTCAGGTTGCGTTACATAATGTGAATGCTTAAGTACTCCCCTAACTAAAGTGAAGAACCAACTATTCCCTGTAAAGTATCCATTGCAACACATAAATGGAACACATTCGAGGGCAAGCCTAGCCTTTTAGGACGGGATGGTATCCAACCAACCAGGGAGGGCTCTGCTCTCCTTTCCTGTAACATAAGCCATCATTTTAAGACAGACCTATTTAACTTATAACAATCCAGTGCAGAGGCCAGGCAGAAGACAAAGAGGCTAAACCAACTGTCTGCTGGTTGCTATGTGACGTCAACCAAGGTTCATCATATCGGCACTGTGTCGGTTCCCTGAGCTAAGCAAAAATACAGAAAACAAAGGAAAACAAGTCTTAATAACCTAATTAGTATTAAAGTAACTGATTCACAGAACACTACCTGTACTCTTCATTTAAAGCTGGGTTTACTAAATGTTAGATCTCTAACATCTAAAGTGCTCATGATAAATGAAATCATAACAGACCATAGATTTAATGCCAACGACCCTCTGAGATTGGCCTTTGGTTCTATATTAGAATCAATTGGTTTCACCCAACATAGAACACTCTGGTGGACATACACTTAGTGGACTTTGTACTGACATACGGTGTGGATATAGAGATTATAGGTATACTACACCAGGGGTGGGGTGACCCAATGTGACTGGTAACATAAAGGTCACCAATGAATCTCAACAGGGGAGGGGCCGTGTGTGGGTCCTGATTGACTTACCAACGCACCAGCAGAGCATTCTGGGATCTGTAGTATTACTGGCTGGCCAACTCTAGTAAACATTTGTTATTGTCTCGCAGGCCAAATATAATTACTCTGCGGGCCAGATTTGGTCTGCAGCCTGAGTTTGATCTATGCTCTAGCGTTATAAAACCTTCTAACACACAGAGTAACACAGAAATGGTTTACATTTAATAGCAACTCCCCACAAGTATTAACATTATACAAATAAACCCAACATAGCATCACACTTCTGCTCACACAAAACTACCACTTTGACAGTGGTAAAAGCATTCATAACAGGGGATTAGCAAGCAAGGTGAATCAAAATGGAGACTCAGTGGTGTCTCTTTCATTCCACAGCTCACCCCAAAGGTCCCCTTAGGTCCATAGGAAAACGAAGTTCGTAAATCCCTCAGCAAAACTCCATCACCAGTCCATAATACATTTTGGACATTTTTTCCTACCTCGGAAGGAAAAAATGTCTAACACCTCCACGTATGCTTCCACAGCGTGAAAGTAGAGGGAGACGATGCGAACGTTTGCCCTGGTGAAGTCTCATGAACTGCTACTTCCATGTGTACACAAAAAAATATTTTCTCCCTGGATCGTGGGATTCCCTATTTCATCTTTGACCTCCCCCGGTAAACGTCCTGCCAATTAGGCGATCAGACTCAATTACTGCCATCAGCTCCAAAAAGGGATGAGCCTTGAACTCATGTACCACACCACCCCACCCCACCCAGTACAGGGTATGCGCTCAACAACACCACAAGTATCAATCCAACAAAAGGGAAAAAGGTCGATACACATGTACAAATTTTAACCTATGTGATTGTTACAATGTATGAGCCACAGTATAGTAACTTTGTCTTGCATACCAGATGCACGATCACGTCACCTAGATTTATTGCAAATCTCCAAGGCTTATCATTTGTGACTAGCATACCCTCAAACCCCACTGAACTTGATCAAATAACTGAATGCTTAGAATCAGTATTTCGCTGCACACTCAATGATGTTGCTCTACTTAAGTATAAAATTATTAGGGACAAAAAAATTTGTACCTTGGTATAGTGGTCACATTCACAATTTAAAACAAAACACTCAAAAAATAGAACTTAAATTGCGCTACACTAAGCTTGTAGTCTTCCAGCTTGCATGGAAGGAGAGCCTTCTCAAGTATAGATACTTATTACCACTGCAACAGCATATCTCTCGACCCTAATAGAAAATAAAAATAATCCTAGATTTCTTTTTAGTACAATTGCACATCTAACTAGGAATAAGACTGACACCAATGCTAAGATTACAGCGGCACACAGTAGTAATGAGTTCATGAATTTCTTTAATGAGAAAATTAAGTACATTATAGATAACATTAAGAGTATTAACTGCTACTTAGAGATCAGAACAACCAAGCCAAACACAACTCTAGAATCCTTTACACCTATCCAATAATCCTACCTGAAGTAATGAACCATTACTGAAGTTAATAAACTCCTTCTTGAACCTCGGCTATGTCCCTAAATCATTTAAATTAGCAGTAATCAGACCACTTATCAAAAAATCTAACCTCGACCCACGTTGGCTGTCAGGCTGATCTCAAACCTTCCATTTATTTCCAAGATCCTAAAAAAAGCTGTAGCTCAGCAGCTAAGATCATATCTGAATCAGAAACAGAAACACAAAGTCTAGGCTTAAACACAGTATGGAAACAGCACTAAATTAGTTAACGACCTGTTGTTGGCTTCTGACCAGGGTTATGTCTATTTGCTTAGATTGTTTGATTTAAGTGTAGCATTTGACACTATAGATCACAACATTTTACTAGATAGACTCGAAAATGTTGTTGGGATTAGGGGAATAGCCCTTTCCTGGTTTAAATCTTATTTAGCTGGTCGCTACCAGTTTAACATAAATGGAGACTTCTCAGTATACAACAAGGTTAGCTATTGTGTCCCACAAGGATCTGTTCTAGGGCCTTTGCTTTTTCTTTATATATGCTATCTCTAGCATATGTGTCTAGCACACTGTGTTTCCACTGCTATGCTGATGCTACTCAGCTATATGTCTCAGCCAAACCAAAGGATATATATCAGCTTAATATTATAGATGTATTAGTATTATAGCTCTTTAGTAGTACCAAGAATAAGAAAATCTACTGCAGGGGGCAGATCCTTTTCCTATAAAACTTCCACACCACGGAATAACCTTCCTGTAAATGTTCGAGATTCAGACACAGTATCAACATTTAAGGCTAGGCTGAAAACCTATCTGTAGTCAGGCTTTTTATTAACTACTTCCCATCTTAGATAAAGGTGTAGGTCTGGGGGTCCATGGGCATGGAGAGTTATGGTAAACTGGGATGTTATGATACTGTCACTTCACCTCTCCTCAAGTTTGTTGACTGAGAGTGCTGATGTTCCAGGATGCCTTCATGGCTCTTCTGGCTCTTTCCTCTTAGCTGTGCTGCCATAGCTAGATCTGCCAGAGTCCATTTTTTCAAATTATACTTCCCTAATTTACACACCTTTGTACCTGGTCATGCCTAATAATCTAGTCTCTCTTTCTGCTAAGGTACACCTACCCCTGATGTCATGATGTTAATGAGCCTAAACCCATCTCAGCTGCCATGGCTACTCCTACCAACCCCTGATGTCCCCTGCTGTAGCCCACCACACCTCTACCCCAGCCATCTACTTCTCCATTGTCCTTGATGGATGTTCTCTTGCGGGATGTCATAATGTTAGTGAGCTTCTACCCATCTCAGATGCCATGGCTACTCCCACAACCCCCTGATGTCCCCTGCTGTAGCCCACCACCACACCTGCACACTAGCCAACTACTTCTCCAATGCCCTTAATGGACGTTCTCTTGTGGGATGTGTCTTGACCACATGCACACCATCGGGACAAGACTAGGACCTCCAGAAAGTTGGACTACACCTGAACTGCTTATTATTTCATTTATCATTATTGATTTGTTATTATTGTGGTGACCATTGTTGGCCAGAGGATAGCACCCCCCCCCCCCTTTCAGACTTGGTTTGTCTCAAGGTTTCTTCCTTGTGGGTGTTTCCTCATCCTCATGTTTTTCCATGCCACTGTCCCCCTTGGCTTGCTCACTGGGGGCTTGGACTTGAACATTTGTAATGATGCTTATGCTGAGCTACGAAATTTGCAAGGTCATTTGGTCTTTCCACCATATTTATTAATTACAATTTAGATTAATTAATTTATGTTTTGCACACATTACGAGGGATAGGGGTCAATTACTACCATAACTAAAATCATTTCAAGGACAGCAAAATCTTAAAACAGGAAAAATTTCACCTTGTCATTTGATGCGCACATATTTTTTTTTTACTTATTCAGGCCTTCCACCAGCAGCTGAGAATTTGAGGGTGCAGCACCATTCTAGGATTGTGCTTTTTTTGGACTGAGATTGATGTTGTCATTCCTAGGATCAGCTGGTGCCACTCCTCCATGTTACTAGTCACAGTCCCCACTGGGACAAACTTGTTGTTAACCTTCCTTATTTACTCTATTTCTTTGTATTTTGGTATTTTTCAAATTTTTTAGTTTTTGTTGTTTCCATGACAAGAACTCAAGAACAGGGGAAAAGCCTTGCAGTTTTTTATTTGACACTTTTGCAGGGAACCTGCTGACCTGTCCTTACTACTTCCTCATCGCACTATTTTACATGCTCCTCATTTATTATATTACAACACACCATTCAACAACCCAGCATCTTATTAGCACATGACAGACAGAAAATACTTTGTCATGACTGAATAACCCAAATTTAACTATAAAATGTTATCCTATTTTAATCCAGGTATGCCACTTCCTACTGAAAATGATGGTGACAATGCTCAAGTTAATCTGACTCTCACAGCTCAACTTTATCTTCATGATAGACCAGTAAGGCATCCTGATATGGTGTTATACACTGGTGGTTTTAGTTCTTGAATTGCTGATGAATCTCTCCTTAGGGTATTTTCTGTTGTCATTCTGTTGTCACCAAAGCTGGTGATTCCACATGCTGAACTAATACCTGTTCTGCACAACAGGTGCTATCTGCTTTATGCCTTAACTAGAGCATGGATTCTTGCTGGTAAAAAAGGGCCCCTATATATTCAGATGGCATTTTTGTAATATCTGGGTTATTGGACATCATATTGGATATCAACTCACTACTAAGTTGGAGGATCTAGGACTCCATTCATCCCTGTGCGACTGGATCTCCAAATTCCTAACGAACAGACTACAATCAGTACGGGTGAGCAACTGTGCCTCATCCCCCCTCACCCTCAGCACTGGAGCTCCTCAGGGTTGTGTCCTAAGCCCCCTGCTCTCAATCCTACGACTGCACAGCCACTTCCAGCTCCACCAACATTGTCAAGTTTGCTGATGACACCGTTGTCATGGGCCTGATTTCGGACAATGATGAGAGGGCCTACCTGGAGGAGATTAAACACCTGGAAAACTGGTGCCAGGAAAATAATCTCCTCCTAAACGTCAGTAAGACAAAGGAGCTGATCGTGGATTGCAGCAAGAAGCAGGAGTGGCACTACCAACCTGTGAGGATCAGTGGAACCACGGTGGAGAGAGTGGTTTCAGGTACCTTGGTGTTCACATCTCGCAGGACCTGTCCTGGTCCCGCCATACCAACTCCCTGGCAAAGAAGGCTCGTCAGCGTCTTTACCACTTCAGACGCCTAAGAGACTTCAGACTGCCCTCCAAGGTACTGCGGAACTTCTACACCTGCACTATCGAGAGCATCCTCACGGGGAACATCATAGTCTGGTTTGGGAATAGCACCAAGCAGGACAGACAAGCACTCCAAAGGGTAGTGCGTTCAGCAGAGCGCATCACTCACACGGAACTTCCTGACCTGCAGACCATCTACTACAAGCAGTGCCAGACCAAGGCCAGGAGGATTGTGAAGGACCCCACCCATCCCAACAATAGGCTCTTCTCTCTGTTGAGGTCAGGGAAGCGCTTTCGCTCCCTGAAGACCAAGACAGAGAGACTGAAGAGGAGCTTCTTCCCACAGGCCATTTGGGCCCTGAATCAGGGAAACTGATAAACTGTGGGGACCACCACCACCATGTAACATAACTGTATATATATTCAATTACCACCATGTAACATAAAAACTGTAAATATGTCATTTTACAAAATGGATCTGTACATTCTGTACATTGTGTACATACATGTATACACAATCATATACATTGTACATTGTGTATATAAACATAATATACATATATTGTACATACATTTGTTAATATATTTTTGTACATATATAGAATATATATTTCTCTATGCACCCCTGTTTTCTTTTTCCTCAGTTTGGACAGAGCACTCGCAACCATTTCACTACGAGTTATACTGTGTATGACTATGTATGTGACAAATAAACCAAACTTGAAACTTGAAACTTGAAACAATGAATAATTCTCAATATATTTTATTAATTTAATAAAAACATTACAAATGCCAACTGAGGTAGCTGTTCTTTGCAAAAAATCATATAAATGGGTGTGACTATTTCTGTAAGCAAAACAAACAAACAAACAAACAAACAAACAATAAACCAATTTTATCCAATTAAAAAATATATACTTATTTAGAAAAAGTTAGCATTGACAAATATGTGCAAATGTACTTTCAAATACACTAATCAAGAGTTTCACGCCACTCCTTCACCTGCTGTATTTGTTGCATTACTTACCGTTTACTTCTAAAACAGTAAGTGATGTAACAAATGCTCAGTTAATGAATTCATAAAGGTTATTTAAACATTATGCTAAATGTTCATATTAGGCAGGCAGTCCATATAATATCACATAATATGATATTATAATATACCTACTTTTATATGTATGCAGAACCTAATCCTTACATGTATAAGCATTTCATTACTTATGTAGCTTATTTTTTTTTAAACATTGTTGAGTCAAACTTCAAAATGACTGAAATGGCAGCTATTTTCTCACGCATCAACTCCAGGAAGTAGAGTGGCTTGATCTTCTTGTTTATTCATTTTTCTTCAGAAAGTGATAATATGGTTTAAAATATACTTTAGTTACAAATGACATGTTGTATAGCTTTGTTGTATGTACTTTTTGGTCAAAGAAAAAGATAGTCAGCTTTTCAAAATGGGCAACAGATGTTCAACTTTTTTCCCACTAAAATCAGTGTTTTCTTGTATTCTCATTTTGTGTTCCATGTTTGCATCAGTTTGTTTTTCATTTTGTTTTCCCCAGTCTGTATATGTGTTGTTTGTTTTCATTATTTTATTAAACCCTTCCTTGTACATGCATCCTGCCTGTTGCTTCATCTATGGCACCATGTGACAAATAGAATGAAAGATGAAGACAGAAATATATAGAGCAATCCTGGGTGAAAGTCTGGACCTGATCCTATACTGGCCTCACTTAATGTCACATAAAGCTATCCAGCAAGCTAAACACCATTATATAAACACCAACACCAACATATATCTGGACACTCAAAGTGTTTTATCATATGAACAATGTAAACCTGAAATATCAACACATACACTTATGTGCAAAATAATAGCAGTCTAACATCACTAATGTATTTAATTACTGATATTGGCAGAAAAGATAATAACAACATAGGAAAAAATTCATGACTAGGTGTAGCCAAATAATGGGCAACCAACAGAATCAACAGTCATGACATGTTGTACGCTGCTAATTGGGTGTAACTGACTCATTTAATGAAAGGGGCGTGTTCAAATTAATATCAGTGTGGAGTTCAATTAATAAGGCCATTCATTCTATGAAGAAACAGGTGTCAATTTTGGCCCTTATTTAAAGAAGGAGGGCAGCAACTGTTGTACCTGCTCGTTTTAGCCCTTGCTCAGTGAATAAAATGGATCGTTCCAGACATTGTACCGAAGGAGAAAAAACTTTGATCAAGAAGTTGATTGGAGAGGGGAAAACATATAAAGAAGTGCAGAAAATAATTGGCTGCTCAGCTAAAATGATCTCAAAAGCTTTAAAATGGCAAACAAAACCCAAAACATGTGGTAGGAAAAGAAATACTACCATCTGTGTATATCATAGAATAACAAAAATGGAAAAGAAGCATCCAATGATCAGCTCCAGGGAAATCGAAGATCTTCAGTTATTTGTGAGTACTGCAACAATCAGAAGATGCCTACATGACGGCAAACTATTTGCAAGAAACCCTCGTAAAGTACAATTGCTGAAAAAAAAGACGCGTTGAAAAGGTTACAGTTTGCCAAAGAATACAATGACTGGCCTAAAGAGAAATGGCACAACATTCAATGGACAGATGAGAGCAAAATTGTTCTTATTGGGTCTAAAGGCCACAGTTTGTGAGACAACCCATAAACACTGATTTCAAGCCACAGTAGACTGTGAGGACTGTAAAACATTGTTTGGGGATGTTTCTCATACTTTGGAGTTGGACACATTTATTACATACCAGGCACCATGGACCAGTTTGAATATATCAAAATACTGGAAGAGATCATTTTGTGTTATGCTGAAGAAGAAACGTCCTTGTAATGGGCGTTTCAGCAGGACAACGACCCCAAACACACCATCAAGCGGGCAACATTCTGGTTCCATACCAAAAAGATTCATGTTATGAAGTGGCTAGCCCGATCCCCAGACCTCAATCCGATTGAGAATTTGTGGAGTGACATCAAAAATGCTGTTTTTGATGCAAAACCCAAGAATGCAGAAGAACTGTGGAATGTAGTCCAGTCAGCTTTGGATGGAAGATCTTTTCGCAGGTGTCTGATGTTAGTTGACTCCATGGCACACAGATGTAAAGCAGTTATTAGAAATAAAGGAAATACAACAAAATATTAGTTCAGTGATCAACAGAAAAGCTAAATCTATAAACAACAGTTTATACTGTAAATATCTGAGTTTGTAAATGAAAATGAAGACACTGCTATTTTTTTAACAACCCATTATTCTTTTTTTCTTCATTTACAGTTTCAAAATTGATATTTCATTCATATTATCTTTTGGAATTGAATGTGCAGTGCTCCCAGTGCCTTTGTGTATATGGAAATAAATGCTATTATGAGGATTGACCTTTTTCTTTGTTGTTTTAAACACACTGCTATTATTTTGGACATAAATGTACAAATAAGTAATGCTTACATAGAACCATAAATAAATACTTTTGCTAGCAAAATAAAAATAAAAATCACAAAATGTAGCCAATAATTCTCGTATAAGGCACCCCAACTATGGAATGCACTTTCTACCTCAGTACGGGATTCAGACACACACTCAATAACAATAAACCTACCTGTTCGCACAAGCCTTTGGCTAGCATATTGTGCTTGTGCAATGCTATCTTCAAAATTGTTATTCTGACATGTACTCATCTTTTAAATATTATGTTGTCAAATTTATTGCTAGTTGGCTATAGTGAAACAAACTATTGCTCTTACTCGGTATAGTATACCATCTTCTATTTTCTTATCTTATCCTCTGCCTTTGTCCTTACTACAAGGTGTTCTTGCCATGACACCCCATCTTTGGATTATGCTCACTGCCTCAGAATTGGACCCTGATACACCTTCAGTTCTTAAACTGAGCTGGATCATACTATTTGCAAAACCCTCTAGCCAACTTTCAATCATATGTACTATGCATTCATATGTATTTGTTTGCATATCTACCAATATACTTCCTTCCTCTTTCTGCCCATCTTACTTTTCTTCCTGAGCTATCCCTGATCCTTTACATGGAATCCAACCAAGATTGAGCCTCCCTGCCCATCTATCCCTGGAACAGTCTCTACCATCATGAGGTTATTTGCTACTGCATGCCTGATGAAGGAAACCCTGGCCTTCCACCAGACCTGGCCCTGGACACTGATACACTACTGCCATGTCAACTTCACATCAGAATTAGAAACTATACTGTCAATGTAAATTTTCATATTTTTATGATTTGTCCCATAGATAGTGGAACAGAATAATTCCTAAAGAAACACATCAGAAAATGGCTCCACAGCTTTCTGAACATATGTGCGATCAGATTTGCTACAATCTCCTACAGAAAATTATTTTTTGCAACTTGTTATCCAAGTTTGAAAGCTGGCATTTTTATACTGTATGAGGAGTACTGTGTGGGAATACTGGCAGTGGACCATGGATCGGTGGCTTTGTGGAATAGTGAGCAGTGGGGAGACACAAAGGTGGGCCAATGGAATGCATGAACAGAGCCGCTACTGTAAGTACTGATAGCTTGTGCTATGTAACATGTGCTATGTATAACTATGTAGTCCTGTCTTCTAGCCCCTCTAACAGTGTTCATTCATCTACTGCTAATACTAAAGCTAACACTGCTGCTCAGAGACACTGTTGTGCACAATAAGATCACTTCATCTGCAGAAAAGATTTGAACCACCAGGGTATTTGTTCTGACAGCAGAACGTTTACAAATTTTTGGCACTTTTGGTAAGGCTGTGAGAGGACATACTTAAACTGGATGAATACACAAATTATTAAACTGTTTCAAGAGCACAGTCTGAAATGCATGTAGTGTCTGGGAGAGAATAAACCTGTCATACATCATGTGCTTTTGCCTGGTGGTGTTGCTGTTTACTTAAACCTAACCTGAACCATCCAGAAAGCACCACAGTGACAGGAAAAGTTTGCATTAGAAGACTCAGTAAGCAGAAATACATATGGTATGTTTATAACTTTAGGCAGCACTGTTCTTGCTAACACCTTTTTGTTATACAGATGCATACTCATGTCTCCCTTTATGTTTATGCATGCGGATTTCCTTCTGGGCTTGGCACCTGGGACCATACAGCAGAGCTGTTGCCCATTGACCTAGCTACGTTTACAGTAGTCAAGACAAAACAACCCAGTACCCAAAAAGAACAATAAGTGAAATGCTTTAAGAGGCTTAAACAAAGTCAGGTGCATTTCTGTTGTTAATTAAAGGTGTGACTTCTCTCTTAAACCTGTCATGGAAAAACAAATGATGACTGTAGATACTGTGCAACAAAAATAAAACAGCTGAGTGATTATCAAAGGTGTTGAACAACTCTATATATATATATATATATATATATATATATATATATATATATATATATATATATATATATATATATATATATATGTCAATAAAAGCAGAAGACACTGTGGAAGATATTTTCTATGAGCAGCTCGAGGAGCTGAGCAGTGTGATCTAGGGTGTGTAGTGTGTATATGTCCTTTTTTTTTGACACCAGACAGGATGGGATACCTCAGGATTTTTTATCTATCTGTATGTTCCATTTTACTCACAGGTAATTATACTTTTATAACTTAACTCTTGAAATGTAAAGAATTTAAATATGTACTTCTAAACCAAATTATGATTTCATATTACATTTTTCAAATACATGTTCTCATTTCAGTTCAATTAATTAATTGATTTTTCAGATTATTTTTTGTTTGTTGTGCCTTTAAAAAAAATACATTCAAAATTGTTAGCAGCTGTATCTATCATTTGATACCGATGCATTACTGAGATCATAATTAGCTGTTTAAATATGACCATAATATGATCCCAGATAAACATTATTGATCATAGTAAGACAGTGTACCAAGTGCAAAAAGTAAAAACCCATTCTGTAAAAATTTAGGAGCCTAGAATCTGGTCATAGGCTTTTTAGTGACATAATATTTTAACGAAGCTGTTAAAAAACCTATTTTCAGATCATAGGCTAATATTTTAATTAAGAGGGGTCAAAAGATCTGACATTGATGAAAACCATGTAACAACCTATTTATGGAACACATGTAAAACTACAGAAAAAACACTCGCTTTTATACTCAGAACTGAAGGGTACTATATGCGTTGCAGACTGCACAGTGGTTCATGACCAGCAGAAACACACATTGCACCCAGCATTACAGCAGAAACATGTCCAAGAGAGCATTACTCCCAATGACTTAAGTAACATATAGTTCCTACTGGCTACTGTGCATTTCTGTTGAAGCATCCCTGAGTCTGTGTGAGCTGACCTGCCAAAAGGGACACAGTGGGCCCACATATGAGTCTCTACAGGAAGTGTTTGACAGGAAGCCATTCAGGCCAGCTGTGAACCTCCACAACCCCACCACTGTTAACATCTCCTTCACTCTGTATGCTGTACTGGGCGTGGTGAGTCAACACATGACCACTGGACTGTCTCATATAATTGAGTTGTATGTTGGTTGTGTTCATGTTTAAACCTGCTTGATTTGATCCACAGAATGAGAAGACACAGATTCTTACGACCTTCCTGTGGTTGCGGCTGGTAAGAGTCCAAGTTATTTTCACTTCATAGGGGGATGTTGTCATGGCACTGTCATAACCTGATGTGTTTCTCTTCCTGCAGTACTGGTTTGATGAGTTCCTTATCTGGGATCCTGAGTCCTGTGATGGAATCAGTAAAATCTCCCTCCCTGTAAACAACCTGTGGTCACCTGATATTATTGTTTATGAGTTGTAAGTGCACACTAATATAGACATTGTCTGATTTATGAAGAGGTTTTGGGATTAGATGGATAATTCCATTGAGTCTGACCTCTGTTCACCTCTCTTTGTCTTTCTCAGTGTCGATGACGACGTGTCGCAGGCTTGTCCTTATGTGTACGTTAACCACACTGGGTTCATCCGCTATGATAGGATGCTCCGGCTCGTCACCGCCTGTAATCTGCAGATCTTCAATTTCCCCTTTGACGTTCAAAACTGCACTCTCACCTTTGGCTCCTACATGCACACCAGTAACGCACATAATTCCCTGCTGCAATTTTCCATCATTATCAGCATATTTACCATCATCTCCCCTGAGTGGGCGAGGCACTGCCTTCACCATGTGCAGACGCTTAGGCCTTCACCATGTACAACACAGGCATGTTGAGCTCTTAACAGCCTCTTCTCCTGTGTGTGTCTGCAGTCAGAGATGTACGACTCAAAACTGCTGTGCCTTTTGAGGAGATGTCAGGGAACTCAAAGCGCTATCTCGAGGCCAGTGGAGAGTGGGAACTGGTGGTCATTTTAGGAGAAGAAGGAATTCTCAAATTTGACATAGATGAATGGGACATCATTACTTTCTGGGTGAGAATGCAAAATTACTTTTTGGGTATTGAGGGGTTGGACAATATGAGGACACATCCCACTGCAAATGCTTTTCACATGGAGACATGTAACATCCACATGTTATTGCACATGGTGCAATATCAAATGGAAATTATCATTCACCTTTGACAGTTCTAATCTCCTAATGCAGATGCATGTCTGTGTTCATTTACTAGGTGGTAATAAAGAGGCGTCCAATTCTCTATGTGGTCAACCTCCTCATACCCAGTGCCTTTCTTATGATTATCGACATCCTGTCTTTTTACCTGCCACCACACAGTGTTGACCGTGCCTCTTTCAAAATGACCTTGATCCTGGGTTACACAGTGTTTCTTCTCATCATGAACGACCTTCTACCAAGCACAGCAAATGGCACTCCTATTATAGGTAAAGTCCAGCAGGAACCCATTTAAAACCACCATTATGAGTAAACCTACTGCTGTAAACTCAACATCTCCTACCCAGTAATGTAATGAGAGGGTATGGTCTTTTAGGTAGAGATTATTTAGTTCTAACGCATTTTTTCATGTGTATAGGTATCTATTTCTCGGTGTGTCTGGCTCTCATGGTAATTAGCCTGCTGGAGACAGTTATCATCACCAATGTGCTCCACCACAACTCAAGGAAGTATAGGGAGGTTCCACATTGGGTCCAAGTGATTGTGCTACGCTACATTGCTTGCATCATCTGCTACAGGTGGCTTGATGATCCTTCAGATGGCACAATGACAAAAGAAGACAGAAGTGTCCCCTGGACCATCCCAACCTCAAACACAACCTCCAACCAACACCCAGCCATCTGCAGTAAGACCCACATCATACAAGAATTGAGAAGCATGTACAGGTCCTACCTCTAGATTACATCTACTGCAAAACTATTTCACAGATATTAAGTGGTGAAAATAAGGGGAGCATCAAAATTCACTTCCAGTCTTCTTGGTATTGGATTAACAGATTATAGTTTAGATCTGCAAAAAATAAACTTCTAGAATAGAAAGACAGAAACAATCATTCCTACAATTTATTCTGTTCTTCTGGGTAGACAAGGCTAAAGAAATTAGTTGTGTCAGTAATTGTATTACTAACAGTAACAGTAATTGTATTATCTAACTGTAGTCCAAAACAAATTGCTAACACTTTGCTCTCTTATCTCAGCATCTGGGAGCAGTGGCCTGACTGTACCTGAGCTCACAGAGATCTGTCATGACCTGAAAGCGATGCGTGCCCACCTAACTCTCCTCCAGAGAGAGACTGAACTACAGGACCAGTGGTGTCATGTTGGGTACATCTTGGACCTCCTGCTCTTCCGCATCTACTTGCTGCTCATCACCTGCTATGCACTTGTCATCATCTCCATGTGGTGCATCTGGATGTACCACTGATACCTTGCTCGCTAGTGCACTGTATGAAACAGCCACTACAAATACAGCTACACAAGAAAATATCGAATGTTCCTCTTCTATCTCTGAGGTGTAGGCATTTAATTTTCATAACAGCAAAGTAGACTTTATTGTTAATATATCAAATTGAGTACATTTGATAAGGGTTCAGTGATTTTAAAGTATAAGCACTAAATTTAAAAAAAGTTTAGTTAACAAACTTTCATTTTTTTGCTTGCAAAAGAAAAAATCCAATATAAAATGCAAGTCTTTCTTTTTAAATTTATTTTGTATAACAGGTCAATTGTTATTTACATTTTGTCAGTAGTGCACTTTTATATAATCACAAACCACATAAAGTAATTGCAGGCAGACCAACCAGTTATAGACGACATCAGCAACCATCAGCAGGAAACTAACAGTGAACAATTAAAAAAAAAAAAAAAAAAAAAAAAAAAAAAAAAAAAAAAAAAAAAAGATTCCATAAACAGCTACTTCAAAGCAGGTCTGTCCTTTCATTTCCCTTAGTCACACTGGGTCAGTGCATTCAGGGACAAAGTGCCTCACACTTATTGCTGTAAACAACTCAACAACAGAAACACATCTTTTTGTAAAGCTCAGCTATGTTAAAGTAATATTTGAGGGGAAAAAAAACAAATCTGATTTACATTTATGGTGTGCTGTTGATAACCTATACACTGGATAAGAAGCAGAGTTTGACTCTATATACAGCGAACTGACTCGCATGGCTAATGCTTAAAAAATGATGGCTAAGTTGACTCAAAATTGGCATGGTACAAATTCAGCAAAATCCAGTTTCAAAGCATCTCAATCAAGTAATGCAGGGTAATTGCAGCAAACGTGGCATGAAAGTATCTCAGTATTATAAAAAGATATTTATAGCTTCAAAAGGCTGCAAATGGTAATGGTCTAATTAAGCAAAATGTACTTTAAAAAATCTGCTTAATACTAGCAAAAGGTTCATACTTGCAGTTTGTGTCATTAACTAATAGCTTTGGTTTTCCTTTTTCAGGAACATGACAAACAGCTCTATAAAAATTCATAGAAGTCGGAATCTAAACCTGTTTTATCACCCATACCTGGCAATAATCAAGTCAATATGAATTTTACTAAATATGACTACAAGAGTGTCCTATATATCAACAACAAAACTAAGATTAAGAGTATACCATCTCTTAACACACAGGGTACATTTGGTGCAGCCAGACCACATATTAACCTGCAGCACAGAGAAGGGTGATTTAAAAAAAACAAACAAACCAAAAACTTGGTTTCTTACCTGATTAAACTGACACGCTTCTTATCCATCAATGCAACACCATACAAGCGCAAATTAAATTATCCCAAAAGGACACAGCATCACAACATCTTTTTTAAACTGAAACAAAGTTTGGTATAAAAATAATTATAGAACATTCCCCACCAAATCTTATATTGTCTTAAAGCACACAGCTTCTCTGTCTAGCTGTCATATTGCTGGTTGTCAAGCAGTACCCAAGCTCTCATACACCCTCTGCCAACACAGATACTGTGCAAAGCAAAAATGCTCAGTCTCAAGAACAACAGCAGTAGCGGGCATGAAAGAGGCACATAGGTATTGGCAATATATAAAAGTTGACAACTACATTTACAAATAAATAAACTACTAAAGGTATGTGTCATTTCTAACTTCTTTCAATGACCCAATTGCTTCATCTGAGTTTACGGGGGGGCGGGGAAACCAAAAAAAACAGGCAGAATACAACTTCTGCAATACCAGTGATATAGAACGATTCATATTTCAAAAGAGGAATTTTACAAAAATACCTCTGCATTTAAAGAAGCCACTAAGCAGTAGGAAGATAAAGACCTTTTCAACAGGTTTACTGCAGTTCATAGTCTGTACAGCAGCCATGTGCTCTCCCCGTCAGTCTGCATTTTATACACCTCCTCCGTCATCCTCCTCCTGCTCCTCCATATTTCTGCGAGCCATCCTCTCCCTCCTCTCTGCTAGCCGCTGGCAGCGCGGACACTCTTTACTGTTCCTAAAACAAGTCCTGTGGTAGCACGCACTGCACTCTGAAAGACACAAGACAAATAGGTAGTACTACCAAGAATAACATCTCTCAAAAATTCTGTAACAAAAAATTACTTATTCAAGCAAAATATGAGGATTCAGGTACAACTTCCACCCCAAGTTGTTCTGTGTTACTATTAGTGGAAATACTCCAATAGTCCTGTATCCTCTCTCCTCTCCTCTGTCTGACAGCACTCTGTTAGCCAGTGGTTCTTAGAGAGTTACCAAGGCATCCACTACATGATTAGAGGATGAGTAGGAGCCCTCACCTTCACAGCGCTGACACTTATTTAGCTCATAGGCAAAGATGATGTCCTTCTCATTGCCACAGAATTCACACACAAACCCCTTGGCCTGACAGAGCTGGAGAGACGACAATAAAAGGAGGGAAACAAGCCTATAAATATAATTGGATGAGCATGAACCATTTTTCTCTCTAACATTTAAAGCAAATGACAGGATCACACAAGAACAAGCCCATAGTACATATCCAAAGATCTCCTCACCACACAGCCAGCAACATGTGTGGATCCCAAGCGGAGAAGCTCTCGTAGCTTTGGGGTCAGGTCACCAGAACGCACTGCTATGAGGTCATTGAGGGAGAAGAGGTGAAGGTCTTCTGTCAGATGACCAGGAATGGTGTCAAACTGGTCCAGCACTCTGTCACAACACATAGGAATGAGACGGAGAAAACTTAGACCATAAATTAAGATTCTATAAGCATAAATATGCATGACACATACACCCACCCACAAAGTAGAGAAAGCACAGTAATAAAAGGCACCTACTCTTTAGCCAAGCGACAAGTTTTAAAAAGATTCTTCATATGGTATAGCTGGACTCTCAAGACCTGTAACAAAATAAAGGTTTTTATCCATATGTGCAATTTAAAAGAAAAATGGGGGGGGGGGGGATTTAGAATGAAGCAGACCTAGCAATATTAGTTGTATATAATTTGTCAAGTGCATTCCACAGAGAGTAAACTATCTCTGATTTTCTCTGTATAACTGCACCTCCTGTCTGGTCTGCTGCTGATGTAAGATCAACACTAAAAGAAGTTTCCTGCTTTTCTGCCCTCTGCACCAGTGTGAGAGCTGTGGCGCCATCATGTGCCAATGCCCTCCAGCTGTGCCTTATGTCGTCTACATCTACAACTTGCACTCCTTTATTCTTCCAGTCTTTTTAAGATTCCTACCATATGAAAACCATGAACAATTTTATCTGTGCTAAAAATTCCCAGACTCATGAGGCCCAGCAACTTCCAACCAACAGCACTGACAATGACGGTCATGAAGTGCTTTGCACACCTAGTGAAGAGGTACATTACATCACAAACACAGCACCTCAGGAGGCCTCTGCACTTTCCCTACTATAGTGGAGCATGGACATTCTTTCTTCCAATCTTATTCTTGCAAACCTTCCAATGACACTGCAGCTCCTCACCCAGAGAATAACCAGATTTTACCATGAACAAATTACTCCCAGCACCAGTGAGTCTGGGCCACACTGCCATTAACAGGATTAAAGCTTAAAGAATGGAATATTTGTGACTACTGCAAGGACACACAGCCCACATTTTGTGTGGAATGAACTTTCTCTTGCTGTCCGGACAGCAGAGTCCCTTACAGTCTTCAAACACAGACTGCAGACCCATTTATTCATGGAATATATAAAATGACCACTGACCCTGCTCCTATGCTGACTAACTGAAACCCGTACTTATTGTAGTGTTTTGCTTAATACAATGATGTTGACTGCTCCTTTGTTTATTGCACGCATCATGGTCAAATATGGAGCTTATGCATTTTGTACTTCTAGGCATCAGCATTGATCTCTGTATTTCTACAGTATTCCAGTTCATTAGTATTTTGGACTCTAACCTACTGTACTGGCTAGGATGTATTCTATGAGTAAACGACAAAGTACTTTTGTAAGTCGCTCTGGATAAGGGCGTCTGCTAAATGCTATAAATGTAAATTAAACAGTGTGTTAATGCATTACTGGCAATACCAGCTAGTCACTTTCTTGAGCAGCCAGTGAATTGGAGAGTGTTGCCATCATTACACTTACAGCACTTAGCTGACGTTTGAGCAATTGAGGATCTTGCTCAGGGGCCAGTGGCAACTCGGCAGTAGTGGGGCATGAACCTTCCGATTACAAGTCAACTACCTTAACCAATGAGCTACCGCTGCGCCATGTAGCCCATGTGGCTGCCTGGCTGATGGCTTAGCAGAGCTTTGACACTGAAGTGTGCTATGCACAACGACAGAACATGCTCTTAGGGATGGGATTTGCATCATACTGATGTCTCAGTGAGGATCATGCCAGTTCAGGAAAACCCCACACCTGTGCCCATCAAACACTACTATTTTGATCCAAACGGCTGAAAAAACAAGATCATTGCATATGTGGATGGCTGTTCTTTACAATACACAAAAACTCACAATGTGGTATGGATCAATGACACACCATTCAAGCCTTAAATGTTCCAGCTGGGAGTGCAATTCTCCAATGTGCTGAAATAGCTGGCATTGTCATTACACTCAAACTAGCTAAAACAAGAGAGTAAAAATGTGAAATCTGCACTGGTTCAGACTACATGCATCTGAGTTTTATGTGCCAACTAATGGTATGTAAAGTCAGTGGTTTCTTAATCTTGAACAAAACAAAAAACAAAAAACAAAACCTTTTTACTAATGGCTCTTGTCTATCGACCCCTTCCATCCTTTCATTTAACTTAATTCATCCCTCCATCCTCCCTTAGGAAAACACCTATTTTCTAACTCCCTTAATTTTCAAACTACAGTCATAGGAGCCCATTGATTTTAGAACTCTCACAATTTAAGATACTGCCAACAAACTTGGTAAAAATATTTAATAGCCAACACCAAGCTGCAAAACGCATTTTATACTGATGGATCTCATCTACATTTTTAAAAATCCCTCCATACTCAAACTGAAAATAATGTTAACTATTTGTATATTCATCAAACGATATAAATTTCAATTTGTAATACAAATTACATATCTGTCCTTCATAAAATGTTAGCTATACTGATTGTCGGTTAACATATTTTTCATGCTATTGCAATAGTCTTTGGCAAGCCATTTCAAAGTTTTTTTTCACGAAATTCACTTTCTAATTAAAATTTGAAACTAATACTAACTGCATGGAATTTTACTATGAAACTGTTACCATTTCATCCCTATTAGTAAATTACCCATCAGACATTCAGATTTTGATAAACACCTTATTCATGGAAGATTATATTCAAGCATGCCTTATACACACCATAAATGTGTAATAGGGAATAATGAGCATGTATTGTCAAGAACAATACAGACAAAACAGACAAAATAATTTTTATCCCTTTGATAAATTTGTGACATTTAGACAAATTGTGGAACTTTAAATTTAAAAACTTTATATTTACATTTACATTATCTAGCTCAATAACTTTATTTTTCTCTATGTTTAACAGAATAGCATTATTTTTAATCATTGAGAAAGTATTTTGAATTTAAAAAAATGAAATTAGGAGGATTTTATCAGGAAGTCACTCATTTAAATATATAATAGTATTGTCACGGTTGGCCCCTTCTAGTGTCCCCATCTCAGGTTATTGGTTCATTTTCTCCATTCTTTTTCTAGTCTTTGTTTTGGTTTTCACCTCATTTGTATCACTCGTGCATTGTTTGTCATCATTGTTTAAACCTTGTGCTTTCCATGTTAATTTGCTGGTCTTTGTGATTTCATTCCTGTGTTAAGGCTAGCCTCTGTTCGTGTTCCAAGCCTCGTGTTGTCTATGCCTGTTTTGTGATCTCTAGTGTTTAGTGTTTGTTTTTATCGTTGCTTGAGTCATTGTTAGAGCCTGCTTCCCATTTTGTCATCACGTTGTGTTTTGTGTAGTTTAAGATGTATTCCTTAACTCTGTGTCGGCTCTATGACCCTGGACCGTGACTACGACTTTGATTATGGATAAATCTGCGTGCATGCGTCCACCTCGTGATTGATCCACGTTACAAGTATGGCTAGAATATGCCATATGCAAGGCGGAGACGTTTTTATACAAATGTAGGGCTAACCTCTCTTTTTTCACTCAAGTTTGTTGACTGAGAGCAGTGGCGTGCTGATGTCCCAGGGTGCCCTCATGCCTGTGTTTCCTTCTGGCTCTATTCTTTAAGCTGTACTGCCATAGCTAGATCTGCTGGAGTCCATCTCTGCACATTATAGTACCTGGACACACACTCTTACCTGGACATGCCTAATAATCTAGTCTCTCTTTCTGCCGAGGTACACCTACCCCTGATGTCATGATATTAATGAGCCTCAAGCTGTCTCAGCTGCCATGGCTACTCCCACCACTCCCTGATGTCCCCTGCTGTAACGCACCACACCTCCACCCCAGCCAACTAATTCTCAGTTGCCCTTAATGGATGTTCTTTTGCAGGATGGGTTTCGGACACATGAACACCATCACAAGATTAGGCTCTCTAGAAAATTGGACTAGACATGGACTAGACATTAATTGCTTATTTTTACATTTTATTATTAGTTATTTTTCTCTTAAAATTGTTATTGTGGTGACCGTCGGCGGCCAGAGGAGCATGGCACCCCCTCTTTGGGTCTTGGTTCCTGTCAAGGTTTCTTCCTCATGGTCTACAGAGTTTTTCCTTGCCATTCTTGCCCTTGTCTTGCTCACTGGAGGCTTGGAGTTGGACATTTGTAAAGCTGCTTTGTGACAACATGTGTTATAAAAAGTGCTATTTAAATAAATTTGGATTTTTTTTAAACTATGTACATTGCCTGTCATTCATTCCTTGTCGCAAGTAAAATCGGAGGTTCTTTATAATTACAAATAACCAAATAAGTATTTTGACGGTATGCTTATTTTGTAAAAAGAACAAATAAACAATTATATTTTAACAACTTCAAACTGGTTTTAAAAGTGTTGCTACAGGAGAAACACTCCTCTGTATGTTAATTTTTTGGGCTCAATGCAATTACCATCACTTTTCTAAGACTCATTTGTATTTATGCAAAATTTGGCATGGGTTCACGCTTTACACACTGCAACACAGAAGACTATGTCATAATGGAGCTAATAATGCCATAATTCAGGAGAGTAGAGTTCTGTTTGGGATTGTTTGTATTTAAGAAATTCAATTGGATGAGAAACAATAGACCAAAGATTTGCAGTGACGCTTACCCGCACCGCTTCTAGGGCTTTGACCTTCTTGTACAGGCTGCTGTTTATGTCGTTGGGGTTGAAGAGAGGGTCTCCTGCTATCTTACCCAGGAGGTCCCTTGCAAAGTTGCTGACATTGTACTTGCTGAAGTCCCACTTCCTGAGGATGCGGCTTGGAACCACAGAAACAGCATTCTCATGGCAGCACTGGCAAAAGTAGCGACCCAGATATTCACAGTACCGCAGTCTCTTTATATAGTCTGTCAAAGCAACAGATGTAAAGTTATGTACCCTACAGTAATGTACCCTAATTCTCTAATCTCAAAAACAGATCAACACAGTACATTTCATACAAACTTACACAAGATGCAATATGTTTAACCAAACAGCCTAATATACATGTTAATTAATATTATGTAGCTTACCAGGTAGAACATGATACTAGAAACACCAAGGTCATAGTTTAATTTCCTTAAATCATGTGTACAGTCATACTGATAAATATGGAAGCTGCTCTGGATAAGAGCATCTGCCAAATTCCATAAATATGGATGTAAAACACATCAGATGAACATGTCTTTTTAAAGTGCTAGAGCTGAACCAATAAAAAAGTGGTCAGTGTTCAAATGGATATAAGCTCAGAATAAATACATTCACACATTGGCACCCAAACATGCAATGTACCTGGATCAATGCGTGTACCACATCCTGCACACCTGTAGTTCTGCTTGGCCACTACTACTTTCCTCCTGAGGCACAAATTATAGATACAGTGAGTAAGAAAAAACAATCATAATATTACATAGACCCCTGATAATCAAATCCACCACACTAACTCCACCACACTAGCATGGTACCGTCACCAGAACTGCACTACTCCTGAGTCATATGAATAGGTGTTTATATCAGGAAAGTACTAGCATGTGCCTCCCTCTAGTACTGATTACTACATATTTTTCCACCAACATGGTGCCAGTGCTGGTGCCAAAATCTTGGAACTGTTCTGTGCTTTTCCACCACAAAAAGTGGTTCTTGGCCTGCAAAAAATCAAACTTTCTTGTCTGGAACCAAGGAATTGTGACCTTGTTCTCACTTGTAATGTTTACATTTACATTTATGGCATTTAGCTGATGCTTTTATCCAAATCGAATTACAATTCTAACTAAGTACAACTTGAGCAATAGCGGGTTAAGGGCCTTGCTCAGGGGCCCCAACAGTGGCAACTTGGGAGTGGTTGGGCTTAAACCAGCAACCTTCCATTTACAAGTCAAGTAACTTAACCACTGAGCTACCACTGCCCTGTCTGGCTGCCATCTTCTGGAAATGTGCCTTTTCACCGTGTTTCATTTAATCTGTGTTGGGTTTGTGTAGTGGGTAACATTACGGCCTGTCCCTTGGGGGACTGGGGTTTAAAGGCAAGTGCTCTATACTATACCAATAAGAGTCCTCAGGGTAACACTACATTTGTCTTCATGCTTGAAATTGTAAGACGCTATGGATAAGGGTGTCTGCCAAATGCATAAAATTTAAAATATCTCAATATTTTGTCTGCCAATAAAGTTGTTGTTGCTTAATAGTTGCAAACATTTGTAACATAAAACAAACAAAACACATCACTTTGCACATAAACATCTATGACAATCCTTTAGCACCAGATAGAGATGCTGAAAGTGTTGCTCTCAAATCAAGGACTAAAATTTGCAAACATTTTTGCTTTTATGTACTCTATCAATGTTTTTTCCCCAGATAGGGAACTACCTTATCATATATGTAACAAATCAACTGATCTCAAGTCATTCTTGAAATGTTTGCTGGTTCCTGGAAACTGGCACTGACTACGAAGAAAGCATTGTCCTTTAGTTGTCCTTTAGTCCTTTAATATATATTAATAGTTGCAAACATTTGTAACATAAAACAAACAAAACACATCACTTTGCACATAAACATCTATGACAATCCTTTAGCACCAGATAGAGATGCTGAAAGTGTTGCTCTCAAATCAAGGACTAAAATTTGCAAACATTTTTGTTTTTATGTACTCTATCAATGTTTTTTTCCTCAGATAGGGAACTACCTTATCAGATATGTAACAAATCAACTGATCTCAAGTCATTCTTGAAATGTTTGCTGGTTCCTGGAAACTGGCACTGACTACGAAGAAAGCATTGTCCTTTAGTTGGTGGAAAATGTGTTGGACTCACTTTGGTGCAGGGTGAATATTGAAGATTATCTGAGGCCTTGGAGGTGCCCATTCCAGGTTTCCACGTACTCGGATGCGTAGTTTATAGATGTCTGCATGCTCCCCATCATCAGGAGAGATAGGCAGGGAATCGGGTATAGGGAGCAGCTATAGACACAACATAGAGGAATTAAGTAAAATTTCTGTATTATAACGTAATGTTACAGTGGCCCTTAGGAGGACTAATTAAACAACACAATTAGGCTACAGATGACCATCCATTGTACAGCTATTCTTTACACAAATTTCATAAATTTGACAGAAATCTCAGAGGGAAGTGCAGAGTTTTAAGTGGTCTTCTGTCTTACTGCTGAGAAATGACTGAGGTTAGCCTATCTGCTTTTCATTAAAACACAGTTAACCAGGTAGCCAGTAAATGTGTGCAGTCATTATGTCCTTAGGGGTGGTAACATGGATAAAGGGAGACACATACACACACGCACATTATACATATAAAAAATAAAAGATACGGTAGTTTCATGAAAAACAGGATGTTTTGAACAAAGGTCCTTCATCTTCATCAGTTGTGCAAGCAAAGTGCTATATATGTGTGCGTGTGTGTGTGGTGTGCGTGTGTGTGGTGTGTGTGTGTGGTGTGCGTGTGTGTGTGGTGTGCGTGCACACGTGTTCATGTGCGCATACATACCTTCTGAGGAGCATCATGCTCCGGAACAAGCCATTCAAGCTCAGAGGCAGCAGGAAGCTGCATGCCTTCAAACTGACGTAGAAGCCCCATAGCCACTGACTCCGCAGAGTTAGACTGAAGGAAAGAGGGAGACCTACACAGGAACATTTTCAGCACATGACTGAATAAGCTGTTATACAATAAGCTTCAATAAAGACACTTGGAACTGAAACAACCCCATTGTGCAATCCCTTACACAGAGTCAGAGCTGAGAAAGGACCTGCTGCAAGGGGTTGCACTTGCTTTGATGTCTGCATCTGCAAAAGGAAAGGAAAAATCATGACCATATGACCACACAGACATTCTTCTTCATAATGAAAAGAAAGGCTTTTTGTACTAACATTAGATCTCAATTTAAAAATGGCCACCATAATCTAATGCAGTATAGATTGGCTCCGCAAGAAAGTTTAGAAACAGGAAAATTCAGAGGAAATTGTAAACTTCTTTCTGCTAAGAGTCCAGAGTTCTTTTCTTACTAAAGGTTAGTTATGTTTTACTGCATAACCTTTAACGCTTGAGTCATACACTTAACCTCATGAGCAGCAGGAATGCAGAGAAGACAGACAGTAGCTACTGAACTAAGAGATTTGGTACTGAATGTGACTAAATACCTGTGAAGGCCCAGGTGGACCAGCTTATTACAGAGTTAACAGTTATCAAGTGGTCATTGTCATCCTATCAATATACAACTAGACCTAGTGAAACACTTTCCTCCATGTCTTCATGTGCAACATACCAAAACAAGACAGGGGTTTATAGTATAAAACATACACAAGTGCAGTACTGTACATGAAATAAAACACAATAATTACACATGGTGCAAATCTGAAAAGAATTGAACCCAAACAGGGCGCTTCATCTATACACACCATTTTGTCATATGAACATTTTGAAATGCTGGGAGGTTTACTATTGATATGAATGCTAAGAAAAGCTCACAAGATCTCAAACTCCCTAAAGCATCTACGTAAGGCTACAAAGCAACCACACAAACACTTACTTCCAGTACAAAATCCAGCTTTATAGCACTGGCCGTATCATAGTGATAACTGCCATACAAAGCTTATAATGTCTTTGGTAATAATATTTAAGAGGTAATAAAATACTAGTGCCTACTTGCAGATACAGAAAAGCTAGTACTACTTATGCAGCAGTAGACAAGCTCTCCAACAAGTATATTATAATGCTATTAGAATTAATGTTAGAGACAATTTGGCTCAAATAAACTGACGAGCAGCTTCTGAGAGATTTACTTGAACACACACCCTCGGCTGCATAGGCCATCAGCATTAGGAAGTAGCTCTAGAGCCATTTTCGCAGTACCAACACAGTTGTCAGACACCTGAGAAAAGGGAGGAAAGGGGCTGTGACATGCCATTCTGAGAAGCCAGCAGAGACTTCACCAAGGACAGGCCTACAGCCACCCATCCCTTCAAACACAGTCAGCATGGTTAATGCAGGGAGGTCCTTTTAGGGATGGCCCGTACATCTTTCATCCATACACAATAACTTACCACTAGCACAGAGGTTAAGTTCCTGAGAGTTACAAAGTAACTTGTATTGGAAGCATTACTAGACCATTTAGATTTTCTATTTCAAAACAAGTCATGTCTAAACACTCCTGAAAAATAGACACCTTCTATCCTTTTTATCCATTCCACATGAAAAGTAATATATTAAAGTTTAGAAAAATATCATAACTTTAAGGTTGTTTTATGACATATGGCTTTAAGACTGACTGTTATAACACTTAAAAATAAACATCAGGGGGAAGTACAAACAAAAACAAACCAATTAGCACTAGAGAGGAAAATTTGAGAAATACCAAACTTACAAATGCTTTAACCCTGCCCCCTTCTCCAATATACACCAACTCCACTCTGTCCGCTAAACACACCAACAAACTAGCCATAAGCTCACACATTAACATACCCCAACCTCTGATCTTACACATTTCCACACACAAATGCCCCAACTCTCAACTCACAAACCAATTACCCCTACATACATTTTAACGTCCCACCTCTCAGCTCACATACCAATTACCCCATACACATTTTAATGCCCTGCCTCTCAGCTCATACACTGACCATTCCCATTGGTCAACTTCCAAAACTACACACACATCCTTCTCCCACCTCTTATCTCAATGTTCTCTGCATCCTCAGCTGAGCCAAAGTCAGAATGGTAAATCGAATCTTGGGAGCTCCTCTGTGAACCACAACTGTCTGTGGAGGGGACTGCTGTGCAGAAGGGAGAAAAATGCATCCTTAAATGTGAATTTAGCCCACATTTTCCTCTCCAATGAATCTCCAGAGCACATGATTTCTAACATCTAATCATATTAATAATGTTCATAACAATCAGATGATAAAAAAAGCATCAGATGTAAAAAGCTTTTAAATCGCAGAGTTTGCTACATCTCAACACCACAGCAAACCCAGACTCTACTATGCTGTTTGTATTCTACCCTGCTGGGAAAAGCCAGGCAGTTGCAGCCGGCTGTGGCGGATTTGCTGTCTGCGCAGACGGATCTTTTGCTTGAGCTGCTGGATTTCGCAGTCGCTGTCTCCATCCTCCTCGGCTTCCTCAGCCCTTCGGCACATGTTACACTTCATAAGCTCAATGGCAGAAATGAGCGATTCGGAGATGCTGAAGTGGGCATTTTCCTACCAGGAGAACAAGATACAGCTCAGATACCACAGTGAATGAGGTTATGGAAATTGAGGTAGAAGAAGCTTCTTACCTTCTCTAGATCTGCACAGCTGCCAAAATCTTGTTCTGAGAGATAGCTGATAAGACTCTGACCCTCCAAGGGCTTCCGGAACATTCCATCTGGGATACAGCTGTATTGAAAACCATCTACACAATCATGTAAATATGTGGCATAGCACATACTTTTGAAGAAAAGTATGTTTTAGTAATGAAAAGGCAATACTCACTAGCCTCCATATATAGGGAACTGTGACTGCTGTCACTGCTCTGAGGAGAGAAAGGACCATAGCTCTTCACACAGGACTCATCCACAACACATTCTGACACACACACACACACACACACACACACACACACACACACACACACACACACCATAATTAAGATACTACCGATACACAAACACTCATTAATCCATATTATCCCCATTTCCAACCATATTACAGAATAGATATGAATGAAATAAACATCTGATTACAGAAAAAGAGCTAAATTAAAAAAAATGTGATTTTAATGCACATGCACAACGAAAA
>NC_137522.1:4120000-4397500 GCF_041902795.1 Electrophorus electricus
AAAATGCAGTGCATTTTAACACTGCACTTTTAACTATTAATTTTTAACACAACAGACATTTTATTTTTTTGAATTCTTACTTCATTCAATATTCATCATTTACCTCAACACTTAATTTGAACTCTTGGCACTTTAATTATTAACATTTTAGTTAATGTTTAAGTAATTCTCCATTTGAAATTTGTTCTGTAAGTCAGTCGATCATTATTTTGTTTTTGTGTTTTAAATTTTGTTCATTTAAAACAGTAATTTATTGATCTATATAATAACTTTCATGTGAAGCACCATGAACCTCTTCTCTGCATGAAATGTTCTATATAAGTAAACTTTCTTTGGCTTGCTGTAATGTGTGCTAGAAGTGTAAACTGTTTAATATACTATGTGGTGAACAGCATAGTGTCTATGGTGCATTTTGGAGAATACTGTATAGAATGTATTGTATTGCGTAGTACAACGTGTATAGTGTATAGGTTGCAATGTGAAGTGTGCAGTATGTACTGCATAGTTGGCTCTGCCAACAGTGCAGACCTGGGCTGCTCTCCAAGTGTTGATAGCAAGAGTTGTCTCTGACAGAGATCTGGGAGGAAGTGATTCTGCGCACTGCAGTTTGTTGGAGCTCTGAGGCTCCGGGCAGCGGGTAGAGGCTCTGGCTTTTGACAAGGCCCAGGGGAACAGTCTCCTTCAGATGAGAGAGCTATAGGACAGTGATGTGTTACACACACAGCCAAAAATAAAAGCAACTTAAGAGATACTGTGACCTACAAAAAAGATCAACTCACCCTGACAGTGTCTATGAGAGCCAGCAGCCGTGGGTTATTCTGTTCCACAGCTTCCAGACACTGGAACATGGCTGACACATGGGGCTCACTAAGAAGAAACGCTTCATCTGAAGGAGAGAACAAAGCAATCAGCAGAAGTTACACAAAACTCTACCAGACTAACAGCTCAATCTCCCAGACTGGGTGCTCAGGGAGGGGGAGGGGCCTTAGGTACCATTGTAGTATTTACGCATGTTGGCCTGGTTTTTCAGCAGTGGTTTCAGCTGGGTAGACAGCAGGTGACCCTGGAGACTGTGAAGAAGCCAACGCTCTGCCTTGTAACCTTCTCCATGACTTTGCACCCCACAGCTCAAAACTGGCTCCAGCTGGCTAAACTAGAGGAAGAGAGAGGGGACCTGATCACAGTGTGAAGTGGTGTTATAGGGATGTGCTATACTGCATTCTCTTTGCAAGTACCTGTTCAACATGTGGGGCAAGCTTTGGGCTAATGTACCGGAGGCACCAAACAAAGCGCCAATAGTCCTTTTGTTTTAAGTAAACCTGTGAACAAGAAACACTTTCTAAAGCATGAAAGGTCAACCCATCCTAGTACAAGCCAAAACTGTATTACACTTAACCCATTAAAGGCATCACTGTGCACACAGTAAATATTGGCATATTAACTCATTGTAACTTGCAATCAATTTACTACAACAGCAAGTGTGCATCAGTCTCTAATTCCTCATACTTTCTGCTTTATCAGTTGTTTTCTCTTGCTGTTGAATTTGCACAGATTCACTACCTGTTCATGTTTCAGGCCATGGCAGAGGATGTTGTTCATGTCTTTATGCAGACGCTGCAGTCCTCCATATCGAGACCACACATTAGGGTTGTTGGTGGACAGCAACCCTTCAACAGTGATTTTCAGATTGGACAGAAGCTTCCACAGTTCCCGCCTGTTGACAACAATCACTCACTAGACAATCACTATAGCAGGGCAGTTTCGATAAAATTCTATATTAACAATATTTTTCAAAATATATCACAGTATTTGACTATATGCAACACCAAATAACTTCTAGATGTGAGAACTATACAAGTACTACACAGAAACAAAATTTGGTTGACAAACCTAAAAACTAGTGGATAGAAGTGGTTTTTGATAGAGGTGGGAACAATTCAATATCAGGTATCGGAATCGGGCAGAGATCAGCAAAAATTCTGGATTGGATATCAGTGAAGAACGTTTTAAGGAAACTTATCAAATAACATCAGAAATCTAGCATGAAAATAGCAATCAGTGCATGTAATAACAGCCAGGTTAATTTTAGCAGGTCACATGATAACAGATGGGCTCGTTAGAGCACAGTTTAGACGCCACTGTACCGAAAACTGTAGCATTTTCTTCCCATTCATGATTATAAACTATTATGTTCAAATGCAAATATCTATGCACTAAATCATTTGATTTCCATTGCTATTATTTCGATAACCCAGTGTGGAGAACAGGCTACCTGCCTTCTATTGAGAGCATTTAAACAAGACAAAATAGCATTTTAGCACTGTTCAGTGCAATGTATGTGACCAATGGTGATTTGTTTATTAATCTGTTATTAAAAAAACAAACAAAAAAAAACTAACACACATAAAGGAAATTCAGGGAGAAAAAGGAGAAAAAGAAGCAGAAATTTGAAAGAAACAGATCTGGAGAGAAGAAGAAATGACCCAAAGTACTTGCTTTCTGTAAATTCACAAAGTTAATTACTCTATGGATTTAGTATATTCAAACGGCATTAAATAAACAGAAAATACCACTGTTTTCCATTAGCCTGCAGAGTTTTAAGGTACACTTGATTTTGAACAAGAAGCTGGAGAATAAGATAACTTCAACTAACTACATAATTTTTTGGGCTAGATAGAACAACCATCTTGTAAATGTTTTCAGATTAAATTTCTATTGCTTTAAACAGAGCTCAAGTGAAGAGAGACTTCTACTACTGGTAGTATCTCTCTGTCTGCTCACTTAGTGCCTAATGTGCATTTGGTATGTAGCAGGTAGAACAGCTATTTACCACTGAAATTCACAAGAACTGTTATAAGGTTATTATTAGGTTGACGTAAAATTAATTACAGTTGCATTCAGTAATAAGAAAAATGCACATGAACTATAATGTAAATTTCAAAGTGAGTGAGTAGGGAAGACATACTGAGCAGAGACAGCCTCTGAGTGCGAAAGCTGAGAATCTAGCAGGTGACCAAAACAGTAAATATCATCTCAGTAAGAGAGACACTGACTGTGACAATGGAAGGAACAAAATTCAATGCTATAGCAAAATTAAATGCCCAAGATTCTTAACTAAATGATATCCTAGTCCAAACTTCATAAGAAGAGACAATGTACTGAGCAAACTGTTTAGTGTAATGTACTGTTTAATATATTATAATACTGGAATGTAACTTTGCTGGTGTTGTCTTAAAATGACAAACGGAGGGAAATTACATTTGTGTCACAAGAACATGGAGCAGACAGTTCCTCTTTGTAAACTTTGTGCGCATTGCTAGAATATCACAACAACCATACCTAGTTATAATCTGCTAATCTGTCTTCTGAGAAGAACTCTGCAGATAAAATGGCAGGGATCAAAACAACCCCTTTTTCTGAGTTGTTCTGCTAGCTTGTGAGTGCTGACAGCAGTATAAGAAGTGCAGAAGCAAAGAGGGAAGCTGCTTCTCTGTTACATACGCCTTGTGTGTATGTAACTGAGATGCCTTCAGTCTGAAATGAATAATAAATTAGATTTGCTTTTGCTTTACCCATTGGTGTCTGGCTCATCACTATTATAGGAGTGGAGATTTCCATGACATCTTGTAAACAAAGATTTTTTTGTTCTTTAGAATTCGATCTATTTTTATCTATCATATCCACGCATATGTAAAATAGCATATATAATACATCTTACACACAATATTTCCCAAACAACTAAACCAGAGCCTCACGGTGGTTTTTAATGAGGAAAAAAACAACCATCAGATCATTATCGATCTCGGACAACATTCAAATATAAGATATTGGTATCGGATCTGTACCAGAAAAAAACTGATATCATGCCATCACTAATTCTGAAAATTAAAAATTCTTACTTGGGCAAAAAAGATTATTGTAAAACGCTCAGTAACACATTTTTACATAAATAAATGTGGCAAATGAACTTTAGTGTTTATCCTTACAAGTAAAACTTTCAACCCAATCCATGAAATCAACCCAATCCAATGAAAATAGGCAATTGGTGAAACTTAAGAATACACATAAAAGGAATGACAAATGTGCTGAAATTTAGTGCTGAAGACCAAACTTTAAAAAAAAAAAAAGTTGCATTTGAAGTAGAGCTGTAGGAATTTAATAGAGCTTCTCATGTGTATTTGTTATGAAAATCCATGACATGAACTGGGAAGTCTAGCTGAGTAGGCACAGAATAACACATGGATTTGATCAGTTGTTGGGAGAATGGAGTTCAAATCCTGCTACCTCCTGCTATCAGCTATCTCCAAGGGGTATCAATGTTCATTATCTATTCATAATTAAATATTGATGGAACTAAAAATAAATATTATGGAAGACCAATAGCAATATAGGCAATATATTGCTTAGCATTAATAATCAGCTAAAAATAACAATTGGAACTAGAAGTGCAGTTTAGAAAAATAAAAAAGCTCAGGATCAGTTCAAAAGTAATTATAAATACAAATGTAGGTTGTGCTACTGTCAGGACTCAAGCATGTAGCTTTGTCAATCCCTTTGTCAGGTAAATGTTTTTTGTCAGGTAAATTTATAGTTCATCAACAAGACAACTCAGAAGCTAACTAGTTTGGTTGCTTAGTGGTATCCACTGTATAACTAGCAAATTAACTGACTTACTCACGCCCTCTAGATAATGATACCTTGTTCACCAGTGAGATGGTAATAAGTGCCACTAGACAAGACATCTAGTCAATCCATTAGCAAATTTGTTTGGGAACTGAAATATACCCAATGTATGCTCAAACATATACAGTTGGATGCCTACAAGCTCCATGGTTCACATTTGAGTTACCTAGTGATTGATTTTGACTTGTTGATTCTGTTTGAGCAATCGGGATGCCTTGCCGTAAACCAGCCAATCAAAGTAGAACTGCTAGATTATTCATGAACACCAACAATTTGTTGTAAAAAAACAAAAAAACAACAGAAAACAAACAAACAAAAAAAGGACAGCTTGTTTCATTCTACAGCCAGAGCACAGGGCTTCATCTGGGCATTTTTCACCATGACCAGTCACATATATAGATTCTATATAGATTCAGAGAACAATTTTAAAATACTGAATAAATGTTTTCCAAGCCACCTTTAAGATGTGATCTTAGATTATATGCATTCCCTCATGAGACAGATACATTTGTCTCCTACAAATGTGGCATATTGCCTCATCCAATATTGTGGGAATGTAAAACAAAATGCAAGCTAAGATTTTGGATAGCCTCCTTTTCATTCCTGCAAGTGTACTTCTGACACTAACACATGTATATTTCTCACACACATTTAACAAGACCAATGTAAAGAACATATTCAAAATCACAATGACACACGAAGGCACAAAGCTGATCAGTTTGTTTCTATCAATAACGTACTATAGGAGAACAACAATACACAAAGTGCAGACATCCTGGCCATCATGAATTCAGCCTCCAGCCAAACCTAATCAGATCAGAAGGTAGGAGTGAAGCATTTAAGAGGGAAGGAGTAGAACTGTGCTCAATACCATTTGAACTAGCTCCTTGAGCCACTATTGAATTTAAAATGGATGTTATTATTATTTATACAACAAAAAAACATAGCTAGGAAATGTTGGGAACTGAAGATATACTAACGATATGTAACAATTTGGTAAGAAAGATGATTATACCAATAATTATGTTTCATTCACCATCAGTGCTCATTAAAGTTAAAACTGTATGGAGTTAGCTACATATTGTGCAGCACTGGTGGGAGACAACTAGTGTTCTACAATCATAAATTGACTGTGCTGTCCACCAGACCCATGTCTATACTGTGAGTGTTTAATTTAAAGTTAACATAATCCCGTAAATAATAGCTAGCTACTTACGTAGCTATCTAGCGAACCTGCATTAAACCACCTCTTTATGAACATACCATGAAATCTGCTATCGCAAGCATGTTAAACCACGAGCCTGTAAAATAAACAAACAAACCCACACGACCGTAGAACTGAATATAAATATAAACGACCAATTTAAAAAGCCAATAGTCTTAAGACTATTACGGCTGTTGTTCTGTTAGCTAGCCAGCTAAGTGGGTGCTTAAAGGAGCTCGCTAAATAACCAAAATTACCAACCTACTGTTATGACAGTAGGTTATGAGTTGTAGATAGCCAACACTTAAGTAGGATATTAGCTGGCTAGTCGATTAGATCTTCAGCGTTAGCTAGATAACCGATTGTTGCTCAGCTGCTATCTTATTAGCCAGTTATCTTCGCTAGCTAGCTAATAATAGCCAAAATCTCACTCATTAGCAGCCAACACATACGCTAACGTTAGCGTTTCGGTCCCAAACGCCGCGAAAGATCGATTATCAGTACACATTTGGCTACTTGGTGCTAACTAGCACGACATGCTAGGTAATATTACCGTCGCTCAACGACGTCCATCTGTGTAGATATTTCCATTGGTAGCCTGCTTAGCGAGCTACCCAGATACATGGAATGCCAACTTGATCTCACTTTCCCTCTGCCTTACCTCGTCATTCCTAATGAAAATAAATAAAAGAATAATTACATAGCTAGTTAATTAGCTAAAGCTAACTGCCAAATACATGCAGCTGCCATACGCCTTCTTCCATCTGCAGTAGCTAGCTAAGGCTAGTTCACTTTAGCTAACCTAGCTAGTTAGTAACGTAAGCAATGGGCGTCCCACATAATAAGAAAAAGGCGCAGACAGCAAAAAATAAACAAAAACTAAAAATCTATCGGTTTCCCTTGCTACGAGACATAGGTCTCTGCAGGTCTGAGGAGTGAACGCTTCGAAAGTTTGCTGGGCGTGTCCAAATGGGTGTGTCAAAAGGTCGGGAGTGTTGACAGCATGAGAGTGTCCCGCCCATAGACTGCATTCAAATGGACTGGATACAGCGGGTGGAAAGTGAAGCCACTATGTGTCTACTTCTCTCTAGTGGCTGAATGCAGTACAACTATTAACCCCCACCGATTACTATGTAAGCGAGCGAGGTCAGATGCCAAACTTTAATTTTAAATTACACATCTAATATTTTTTTTGGCAGTTCTGTTCTATCAATTCTATAAAGTGTCCATATAGGGCATAGAGCACTGCAATAATCTAGATGTAATAAAGGTATGAATTGGAATCTCAGTTACTGAGTCTGAAAGAGGTATTTCATCTAGAAATATTCAGATAAAAGAGAACACTCTTAAGAGAGCTGCATGTCACATAATACCTTAGTACATAAGTACTAATTTTATTTTAATTACTATTTTATACTAATCATTTTGCGGACACAAGAACCTACTGCAGACATTTAATTAAAACATGTTTTGTTTATTTTACTCTTAACAAAACAGTATATTTTGTCTCCTCTTTGTAATATTATGGCACATTTCCACCACAAGGTGCATGTTCATTTTCAGTGTGTGAAGCAAGATTTGTCCATTGAAGTCACTTACTTATATGTGTTTTTGTGTTCAAAACAACAGAAGATATGATATAAGCTATCGCTTATTCAAATGAGTAAACAGGACTTTTTTTCAAAAATAACAAACTAATCAAACTAGCTGTTTATTCCATTCCAATGTGTTTGAGGTGTAACATTGATAACTAATCTAAAATATAGCTAATTCATTCATCACACAATAAGATAAATAAGAACAAGCAACATTTAAAGTCAGTAGGGTTTATAAACCTGTTCTGTTCAGTCATCCATGGGCAGGGCAAACGAGTTAACTTTGCAAACTGAAGGCTGGTCCTAGTTAACAGTCCTGTGGTACACCACAGCTTGGTTTTGAGATAAAATCTCTACAGCTGCACAGTACTGGCCATGGGGTGACCATGGCCACCTTTTGGGGTATCCTTACTAATGACTTAGCAACCTTTAGTAAAAAGACAAGCAAGAGAGAGAACAGGTTAGAAGTAGAGAGAAAGGACTGAAGAACATGATAGTGAAATTGTTAGAAACTTGTTCAAAATGACCAGTCTTTCAGGTTCGATCTCCTCCAAGTTACCTTATGCCCTCCGTCCTCTGTAGCCGGATCCGGGGAAGTCAAGAGACACTGACAACAAGGTAGTGAATCAAGAGAGTTCCACTTTACTGAGGAAAGCACAGAGTATATATGTGTCCTATATCTACTATCTAAGTCTACAGGATGATGGGGAAAAGTGAGGCATGTTCTAAGGGTCTACGTAGAAAGGAAAGAGACAAGGGTAGTAAAGATTAAATGTTCTCTGCATGAACGAGCCACGAGCTGTTCCCGTGCCCGCCATGAGCCACTCCTGTGCTTAAACAGAGAGAGGGAGAGAGAAAGAGAAAGGGAGGGGTAGAGGAGACAAGAAGAGGGAGCGGATGATCTTGGGTGACCAGCTCACGGTCAAGCTGCCATGTCATGGCTGATAGGCAGAGACCTTGCTTTGGGTGCCTGAAGACAGAAAGGCTCCAGTATCAAACAGAAAGTGCCCAGGAGAAAGACATGGAAGAGAGAACAGCCTTGTCCAATGTCACTGTTGGACTGACAGGTAAGAAATTAATAGGACCTTTTTTGGAAGAGTCTTTACTTGTATGTTGTTGCATTTTATTGTGTTAATGTCATGATACTAAAACTATCTTTTTCCATTTATGTAATATTGCTAAACTGAGAAATATACTTTCCTCATCAGCTGCAAAAAAATCCGTCCATGCTTTTGTCTTAACAACATTAGATTATTGTAATAGTCTTCTAAATGGATGCTTTAAACAGACACTAAATAAACTTGTAGAGATTGCAGCATCCAGAATCCTAACCATGGCCAGAAAGCTCTACCACATTAGTCCTATTCTTTCAGTTCTGCGTTGGCTCCCAGTAAAATTTTGGATCGATTTATAATTCTCTTGTTGACATATAAAGCGCTATATTGTCTGGTGCCACAGTGCCTGAGTGAACTCATTACCTTCTCTAACCCACATAGTCTACTACATTCTCAAAATGCAGGGTTTCTCTTAGTTCCTAGAAGTAGTAAGATTAAGCTGAGGGTAGAGCCTTCTCCTATAAAGCCCCTCAGTTATGGAACAAACACAACATAATCGTGTTCTATCTTGAGTCATAGTTCTCCCAAGGTTTCATCCTTAATTCCACCCAGTGGGTTTTTTCTTACCATTATTGCCTCTGAATTGGTGCTGGACTGATTCATTTGTAAAGCAGCTTTGTGAGAACATGTGTTGTAAAAAGTGCTATATAAATAAATTTTACTTTTAGAGTTATGTCACCTATTTTACAGCAGTGTTTGACCATTCAGACAAATCATAAAGGGAGTTAAGCATCTTCTCCAGCTGGAACAGGGTTCAATTTTCCAGTTAATGTGCTAACCCTCTTATTGTTTTCTCTGACACATTCAGTGGCTAGAATGAATCTGTATTCTGTATTCTGTTTAGCAAGGGTTTGAACGAGGAGGTACAATGAGAATTAACATGTCAAGTTGTATATTGTTGGATAAACTTATAGATATGGTTATTTGTCTGAATAACCTCCTTCACAAATGGCACCCCACATAACCACCTGTTTCTCCTAACCCTCAACCAGAACTATAGCCTGAAACAATGGAAATGGGATTCATGCACCTGTAAAACTCTAAAAGAGGATGTGGGAAACCCATTACCCTCATAATGGTCTATCATGACTTTATGAAGATTTCCAGTAAAACCAAGTCCATATGTCTCTCTACTCATCACACCCGAAAACTGAGTAATCAATTTTGTAGTAAGCTCTGTCTCTCCTCAGTTTATTTCCTGTTCATGGCCTAGTCATTAGTGATGGAGAAGTATGCTCAGAAAGTGCCCTTTCATATCTGTCTTCATATTACCAGCGTCAGTGGGTTTTTATTCTTCATGTAGAATAATGAAGAAAGTCTCCACATTTGTATTGGCTATAGTGCCGTCTTGAAGAAATTTATAAGGATAAAATGAGAGAGAGATAGAGAGAGAACTGAAAGTGAGAGTAAGGGAGAACAAGAACTCCTACACAAAGAAACTGGAGAATAGGCTGCAAGGATGTGTGGAATTCACTGACAGAGTGTTCAGAATGCATGAGGAGGCTTCAGGAGATTCAAAGTCCAGCACATTCTGAATACATAATAAAGAGCAATAAATAACACTCCAACAAAGTATGTGGGGGTTCAAAGGCATCTATACATTCATACACAATATTATCGAGGCATATAGGCAATCTTTATGTATGTGAGGAATTTTAGTGCACCACTACACTGTACACTGTAAGGATGTGTGGAATTCACTGGCTTCAAGATCAATAGTGGAGCAACTAAGAAAAGTTGAAAAGAGAATGCCAGCAGCACCAGTTTGGGATTCCTTATGAACACCCTGGACTCTCAGTAGTTTAGGTGAAGAGAGAGTGGCAAGTGCCAGGTCACATAGTATTAACCCGAGAGTCCTTAAGACCTTTTTCAATTAGCTCTGTGGAGATCCTTTAGCACCTTTTCAACCTAAAAGGAAATGTAAATGTTCCCACATCCTACACAGTGTAAAGAAAAACTGCCCAACAGCATTTAATAACTATAAACCAATGGCACTAGTAACCACTATTCAATCGTCCAGGGGCAGTGCAAATGAGTTAACTGTGCAAACTGAAGGCAGGTCCTAGTTAACAGTCCAGTGGTACACCACTTCTTGGTTTTGAAATAAAATCTCTACAGCTGCATAGGACTGGCCATGGGGTGACCATGCATAGCAACCTTCAGTAAAAACACAAGCAAGAGAGAGAACAGATGAGAACAGGTGTGATAGCCCACCTCAGACCCTTGACTGGTTACTCACTAGTCCTCTTGCAGTTTACTTATCACCAACATAATGAAAATGTCTACTTTCTGAAAGGGGCACAGACACACATGAACTGTACTGTGAAGGTCATGTTCTTTGATTTATTGAGCGGATTTACCACTTTTTAGCATGAATTGTGAATTGTGTCTTGGCAGCAGATGAACTCCATAGGGAATAGTCCTGTCTCCTTTTCTGTTTAAACTATACATATCTAACTTCAAGTACAACATGTGACCTATAGAATTATGAACCAACATGGATTCCCTGGAGTTAGTTAGTTGTTAGTGGCTCATAGGATTTGGTGATCTATCTACTGATTTATCTATGTATTAATTGTCATTACTATGTAGCACTTAAATTTGCTAACAATTTTATTGAAGTTTTGAATACTTACATTTTTAAAGAAAATATTGTATTCTGTCCATTTTTTTCTTTTTTTGTAATATCTGCAACTATTCTTATGCAAACACAGGGAAGACTCCCAAAACCTTGGTTGCGAGGTTGCAATTGCTAATGGAGTTTGATAAACACAAACAAAATAAAATATAAAAACATACAAATATGAAAAAGATGATTCAAAGAAAAGGGTACTATTTAGAAACATGACAGAGTGTTCAGAATGCATGAGGAGGCTTCAGGAGATTCAAAGTCCAGCACATTCTGAATACATAATAAAGAACAATAAATAACACTCCAACAAAGTATGTGGCGGTCCAAAGGCATCTATACATTCATACACAATATTATCAAGGCATACAGGCAATCTTTATGTATGTGAGGATTTTTAGTGCACCACTACACTCTACCCAATCAGTCATGGAAGTGGGGAATCACTCAAAAGCATTCTGAAGGAAACTGTACATTCAGTTTGTAATATTTGTGATCATGATTTGTATTTGCAATTTTTGATTTGCATATTTGTGATCATGAAGGATATAAGTTAGGGCCTGAATGTCACGGTTAGTCCCTCCCATCTTCCATGTTCCATGTTTTCCTTGTCTTGTGTATTTTTGTTCTGTGCCATAGTTTCGTTTTCTCTGCCCCTCTTTTGATTGCTTACACCTGTCCCTCATTTCTACCTTGTTCAGTTCATGCATTTAAAGTCTGTTGCGTGCCTGTGTGTGGGCTGTTCATTGTTTGCTTGAATGGTTATGGTTATATTGGCTGTTAGAAAGCCAGTCTGTTTTTCCTAGCCTTTGTGTTTGTTAGATTTTCCTAGTATCTGTTCTAGCCTGTTTCCCCTGTTTTCCTTCATGCATCTCCATGTTGGTAATATGACCCTGGACTACTATGACTCTGATTTTGCCCATAATAAATCTTGCTCTTCTCCACATGTGCGTCCACCTCCTCACCACTCACCGTTACACTGAACCTAATCCTATAGGCACTTACACTTGCTCCACTGTTTCCCAAATGAATTTCTGGCAGTGTGATTCCACCAACAGCCTCTGGTCTTTACACACTGCTTACCAAATTAAACAAGGAAACATGGACATGTGACATTTCTAAAACACTCCCAATCATCAAAAGTGATAATACACACAGGGAGTAATTGGGTAATATGCATTTTTCATCAATTCTACTGACATTTCTACTACTGTTGACAATGACATTAACAACATCATCCACAATAATAAGGTTAGCAATATTTATTATAACACCTACTTTCTGTGAGCTAGGTCATATAGAAATATAAGCAGCTACACTGTTTGCCATTGGTGAGAATGCTCTTGGTCAGCAAGTTTGCTCAGTCATCAAGCATGATTCTGAGGACCAGTGGCCATATGAATAGATATATGCAATGAAGGTCCGCTTTTGCTGCAGTGAATCCTACCAAAGGCATGCCTAACTGCCACAGCACATACACTCGCATACTTTAGAGCTATTGAGATAATCATGGAGATTACGATAAGAAAAGAATATGGTAGATTGTCACTCAGAATACCTATATATAAGAATAAGAAAATAGACATACATGCAAACCTCAAGACCCTGTCATTTATTGTCATTCAAAACCACTGAAATAATTTTTCCAGGGGCAAACTTGGATTTCCTTTCTTGGGACATCTATAAATGCCTATCCAGGCTTTTGGTCAGTCAAACATGGTCTCGTGTTCATGGCATTCATAAAACTCATAATCTCCATCAGCAATGTTCATACAATTGCTGGGGGCAACTTCACTCACTGTGCTGCGTAAAGTTACCCGTGTCATGCTAAGTGAGTGCTTCCTGGGGACAGGGCGCCATTTGTGACGACACATAACTTCCTTAAACATCTCCCGAAAGCGTGTGGACATCAGATTGTAGAGAATGGGGTTGACAGCAGAACTGAGGTAAAAGAAGACCCCAGAGATGACATGAACATACTCGTATGCTTCAAAGATCTTTATGTGATTGCTGATCTGGTCCATGAAGCTCCACATTATACGGTCTGTGTGAAATGGAGCCCAGCAGATGCCAAACATCACCACCAACATAACTGGAAAGCAGACAAATGGTTAGATATGACTAGATTGTAGACTACAGGTTATGTTTTCCTGAAATTAATTACCATGGCTAAATGAATTTCTAAAACCATAACCAAACTACTTGTGGAAACTAAAATACTTTTCATTCTGCAAAAGACAATCAGCCTGGTGACTTTTGAGAACTTTGTTTTTTCCAAAGTGCAAAGAAGCATTATCTCTGCTTATAACTACCAAAAATGTCCTCCAGACCCACTAGGTAGTATTTCAACATACAGTTAGACAATGATAAAAAAAACAACAACACAATGTCAATCAAACCACAGATATTAGTTTGTCAATTCATAAGCAATCAATCAAGCGTTTCTCTTGCTCAAAAGAAGTTTGCTGCAAAGAAGGGTCTCCGGAAACCCCTCAACCAAAATAACAATAGTAAATGTGCATGGAGAAAAGTTAAATCCTTCCAAAATGATATTATTCCTATGCCCAAATACAAAAGGTCAATGCATAAACATTTGCTTCTTCTTCTTATAATTATTATTATAATTTTAATAAAGATGAATGAATACATGAAAAATAATGGATAAGCTGTATATTAAATTTGTGTCTATTATCATGTATTTACTCTTATGATAATTTATAGTTCATAGTTGTATCAGCTTACTCACACAGCATTTTAGTGACCTGCTGCTGGCGTGTTTTCTGCTGTCGGCCACGTGCATGGCAACAGTCATCCGGCTCTGGGCTGGCCTTGGTCTGCAGCATCCTCTCCCGCTTCAGCTGTAGGCCAATGAGCATGTAGAGCATGCTAATAGTCAGCATGGGCAGAAGGAAAAAGAGCAAGGTGGTGATCTGTATGATCAGGTTGTACATCCAACGAGGCTTCACCAGCATGCATGTGGCTGAGCTGGCCAAGGTACCCTTTCCTCTCCCTCTAGGCAGGGGAATGGTGAAGATGCCATGGAGGCTGGTGTTAGGTACGGCACACAGCACGGACGCACTCCAAACACATAAGATAACACGCTTAGCATGGGTGCACGTGACCACATATTTGGCCCTGAGTGGGTGCACCACAGCAATGTAACGCTCAATGCTGAGTGCTGTCACATTGAGGATGGAGGCAAAACACACAGTCTCAAAGAGGAAGGTCTTAAAGTAGCAGCCACTCTTCCCCAGCAGAAAAGGATAATTACTCCACATCTCATAGAGCTCCAGGGGCATGCCCAGCAGGAGAACCAGTAGGTCTGACACTGCCAAACTGAACAGGTAGAAATTAGTGGGCGTCCTCATAACTTTGTGACGAGCGATAACGGTGCAGGTGAGGACATTGCCCATGGCGCCCACAGAGAAGATGAGCAGGTATGTGATGCAAATGGGAAGGAAGACAGGTGAGCGTCGGGGACCCAGGTACTTTTCCAGATACTCCTCCTGGTTTAGGCAGTAGTCCTCCAACTCCACCTCACTAAGGTTTAGCTTAAAGCTGGAGTTACAGAGCAGCTCCTGAACACAGCTTAGCTCCACAGAAGCCCTCGAGGAGCAGTTTGGTTTGGCCATATTTATGATCTGGGGATGACATGAACCAAATAGAGCACAGTTAATATGGGTCATGAACATTTCAGTTGTCATGGCACAGCCCCCTCTCCTAGACTCCTCCCTGTTTGTGTTTGTGTCTGTCCATTGTCACACCGCTGCTGTGTTGTTTGTACATGTCACACCTATTTGTAGTTATGTTCCTTGTTAACACGTGTACTTCAATCCCTATTGTTCTGTTGTCCGGTGTTGGTGTTTAACCCAGTGTGTATCTTGTATTGTATGTCTACACACATATCGCTTAATGTATATGGTTGTTGTGTTGTTTATGTTTGGTGAGTCTTACGTTTTCATCGTGTTGATTACTTTCAGTTTGTATTTATTGTGTTAAATAAAGACTAGTTTAACTGTGGAGACTTGTCTTGGCATCTTCTGTTATTCAACAGAATGCAGATGCAGATGTCTTTCAGAATTGTACTGTTCAGGCTTATGCTGAGCAGAATAATAATAATAATAATTATTATTATTATTATAAGGTGAAAATATTTAGTAGGTATCAGATATTTAGTCATTAAAACAATTGGCTATAAATACCACACACCAGCAGCAACTGCCAGGTCTTGCCACTACAATTGCATACACATTTTTAAGCATTGTTGCTGGTTTGTGGCTCCCTGTATTTTCCTGTCCTCATGCTGGCTTCTACAGTAACTACTGTAAAGAATATACAGCAATGAGGATAAGACAGCCTTGAGGAGAACCACTGGAAGAAAAATGCCTTTCTGACAGGAAGCCATTTATTCTTACTCTCTGAGAACTGCATATTAAAAATCTATAATCCAGCCCATGAAATGTACATTTGTTAGCAATTACCTAGCTAAAATATGTGCCTGAATGGTATTAATCACAGATGCGAAGTCCAAAAAGAAAAGCCTGGCAGGTGCTCCAGAACCTTGTAAGTGGTTAAACAAAAAGTTTACTAATGTGATTAAAGCATTCATAACTCCTAACCCAGCCCTATATACTAACTGTATTGGGACTGGAGCCTCTCCAACTCTTCCAGCAAATCACCTTTAACCACCTTTTCAAATGACTTCATAACCAATTCTTAAATATAGTAATCCGTGGGTTATTATTATTATACTTTAACATCATTTTAGGAATAACAGTATCCTCTCAAAAAATAGCAAAGCCATACTCTGTCAGTGAGGTCATCAATATCACAGTGAGATTCCTTAAAATCTGTACAATCAAATCATAGTTTAGAAACAGCATCATTACTCCATACTTTGATTTTTCTAGATTTGACCTTCTCTCTCTTAAGCAATGGTCTCTATACAGAAAGCCTTATATGCACCAATTATGTAACCATAACACAAATCTAAAATCTTGTTCTTCCTAGCTGGGCAAGTTATATACTGACAGTAATTCAGTGAGTTGTGCAATAAATTTTCCATTAACAAACCCAGCGTTAGGGAAAAGGACTGGAATCACTATGTAGATGGTGTCCACTGCAATTATATTTGCTTTTTCGTGTACATACACAACAGCACTCATCCTATACTTAACAGTAGCCTATATTTAGAAGGTAGTAAAACAGACACCATCGGGTAATCCTAGCATTTCAATTTCTCATTTTATTCAGACAGACAATAGCTCTGTTGTCTGCCTCCGGTTAAATACATCTATGAAATAGCCCATTTTATGGCTAGCCACTCCTTGACCATGGGGTAAAGAGTAACTCTTGAGGATAGTAAAAGAAGTGAAAGGAATGTGTCACAGTGTAAGAACAAAACTAATTATATCCATCTTTCAATCAATTGTCAAAGTTTCACTTGCTGCACTAAAAAATAAAATAAATTGGTGCAAGAGTGTCAGAGTCCATGTTTTCCTTCTTACAGCAGTAGATTTCTCTACAAATAATGAAATTCTGGAGAAAATTTCAAAGAAAAACATTTGAAACACTTCAAATTTGTGTCTCAGCTTTGGGGGATAACTGAGACTCAGGGAATACACCCCATGAACAGAAAGCACCCATCTGTGAGATTTTTACTTCCATCCAGTACTTCAGGTCCATCAATAACAATGATCCCACTGTCTGGGTTGGAACCGTACTCTGCTGCATCACTGTCAAATGCAGTGTACAATAATCTTCAATATAAGTTCTGTCACGTTATGGACCCTCCCCCTCCTCAAATGTCATCGTGTGTGTGTGTGTTCGTCTGTGTTATCACGCCCTCTCGTGTCATCCACCTGTTCCGTATTATGTGTAATCGTCTTGAGTGTATATATGTGACATGTGTCTTAGTAAGTTTGTAGGTGTTTGATGAGAATATAGCCTACGAGCATTGTCATATGTGTTAAGTGTTGCATGTTAAATAAAACGTCTGTTTCAAATAAAATTTGTAAATAAAATTTATTATTACTATTATATTAATTTATTATATTCTAACCTCACCTGTGTCTCGTTCTCCTTAATGTGCTCACTATATATACCCTCTCATCTCTATCTGTCATTGCGAAGTCTCATTTGCCAGCCTTACGTATCCGAGCTATAGTTTGTTATCAGGAACAAGCCAGCTACCTGATGCAATGGCTGCACAAAACCAATTGCTGAGCCAGCATCATCAGCATCTCGAGTCTTTGGGCAGTATGGTGGAAGAACTCACTGTTAACACATCGCTTGGTGTGGCTAACTACCAGCGTGGTTACCATTCCTTCACCTACCAGTAGCAGCACACCTTTCTGTCTCACCCAACCAGATAATTACAATGGAGATCTGGCTAGTTGTAAAGGGTTCCTCATTCCAGCTGTCCTGTTACAGTGTTCTTTGTATGTTGCACATCACCCTCCGTGTACAGACTCGTAGTATGGACCACAGGTAGGAAGATCACTAGAGATTATAACCTTCTCACAATCCAGTTCCAGGTTGTATTCGACCACCCATTGGAAGGAGAGATCTTGTTTGATCTAAGACATGGTTCACATTCTGCTGCAGAATGCAGCTGCGAGGTTAACGTTCTACTGGAATTTCACACGCTGGCTGCAAATAGTCGCTGGAATGAGGCAGCATTAATATTTACATATTGACAGGGACTCAGTACTGAACTAGTCAGAGAACTAACTTGTCATGGTGAGTCCAAATCACTGGAGGAAATCTTTTCCGTCGGAAAGGAGGCAGATATCAACTGCGCTTGTGTGTATATTGCGGAGAGTTGGTTCACATTTTCCACTTTTGTCCTTCTCACCATAATCAACACCAAATGAATACACATACCAAATGTGTCAAGGAGAACTCACACATCAAAAGGGTAGGAGTTTGTAAGTCGCTCTGGATAAGAGTATCTGCTAAGTGCCATAAAGGTAAATGTAAGTGAGAACCCTTTATTAAGAACCTAAAACCGTTTGTGAGACTGAATTGTTCCTAAAGGACTTTATTGCTGTTGTTCCAGCTCTAATTGACTCAGGAGCTGCCAAAAATTTCATTTCAGAGGAGTTGGTACGAAGTTTAGATATTGAAACAGTCAAGGTCTCGCCAGTCCTGAGAGGGAGTTCTCTGGATAGGAGTCCCATAAAGTAAGGAAATATAACTCATCCCACAATCCCCATTACACTTTGTGTCTGTGCCCTCCACCAGGAGGAATTGTCAGTCCTGATTATCTCTAAGGCAAACCATTCCTGGGTTTTGGGTCATGCATGGCTCCATCTGCACAATCCGGTGATTTCTTGAGTGGAGCCAGACATCATTTCGTGGTCTGCTTTCTGTAAGAACAAAATAGTTATGGCCTCCATGTCAAAATAGTTATGGCCTCCATGTCAGTCAAGAGCCCAGTGACCACTGAAAGGTTTCTGGTACTGAAGGAATACCAAGATGTGTCAGAGGTCTTTAGCAAAGGAAAGCCTGCTGACATACCTCCTCATCGCCCCTACAATTGCGCCCTAGTCGAGGTAAGCTTGACCTAGTCGAGGTAAGCTCGCCAGTGCAAGTTCGCCCATACCCTCTATTTGGCGGAGAATAAGGCCATGGAGGAATATGTTACAGTGGCTTTAGCCCAAGGTTACATCCGTCCCTCTAAATCTCCAGCTGCAGCCGGGTTCTTCTTTATATCCAATGGGGACTGCATCCTTGCATCGATTTCCGAGGTCTGAATGAGATCACTGTTAAGTATCCTTACTCATTACCCAAGGTTCCCTCTGCATTGGAGCAGATGAGAGGTGGCTGATACTTTACCAAGTTGGATCTTTGGAGTGCATACAATTTTGCCAGAATAAGGGAAGGAGATGAGTGGAAAATGGCATTTATTACCAATTCTGAACATTACGAATATTTGGTTATGCCTTATGGCTTCACGAATGCACCATCTGTATTTCAATCCTTCATAGATTACGCACATGATTGGAAGATTTATAGTGTCTTATATTGATGACATTTTAATCTGCACCAGATTTAAAACCTTGATGCTTGCCTACAAAGCCAAAAATGGACCAGTCCCTCCATACATGATGTCAATGGTCAAAGAGTACTTCGAACCTCAAATACGGCTCGGCTTGAAATACTGTGCTTCAAGTCTCATGGAAGACAAGCATCATGACTATTCTCTGTCCTGGCTCCTAGATGGTGGAATGAACTTTCGCTTGCTGTCCAGACAGCAGAGTCCCTTGCAGTCTTCAAACGCAGACTTAAGACCCATCTACTTGTGGATTATTTAAATGATCACTGACCCTGCTCCTGTGTTGACTAACTAAAACTATTACTTATTGTAGGGTATTGTTTATTACACTGATGTTGACTAACAAACTCTAGTACTTATTGTTTATTGCACTTATCATTGAGAGAGAGAGCTTATGTATTTTGCACTTCTAGGTATCAGCATTGATCACTGTAATGGAAATTTACTTTGCTTCATTTTGTGGAAATGTACTTTGCTTTATTTTACTTTGCTTTATGTTTCCATAAAGTCACAGCATAACAGTCTGCAGATAAGCGTGTGAGTCAGGGACACCAGCTGCTTACATACTATTCTAATCATAGAGATAGAAGAAGCCTTCAGTGCGCAGGCTAACCAAAACATGAATTAGCAAATACTCTGTAGGAGTCATTTTTCTTTTTTCTTTTTCTTCTGTTCTGTGTATAAGGGGAGGGGGACCGTACTGCGGGTCACTTCTCTTACTGTTATACAGGGGACAGAACTCAATAAACTTTTACTTTTTACTACTCAATGCATAAAGCTGTCTGTGTTTGATGTGCTCTCATTTTTCAACCACAATTTGGCGTAGTCGGCAGGATGAGCAGCTCCACCGCTGAAGGGGAAAAATCAACACTTCACTGAGGATGCTCCTTGGCAAGGCTGAGCTGGGAGGGAACACCCATTCGGGGAAAATTACCTCCAGAGTGAAGGTATATTCCCTCATCTTGCGGTGCCTGCCTCATCTTTAAAAAGAACCGTGAGTGGGAGAGAGCAACTAATTGTGTAAGTACACAGACATTTATTTCCTTCTGTGCGGCCGTTCAGGAGTTCTCCTCTAGCATAAGAATATCTCAGAAGTACTTGAAATAGCTTTGTTACGATGGTGCAAAGTAAAGTGAAACAGTAGCCTGCTGATAGTGAGGCACCTATTGCTCAGATGTGAGATAGGGTACCCAAATAGCTTCGGACCTGGGAGGAGAATCAGTCCAAGAGCGAACGGAGCATAAGATACATTAACAGACTAAATTACAGCAGCACATGCATTGAGAGAGTAATAATATAGGATCCCAAAATACTAAATTAATGCAATATGACCCATCCGAATGGAACCAGCCCTTACATAATGACATGCAAAGGGACTATGGGGAGAGTGCCCTAAAGTGGTTGCCCATATGGGTAGATTATTATGGATTCCCTCGAAATGGGAGCTTGAGTATGAAACTGTTTAATAGTATACTTAGACGTTTGGAAAACCGACCAGGGGATTCTGGTCAGCGTGAGGTATGGGATAGACACCATGGGAATATTATAGCAAGTCTTAAATTGTGGATAACAGGAAAAAAACAAAAAACAAAAACCTAAACAAACTAAGGGGACTGGGAGGTGGGATGAACCTAACTTCACTTCTCAGTGTGTGTCCTCCAGACCCAATCCCGATCTCTACTGCGCTCCACCGCAACGGAAACCAGCAGCCGTGGTGCCTGATCCAGTGGCAGCGGAACGTCCACCCGCCTATGGACTGCCTCAAGCAGGACCACACACTGGTCTCTTAGATGAAGCCCACGCCATAGAACGAAGGCATCACCCTCAGAGTGGTTAACCAGGAAGTGGATGTTGACACCTTGTTCGGACACAGCAGAGTGGCTGAAGACTATGCCAGACATCATGAAGCTCAAATTAACAGAACAGAGCAGACAACATGGATCAAGCCATGTTCACCATGATGCAACAAGTGGCTCCCAGGGGGAGAGGATGAGGAAGGGAGCAAGATGCTCCAGGAGGGAGAGACATGTCATGAAGAAGTCGATGTTACAATTGTGGAAAAGAAGGACATTTTTTCAGAGACTGTCCAGACCCAGACGGCCAAGCCAGAGAAACAATCTGGAAGAGGTGGACTGACGGATGGAGGAGAGGTGGGACAGCTGTAAGGGACGACTAACCCCATCAGAAAAAGGGAAGTGACAGATTTTTATTCTATGTATTCTCAGCAATTAAGTAAGGGACCCCTAGCATTACCCCAAGTAATCTTAACTGTTAACAGTAAACAATTGAAGTTTTTAGTAGATAGCGGTGCAACGCATTCAGTAATTCAAGCCAAAGGGTTTAATGTACCAATTACTAATAGGATGGTGTCCATAAGTGGTGCGAGTGGAAAGGTGGTGCATGAAAGAATGTCTGCGCCTCTCCAATGTCAGGTGGGGGACCGAAAGTTTCGACATGGGTTTCTTATTTCCTCTGTGTGCCCGATCAACCTGCTGCCTCAAGATTTGATGTGCAAATTGAGTTGAACTTTAGTAAGCTCCCCAAAGGGACTCAGTGTTACCTTCATGGAAGGCGAAGCCAGTGCACAGATGGTGCAGCTGGGAGAGGGGGAGCCGGGATATATCTACGAGTGGGGGTTGCAAGGTGGATCAGGGAAAATAACCGAACACATGATCGAAACTGCCAGAAGGGCAACTAAGGGAAAATTTAACTATATGAATGCTGAATGTTTGCATGTGACTGCAAACCTAGAGACCATTATAACTAAATATTTGTATTGGGATGATGATTTTGTAGCTGCGCAAGCTGAATTGTCTGATGAACAGAAATAGTGGTATGATGTTGAGTACTCCATCCCCCATGTCTCACTAGGAAGAAATAATCCTTTTAGACAATGCCGGGAGGTGGGACCTGTGAGTCATCTCCACAGATGGGAACCCACTGAACAACCCACTATTCACTATAATGCAGGAGTAGATGCATTCAGAATGACTCTGCTGTATGTAATTACTGCTAACAGAACTGTAGAGCTTACCTTACCTCATCAGAGTGTACCCTTGACTAACTTTGTAGCATTGGAATCCGAGCATGATAATTATTTGAGTGAGGTACCGGATATCTTATGGGCTAAAGGGAAAAATGATGTGGGATTAATCAAAAATTGTGAGCCAGTGCAGATTACGCCAAAGGGCGCATACATAACGAGACAACCCCAATACCCGTTAAAAAAGGAGGCTATAGAAGGTATTAGGCAAGTATTCCAATCCCTTAAAGATGCCGGGGTGATAATACCATGCCCATCCTCACCTATCAGTACCTCCATATTTCCTGTGAGGAAACCAGGGCATGATGAGTGGAGATTTGTACAAGATTTACAAGCCATAAATGTAGCAGTACAAGCAAGGGCACCTGAAGTGCCAAACCCGCACACCATATTAACACAAATACCACATGACAGTCATGGATCTGGCGAATGCTTTCTTTAGTGTACCAGTGCATCCAGATAGCCAGTTTTGGTTTTCTTTTTCCTTTGAAGGAAAACCCTACATGTTTATGCGCCTCTGTCAGGGCTATTGTGAATCACCAACCATTTATAATGCAGCATTAAGACAAATCTTAGAAGGTCTTACCCTTCCTGCAGGCACAACTCTGCTGCAAAACATGGATGATTTATTATTATCAGCACCAACAGAGGAGTTGTGCAAGCAAGTCACTTTATGCCTGTTGAAACATTTAGCTGCAGAAGGGCATAAAGCTAGTAGAGCAAAATTACAGAACTATAAAGAGGAAGTAACTTTCTTGGGGCATATTATTAAGGGGAATACACACAGGCTGTCTCACAACCGAGCACAAGCTATAATTTCGCTACCTAAAACGACCACAAAGAAACAGGTGTTGTCTTTGCTGGGCATGTGTTCCTACTGTCGCATGTTTATTCCATCCTATGCAGAACTGGAGGGACCATTACGAGCCATCATTCCCACTAAAGCCGGGAATGCAATGCAGCTGGCCTGGACACCAGAGGCAGAAAAGGCATTTGTAGAATTGAAACAAGCAGTACAACACCTGCCTGCCCTAGGTTTACCAGATCCCAACAAACCTTTCACTCAGATGGTAGATGAGAAAGGTGGTTATATGACATTGGTTATATGCCAGAAACATGGAACACATCAAAGACCGGTAGCTTACTTCTCAGCGAAATTAGACACGGTAGCATGAGGGGTACCAGCCTGCCTCAGAGCAATAGCAGCTGCCAAGAAGGCTATTCTAGCCTCAAGAGACATAGTGGCATACTCCCCTCTTACTGTTTTAGTCCCACACGCAGTACACCGAATACTGCAGGACCAAAGAGTGTCACACTTATCAGCCCAGCGGTGGCTGAGATACCACATTACCCTCTTAGACATGCCTAATATAACTGTCAAAAGGTGTATAACACTGAACCCAGCTACACTCCTTCCTACGGAGGAGGATGGAGATCCACATGACTGCACAGCAGTCTTAGCTGAAGTATGTACACCACGGGTTGATCTCTTTGAAGAAGCGATAAGTAACCCAGACCTATGCCTCTATGTGGATGGGTCAGCAAGCAGGGACGACACAGGGGTCAACAGGGTAGCATATGCTGTAGTAACAGATCATGAAATACTTAAAACAGAAGCATTACCATCCTCCTATTCAGCGCAGGCTGCAGAACTAGTAGCACTGACGGAAGCATGTAAACTAGCTGCAGACAAAACTGTTAATGTCTATACTGATTCCAGATATGCTTGGGGGGTAGTTCATGATTTTGGAGCCATATGGAAACATAGGCAATTCCTGACAAGCTCAGGTAAACATATTAGACATCACCACCTTGTAAATACACTGCTAGAAGCCATTTTGCTGACAAAACCAATTGCAGTTGTTAAGTGTGCAGCTCACAGGACCACAGAAGACCAAATCAGCAAGGGGAATAATTTTGCAGACAGAGTGGCAAAGGCAACTACAGCTAAAACCGCTGTGCAAGCAGTACAGGAAATAGCTGCTACCCCGCAGGCCACATTACAGGAGATTCAGTCAGGGGCTACCGCCACCGAAAGCACCAGGTGGAGACAACTAGACTGCACAGTGTACACCTACGGGCAAACCTTGCCTACCCAAATCATACATGTAGGGCCTGATCAGAATTGCTCATGGGCATAGCCATATGAGCAAGGGGGGAATTGTGGACAGCATATTAAAGTACTGGTTTGTGCCAGGACTCACAACACTTACCCAAAATTTTTGTTCCAGCTATCTTGTTTGTGCGCAGCACTCCCCAAAGGGAACCACCACGCAGACCCCGGTAGTGGGTCGCCCACCAGCAACCAAACCATTTCAACATTGGCAGGTTGATTTTGTTGAATTAACCCAAGCAGAAGGTAAGAAGTATATGCTGGTGTGCGTGTGTATGTTTAGCAAGTGGGTAGAAGCATTTCCCACTACCAAGCAAGACACACAAACGGTAGCTAAAATGTTCCTAAGGGAAATCATTCCTAGGTGGGGCCTACCAAAGCGTAACTCAAGTGACAACGGCACACCGTTCGTACATCAAGGCCTCATAGAACTAACCAACCATCTAGGTATTGATATGAAGAAACACTGCAGTTACCACCCCGCTAGCGCAGGAGCGGTAGAACGAGCTAACGGCACTCTGAAAGTCGTATTAGCAAAAATGTGTCAGTCAACAGACAAGACTTAACTGGGCACAGTGTTTACGATTAGTCCTGTGGCAAATGCGAACTAGACCCCAAAGGCAAACGATGCCCAGTGCCTTTGAGACGGTTTTCGGAAGACCACCCAATACAGGTGTAGGGCCTCCACTGACGGATAACGTACTCCTAACTGATTCTATAGTACAGTACTGCATATCTTTGCACCATGCTCTGTCAATTGTATCCAAACAGGTGCAAGCTGTCCTGCCAAGCCCTGTAGACAAGCACCTTCATGATATCACTCCAGGCGACTGGGTGTTGGTGAAAGATTTTAGACGAAAGCGAGACCACACCAAGTCCTGTTAACAACCCATACTGCTGTCAAAATAGAAGGACGAGGAACCTGGGTACATCACACACACTGTAAGAAAGCTCCACTGTAAACACCAGCCCCAACTCCTAGTGCCCCAACAGACTAGGTCGGAACTGTGTTGAGTAGGGTGTTGAAGGCAAGGCCTACCTTTCGACACTCGGATCTGTCAAGAAACCTATAAGATGGGTGCACTGGTGCTTGCGATACTTGGGGTCTGTTGTAGCATTCACCTAGGCACATCTGAATATGTAATCTGGGACACTTCTTCTACATGGTCCGGGCAAGGGCCCCAACGCCACTGAGGCAGACCAATTAACAGCTAAATGCCAACACAATACAACGTGCATGTTGGCCATTGTGCATGCCCGACACATTGAGCAAGAGTGCCTAGTGTGCCAGCACACCAGTGTCCAATGGACCGTAATACCTCTGAGAAATGCAGATGTAGGGGAAGTGAACATGGCACTCTCTATGTGCCAGGTTATTAACCAGACCTCAAACTGTCCCAGTCCCACTAACCCTGCACCACCGAAAATGATGCTGCATGTGGCAGCTAGAAAGGGTGAGATATGTATATGTCAGATGAAGCAGCAGGTGCCGGTAGGTTGGTCCAGATGCATCGACTATGTGCAGGTGCACAGCAATGGCACTTGCAGTGACTCCAATAGCAGTTCCCTGTGAAATTGCTCCATGACAACCCCGCAGGGATATCGGAATATAATGTGGATCTGTGGTTTGGTGGCTTATGGTGAATTACCACAGAATTGGACTGGTTGTTGTTATCCAGCTATAGTGCGCCCAAGGATGCAGGTGTATACACTTCCTCAGGCCAAGCAGCACAGGGTGAAGAGAGACATAACCAGCCCAGCCTATCATGGTAGAATTCTGAGGGACCCATGGACTACTCCGGGTGAAACCATTGGTTGGGCCGTTTTCCTGGGTGGTGGCACAGTAGCAGCCCTGCAAAATATCAATGGCTTAGCTTATCAGTTACTGCAAGTAGTTAATGACACCTCAGCAGCTATAGGCGCCTTAAAGCTAGAACAACAAGCGATAAAGGCAGCAGTGCTTCAACATAGAATGGTATTAGATCTCCTAACCATGAAGGAAGGAGGGGTGTGCAAAATGATTAATGATTATATGAATCATATGTAATCTGCCTTCACTCCGCCACCTGCAGTTCCAGGTGGATTCTTACTTGAGTTTCGAAGGGTACTCGAGGTACGGATCGGGCTTCGACCATGTATGAAGGGGCTGGTCCATTTTTGGCTTTGTAGGCAAGCATCAAGGTTTTAAATCTGATGCAGGCAGCTTCTGGAAGCCGATGAAGGGAGTGCAGCAGCGGAGTAACCAGTTGGCTGCTGCATTCTGGACAAGTTGTAGAGGTCTGATGGCTCTTAGAGGAAGACCAGCAAGCAGCGAGTTGCAGTAGTTTGAGATCACAAGAAGCAAGAGACTGCACAAGCACTTTGGTAGCTTCCTGTGAGAGAAAGGGCCGAATTTTTTGCATGTTACAAAGGAAAAATCTGCAAGACCGAGTTAAATTTGAAACATGAGTTGAGAATGACAACTGGTTGTCCAAAGTTATGGTGATACCAGGGAGTTCTCAAAGGAAACTGTGAGGTTATGGTAAGGGTTGGGAGTCCCTGGAATATACAGAAGCTCGGTTTTACTGTGGTTGAGCTTCAAGTGGTGGGCTGTCATCCATCAGTCAAGCATGCTGAGATATGTCTGGAGACCTGCATGTCAGAGGGTGGAAAAGAAAGAAATAATTGAGTGTCATCAGCATAGCAGCAGTAGGAAAAATCATGAGAAGATATTATATCACCAAGAGAACAAGTATACAAAGAGAAGAGAAGAGGACTTAATACTGGGCCCTGTGTAGTGCCAGTGGAGAGTCTATATGGTTTGGATGTGGATCCTTTCCATGTCACTTGATAGGACCGTCCCTCCAGATAGGACTGAAACTATTTCCATGCAGAACCAAATCACACCAATGCTGAAACGAACAGAGAGGAGAATATTGTAGTTGCCTGTGTCAACGGCTGCAAAAGGTCTAGAAGAATCAGATCACAGTTTGGTAGCTTTAGCAGCATGAAGTTTCTCTGTCACTGCCATGAATGCTGTTTCTGTAGAATGTGCCAGTTTGTAGCCAGATGGATTGGGATCAGGCAGTTGTTTCTGGGTGAGGAAAAGAGACAATTGATTGTAAACTGCTCCTTTGAGGGCTTTTGAGAGGAAAGAGAGAAGTGACACCGGTCTGTAGTTGGTAATGTTGGAGCCGTCGAGTGTGGCCTTCTTGAGGTTTGTACCACCCTGGTGGTTTTGAATGCAATTGGCACATATCTAGAAGACAAGGACTTGTTGATGACAGAGATGAAAGGAAGCAGATCTCTTGAGATTGTCTGGAACAGAGTGGAAGGAATTGGATTCAGCAGACATGTAGTCAGATTGCTGGATGTCCGGAGTTAAAGAATTTCGTCTGAGGAGAGAGCAGAAAAAGGATGTTGGGGAATGCACACTGGTTGGAAGAGTGGGAACAGAGGAAAAGGACTGGCGGATTGCTGCAACCTTCTCCTCAAAGATGAAATCCTCTTTGCTTGATTAGTGGAGAAGAGGTTCAAGGTTGCAATACCTTGTAGACTGGGAGGCGTACGGCCCGGAGGAGCGTTGCTGGATACCGACCTCCTAGGCATTGGCTCCCGACCTCACCAACTCCTTTCTCAGGGAGCATCCGCTGAAGCTTGCTCCTTGTTGGCCGTGATCTAGGAGGCTGGCTGGGTCTTTAGGGAGGGGGGTTGTGTTATGGTTGGCTGGTCATCCAGCAGGAGGGACATGCCCTCTACTGCTCAGGATCACACCACACACCTTCCACCTTCTGTTAAAGCCATATGTTAAAGGTCTGTTTGCCACTACAATGTCTGAGGAAGCTCCATCAGATATTAATTGCTCACCAGTTTCTATTATGAAAGAGATTGTGAATTCAAGGTGGAGAGGCAATGAGATTCAGTATCTCAGACTGGGAGGGTTACAGACCGGAGGAGATGTGCTAGGTCTCTAGGAAAGATGTAGTGGTTCTGTCAATGCTGTTGAACTTCCACCATGCGCATCCTGAAATACCTGCTCCTCATCCCAGAGGTCGTCCTCACGGCAATTCGGCTAAACGACTTGGACCTTTTTGGTGGAGGTGGGGGTTGGGGTGTACTGCCACACTCTACACTAGAACTAAATCTACTGTGGACTACACATCCCATAAACCTCCTGTATGTTCCATGTCACCTGAGTTCTAACCTCATCTGTGTCTCATTCTCCTTAATGTGTTCACTATATATACCCTCTTGTCTTTATCTGTCACTTCAAAGTCCATCTGACAGCCTTATATTTCTGAGCCAGTTTGTTATCTTGATTGCTGTTTTGGATTATTGGATTACCTGTGTGTTTTCAGATATTCTCTTGTCTATTATCTTTGGATCTGTTTGCTCTGTGCCTCTTAATTGTATTGACTATTGCCAGTATTTGACTACTCTTTGGATTGTCCCTATTTTTATTGCATTCGACTCCGTCTCTGTTCAAACACCTGACAGGTAGCCTAAGACTTTTGCAGTGTTGTAGTTATATGTTTAATATGTATGAACATGTAGACTCAAATGGCCTTCCATATTCACTTTGCCATGTTGTGCACATGGCAGCCAGATGAAATCTGGTGATTAGTCAGTGGAAAACAATAGACAAAACAAAACCACAGAAAATATACAAGCATGTAAGTGCAACCCTTGCAGACTTCATTTTGCAAGAGGTATGCTGAGGACTTCAGTCTACCTTTTGTCAATTTTTTTTTTTAAATGCAAAGTCTTATGTGAAAATACAGAAACACTTTACCTAATCGAGTGAATCCAGCAATCTTATTTTTGCGCATGCGGTCCCACCTTTCACCTTAAAAATGGTCAGGAATTTTGGAGTGTAGAAATCCAGCTTTGTCAGAAATGCTCAATCCAGGTAGACTGTAGTGATCCTCCTGAACTCATCTTTCATCTGAGAAAGATTGAAAAAGAAAATCACATATTAGCAATTATGAAATGTATGTAAACATCTAAATTTTCTACATATGATTCATTTTTTTGCTTTCTTGCCAACCATGTACATGTAAGCTACACTGATTGTATAATATATATCTACAGAAATAATGCATCAGAAGTCTTGCAGCCTCTTACATAATGATCCGTAGATTACCATCTAGGCACAACACAGAAGGAGATCTGAGGTTTACCAGAGATTCACAGAACAGAGCAGGCCATCTTTTTCTGACATCTGGAGAAGCAGGGCGTTGGTTAACGACCTCCAAACTTTGATATGAGAACATCATCTCCATTTTCTCACCAAGAATCTTGTCATTGACCTTCTTCTTAATTTCATGGACTGACTGACTTTTGGGTATGCAGTGTAATAAAATATTGTCTCTGCTAGCTTCTCAAGGATTCTGCTCACTTTGGGATTGTTAAAGATGGTTCCATCCTTTTGGTAGGCTTTGTTTCCTGCCTCAAGCACAAGCTCCACATCAAAAGAGAAGGTGGGTATTTCAAATATTTTTGGCTAAGGCAAAGAAAAGCATGGTATGGGAGCTTCATCAGAGGAAGACAGCAGAATTGTGTCCCAAGATGTTACAGAAGATGACCTGGAATCAGATACTACTTACAGAGGAATAAACATCAGATTCTTCCACTGCACTGAGATTTACAATGGCTGGTTCAGTTTGTATCACTTTCAGACTACCCAAGTTTTGCACTACATCAACTGAGCTCAAAGTAAAAAACTCTCCATCAAACTCCTTTTCTTGGTACATAAAGGCAAAGTCAACTCGGAATGATTAATTTCTCCATTATGATGATTGTAAGGTGTTGTACTGGGTATGCCTAAAGACAGGACCATTTTATGGACTTTATGCTCATCAAAAATGATCCGGATTTTTGCTGGAGTACACATTTTCACAGGCAGAAGAAACTACATCAAGAAGAAAGAAAATAATTCGATACAAATATTCCTACTGAAATCGTTTTCAGTGATTACTTTTTAAATTATATATCTAAAAGGAGAGGCAAATGTGATGCTTCAAGGTAGCAATTTATTTTCCTGCAATAATGTAGACCATCAAGGGATAGAAATCAACTAGATCACTTTGCTCAAGTAACTGCATGTTCCTTGTGTCCTCTAACTTGTAGCTCCTGAGGTGCTCATTGTACCATGCATTTAGCAGTCTGACAACAAAGGCTAGTTCAACAGAAACCAAGATAATCTGTAAAAGCTCAGCAAAGTCTGGCAAACCTAAGTACATCTAACAAGACTTCATGTTGTGATGTTTGTGACAGAGTGGGATTACTTGGTTGCATTTGATTCAGTGAGATGCAGTGCAACCATGAGTTGGTTTTTATTTGTCAGAGATAACAATATGTTTTTGAAAAAGCCTGTCTGCCTAACTGCCTTCTTGAAGACATTACGTTTAGCTTCAAAACTCTTTGTCCACAATACAGCTAAAGGACCAAATTTCTGAATGAGCTCAGGGTAATGCTCAAGAAAGTGATGTTTGGGAAGGAGATTCTCTTTGGGCAAAACATCAAGAAATATGTGTCAGTGCTCAGAAATCTTACTGCTTACATAGCAAATGCTCTTCTCTGTATGAATTGGCAACATCATTATTTTTGTCTTTAAGGTCATTAACAGCTGTCAGACTGGGTCAGCCTCAAATACTTTTAAATGTATTATGAGAGGCAACAGATTCAATGAGCACCAAATTTCATGTGCTTTCCCTCCTAAATATCTTTTTTGGCAAAATTGGCAGGTGATTCATTGCCACTCTACTCATAAGGGAAATGAACAATTGAAATCCACCAGAAAAATATTTTTTTGTTGTTGATAAAGGCATGAAATGACAATGCCAGCTCCATTGGAATGACCTCAAGACATTCATGTTAAACATCTGGAGGATGTTATGCATACTATTAATATATAGAATAAACATGTAAAAGGAGTTACATTTCTGATATTTCAACAGTTACAACTACAAACTCAAGACATAAACTATTGTTAGTTTAACTCCGCATGCATCTTTTGCATAACTGTGCTCCTGGCTTCAGGAACATTCAGGTTCACTCTGCATACTCTGCATTTAACATTGGTCAACAATACGCTGGTATATGAAAAGAGAGATTCACAAACTAATTGTTTGCTAATTGTATTTAGCAATCTTTAGAGAACTGCAGGTATAGCTAATGAAATGTCATGATAGTGTTAGCCATTGGTACGTAGCTATCTACCCACTGCATTCATTTCTCTTTCTCACATGCGCAGACAAGCAGATAAAATTACGAGAGGCGATAGTTATTGGTATCTAGCAGCAAGTTAGTGCAATATTAAGCTTGCTATCATGAGACTGAAGAACTTTCTGAGAACTAGATTAGCTTTATTAATCCACTGCTACCTATGCAAAGTAACATTCAACCATGTTATGTTCCATCTGGTCCTCTTGGCTTTCAAAGACACAATGGAATCTAAGCTCAGATAAATGTATTAAATCCTAAACTCCTCATTGCTAATGTTTTATTGGTCATATAACAAAACCAACACTGTTTTGTATCTTAAATATATCTAATATAAATCAGTAATCCAAATAGCATGCTAATAACCCTGCTTAGCATGCTAATAACTCCACCTGAAATTAAGTTAACTGTGCCTCAATTAAGATAAATGGTTGGCTCATTAGCATGTTACCACAACTCATTTACTGATATTATTAATTCTCAAATAGTGACCACTTACCATAACACAATCTTTGATATGTCATTTCATAGTTGTATTCTGGCTGACACACCGGGTTGAATGCAGTATAAAAGATGAAACAGTGCTTCTAATTCCATCTCCCCCATATCAGATAGAAGTCTCCCTCACAGTCACACAGCAGGTTACTTGTCTCAAGACTTTCTACTTTTCTACAATGCAAGAGTAGTGAATAGGTTCATTGCAGATCAACTCAGATTGTGTGACAAATATTTGGAAATTGTCAAAAGGTTTAAAGAATGTGAGAAATTTCAGGTAGGAAGAAAAAACAATACTGTTTAATTTTCATGGCAGGTTTTTACAGACAAGTTTATCATTAGCCATTAACAGTTGTATCTATGTACCTTTTCATATTCATACTTGTTTCTATGTAGAAGATATTTAAAGTCATGTCTATGTACATTTCCACATTCATACTATTGTAATCCAATTCTCTGTACAAATTATTTACAGGTATGTACATTTGCATACTCATACAATTTAAATCAATTCATTTTATGTACATTTGGTTCTATTTATGAATAAATATTACATACAGTTATCCTGGGGTGTCCTGCTTTGGTCCTGAATGGGAGGTGTCCAGCACAGTTTAATGATGTCAGATCCCTCAGCACTTCAGCCATTACATCAATCCAAAAAGATATTATCTTGACTAACAGACATACTGAATTGCATTGCTGTTAACAGATTAAATTTGAGATTCATGAATGTAATCAAAATTTTATGTTCAGTTTCTGTCTTAAAATGACCATTAGCATATGGTCTCAGTACAATTACGAAAGTTTGAAATGTGTGGAGTGGCAGTAAATTTGTCACGGTTGGCCGGACAGCCAGAGGGAGGGACACGCCCACTCCTGCTAGGGATTGCGCTAAATACCTGCCTTGTTCCCAGTCACCTGCCTACTAGTCACCTTCACCTGTTCCTTGTTCGTTCTCTCTATTTAAACTCACAGGCTGCATCATGCATGTCACTCCTTGTGTTGTCCTCGAAACTAATGGGGAGCATGTTGAACATATGTTTCTACCTCCTTTCCTCTCTCTCTTACCCCATCATGCTAGGTCTAACATGGTTGTGTGCTCACAACCATCATCTACTGTGGAACAAAAACCAGATACTTAAGTGGGTGCCCTCCTGTGACAAAAGATATTTTACCACCTGGGTTATCCCACTCCAAGTGACATCTATAAAGAGTTCTGAGGCTGATAAACACTTCTCCATTCTCAAGGAGTATTGAGATCTGATGCTAGCATTCAGCCCCACCAAAGCCATGCAACTTCCCCCTCATCGTGAATGGAACTGCGCCATCACCCTCAAGGAAGGATCAATTCCTCCCAGGTGCCAAATGTATCCTCTCTCCAATGAGGAGGAGAGGACTATGGAGCATTACATAACGAAAGCCCTCAGGCAAGGATACATCCATCCCTCTAAGTTATTGGTCTCTGCTAGTGTTTGGTTTTTTTGATGGTGACTTAAGACCATGTGTGGACTACAAAGGGCTTAACCAGCTGCTTGTGCAGTACCACTATTCTCTGCCCTTGATCCTAGTGGCACTTGAACAGTTAAGGGGAGCCAGGTATTTCACCAAATTAGACCTATGCAGTGCATACAACCTCATAAAGACTGGAGAGGGTGATGAGTAGAAAACTGACTTCAGCACATCCTCAGGGCATTATGAATATTTAGCACTGCCATACAGTCTGGCTACAGCTCCCACTATCTTCCAAGCATACATCAACAAGGTCTTAAGGGAGTTCTTCGGTAGATCCATCGCTTATATCGATGACATCCTGATCTATACTTCCTCCTGGGACCAACATGTGCGAGACGTAAGGGCCGTTCTCTGTACCTTATTGCAGAACTCTCTCTACTGTAAGGCAGAGAAGTTTGAATTCCACCACAGAGAGGTTACCTTCTTGGGTTAAGTCATTCAGGAGGGCAGCATGCATATGGAATCCAGCAAGGTGGAGGCCGTGATGGCCTGGCCAAGACTGCAGACTTGTAAGGAGTTACAGCGGTTCCTTGGATTTATTAAATCCTTCAGCACACTGGCTTAACCTCTCACTGACTTACTAAGGGGACAAGCACGAAGGGTGAAATGGAGTCCCGATATGGAGAGCTCCTTCAAGGGGCTCAAGGCTGCCTTCTCTACCACTCTGGTGCTACAACTGGAGCCAATGAAACCCTTTGTGGTGCAGGTGGATGCATCAGATGTGGGAGTGGGCACAGTGCTCTCAACATACATGGGAAAGGTAGAGAAACTGAGGTCCCTACCCTACTTTTCACAAAAACTGAGCCTGACAGAAAGGAATTAGTCGGAGACCAAGAGCTCCTTGAAGTGAAACATTTGAAGAATAGCAGCATTGGTTAGAGGGAGCACACTCATCATGGTGGTCACAGACCACAAGAACCTGAAGTACCTGCAGATGACCAATCGACTGAACGCCAGGCAAGCAAGGTGATCGCTATTCTTCTCTAGGTTCGTTTTTTGAGTCAGTACAGACCGGGGGAGAAATGTAAGGGCTGACGCGCTCTCCTGACATCACGCAGAGGCTCAGTCGACGAGTTCAGAACCAGTTCTTTCTCCTTGTTTCCTGGGGTCTTTGAGTTGGGATTTCAACCGGCAAATAGCAGCGGCCAATCCCCATCTGCACTGTCCACCCAACTGATGTGGGTCTACCCGCACAGCCCAACTGATGGGTGCACAGTATTGGTGGCCAGCCATGAACAAGGAGGTGGTTAGCTACGTGGCTTCATGCTCGGACTGTGCACGCAGTAAGACACTCCGCACCCCACCTGCAGGTAAACTGCTTCCGTTGCCTATTCCTGTGCGCCCATGGTCACACATCACCATGGACTTCATAACCAACTTGCCTGCCTCTGAGGGTAATGCGGTCAATCCTAGTGATTGTTGATTGGTTCTCCAAAATGGTCCAGTTTTTTCCTTTAACAGGACTGCCTATGGCCCTGGAGACTGCTGATCTACTGTCACATCTTCACAGTTCGGGTTATCAGAGGACCGCAATTCACATTGAGAGTATGGAAGGAGCTGCTTGGGGAAACTCCACATTAGGCAGCCTGTTGTCCAGCTACCACCCCAATAATGGTCAGGTAGAGAGGGCAAATCAGGGCAAGTCAAAGACCGAAGCCAGGAGTACTTGCCTTTCCTGGGCTGAGTATGTGCAGAATTTGCTGTGCCACACAGGGGAGGGGTTTGATGCTGTTTGAGTGTTTTAGGATACCAGCCACTGCTATACCCCTGGAACACCCCTGTGTCCGACCAACGAATGGTAGAGGATTGCTTTGGGCACAGCAAACAAGTATGGGAGGAAATGCATCAGGGGCTAAGCAGTGCGATTGTGGCCTACAAGAAGAAAGCTGATGGGAGACATGGAGACCCCCCTCATATGCTCCAGGACAAAAGGTGTGGGTGGCAATGAAGGACAGTCGCGCAGGTTCTATGGGTAAACTGGCGGCTAGATATGAAGGTCTTTACTCCACCACCAAGTGGATCAATGAGGTCACCTATTGGGTAGGCCTGCCTGGCAACAGCCAGACATCAAGGGCCTTTCACATATCTGCCCTAAAGTCTGTGGCAGAAGGCCCCCTTGCAGTCTCTGGTCCCTCGGTTACCCTGCCCCAACCTATAGACATGGATGGGGACCAGCTTATAGGGTAAGACTGATTCCTGGTAATGGGTTGCAGTGTCTGGTGGAATGGGAAGGGTATGGCCCAGAGGAGTGCAGCTGGATGCTGGCCAGGGGGTTCTGTCACAGTTGGCCAGGCAGCCAGAGGGAGGGACATGCCCATTCCTTCTAGAGATTGCACCAAATACCTGCCTTGTTCCCAGTCTCCTGGCTACTAATCACCTTCACCTGTTCTTTGTTCATTCTCTCTATTTAAACTCACAGGTACCAAGAGAGCGCTGCACATTAGTGGCTCATTGGATGATGCACTCCCACCGTGTACATCGTTACAAGGACTATTGAAACCTAGTAGTGTTTAACATTTAGTAGTGGTATCTTCACACTTTGACAGTGGAACATAAAGAGCACTCTGCCACTGTCACAAATTATACAAAATTCAATCCAGATCTTGCCAGCAAAGATTTCTGGAAATTGCACTGTTGTCTGGTCTATTTCCACATTGTTTATTTTTGTGGTGTAATTGTGTTCCTCCAAAATGGGATCCTTCCACTGAATTTTATCAGACTTTTAAGGTTGTTCCTGGATGATCATGATGACTCACATAGCTGGTCTGCAAAGTTATTTGACTGATCAGCTACTTGGTTCTTTTCGTCAAATCCAGCAGGGCTGCCTGATGTGATGCCTAGGAAACATTTAAAGTAATGAAAGCTCAGTGATGCATAGCTTTATGGTTAAGTAGAATGGATCTTCATTAAAAGCTTATCAAGGCTCATCTACAGATCCTGGGTCCTTAAACTCATAGGGCAGGGTTCCCAGACCCAGGTTAAAGTAAATGGAATTTTAATGGTGAAACACCATAGAGATCACAGTTTTGTACAAAACTAGTTATCTTTAAATTATTTACTTAGTTATAGGTGATACAATGTCTGCAAAAAAGGCAACCTTACTGATACCCAAATAAAATGTTTTTGAAAACCAAAACAGAGGGGCAATCATTAGCTAACTTACACTAGTAAATTGTAGTCATTTTATTTACAAAGATCTGAGTTTTTTTTTTATGGCAAAAGCATTTGCCAGCTAGGTTAGCTAGCTAGTTGGTTAACATTAACTTGATGGCAAGCAAGCATTAGTTGTACTCATATCTTACTTTGTTCTGGATAGTGAAGTCTGTCTCTTCTGGCATTCTTATCCAAACCAAAGCTTGGGATATGGATTGTCAGGACTAATTTTGTCCAGAAAATGGAAGGAGCAAAAATGAATATTCCAGGGGGATGTTTCAAATTGAGCGCTGCTAGCAATTCTCTTTTAGCCTCGTCTTCCTTTGGCATCTTGTGCAATGTAAACGGCCTCAGAAACTGACACACTGACCTCTTCTTTCCTTGGTACTCATAGTATTCACTTTCCAACATTGATTTAAGCTTTCGATAGCTGTTGTGACACCCTCTGACAGCACATATTGTTTCTTTGCTTGGTTGGCATTGTAAAAGCTTTCTCAGCAAATAACCATTTACATTTATAGCATTTAGCTGATGCTTTTATCCAAAGTGACATACAATTATGACTGAATCCAACTTGAGCAATTGAGGGTTAAGGGCCTTGCTGGCAACCTTCTGATTACAAGTCGAGTATCATTGAGAAAATTGTGACTACAGTGCTTAATTTGTAAAAGATGAGGTAATGAAACACTAAGGATAAGTAGATTTAGCATGTAGGCAGGGAGAGAAAAGGGTATGCATGTGATGTTACAGTTGGTGAGCTTCACTACAGTTACACCCACTGAGTGGCAGTGAATGCTTTGGAAACACAAAAACATCTAAAATGTGAAGGAACTGATGTGCAGTTGTAAAAAGATTGTCACTGAATCTATTTGTATAGTCAGACTGCCTAAAGAACATGTTCACTAATCAAGTTACACAGATAACCATATAACTTTGTGTACTTGGAAGTTATACTTGGAATAGAAAAACTGTAAAGATCATGATGACAACATTAATTTGTTAGATTTAATGGTAACATCAGGTGAGGTTATTTTATCTGCACAAATATATAGTGACTGGCAATGTTAGCTATGAACAAGGTATGACTAGTTATCTTACAATTCTCCAAATAAAAGGTTTAATAAAACACAAATATTTGTACAAACTTGTCAACATACAACCAGAATATCCTTTGGTGTCCTGGTCACTTAATTTACCAAAAATCCTATTGAATTTCCCCACCATGGATAACAGGCACATATAAATGCCAGGAAACCTAATTCATATGTTATATGTCGATATTCCTGATCTGCTGGTTCTTTGGTAATTTGGATGGATCACAGTCAAGTCTAACTGCCTTTAGTTTAAGCAAATAAATGCTTTCATTTCTGGTTTTGCTTTTTCTCCCAATAAATGCAGCCGTGTTGCAGAATATTTTGCCACTTGATTTGACTGAGGAGGCGTATTCCAATGGAAAAGGAATATCACTACATACCCTGTACAGACACAACAGTGCTCCAAGTGCTCCACCTAATACATTAGCGATCAAAATAAACCTAGCTGGATCGACATAAATAAGTTCCGGAATGCTTGCACTCCAAATATGAGAGGTACCAGCTCTTGTTCCAGCAGGATCTGGCCCAAATTAAGCAATGCATATATACACAAATACATGCAAATATATTGATCAACACAAGTTTAGAAATTTCAGTCACGAAATGCATTCAGTCAAGACTTTCACTTGTCTCCTTCACCTTGCTGTTTATAGACTACTAAAACAGAAAATGCTGTGACACCATTTCCTGTATTAGAGTGAGACATTCAACTTAGCAGTTCCCACTTAGCAATGGTCACTGTTTTTCTCTAGATGCAGACTTGTAAGACACATACTGCAGAATAATCACATTTTCTTTGTAGGATCCAATCACAAGGCATTTATTTACATAAGGTAGCAGTACAAAAAACAATCCAAAGAGACAAAAGGAGCAAAGGCAGGTCAAGTCAGGTACCATGTAATCAGAAGGCAGAAGTATATCATGCTATGCAAAACAGAAATGGGTCAAAACCAGAGTAACAGACCAGAGAATGCTCAGTATGCCTGTATAGGGCAAACAATGCATCTCAACAAGTGGAAATGATTAGTATTCTGATGAAGGTGGAAGAGGGGGGTATGATCTATTGATTGGTGACTGACCAGTTGCATTGGGGAAGGAGCATCTTACAGACATGACGGTATAGCTAGCTAGCAATCACAAACTAACAATTTCTAGCTAGTAATAAAATGTTAGTCCTGAAACTGTATAGCTATAATGAAAATCATTTACTGCTAACAATGTAAATTTAAACTGCCAGTGTTCTACTATAAGTACATAAATATATATCTTTGATCACTGGGGTTTTTCTGCTTATTCCGTTAACAGCTGAGTTAAACAAAACACTCAATCAATTACTTCATAAAGGTTTTGTAAATCAGCATGTGACAAATTCATGCTAAATGTCCATATTAGGCATGAATGCACTATGATGGGCTGCTTGTCCACAGATATTGTCATAAAGTTTCATTATAGCAAGATGTACCAATAATTAAAAACTGTATTGAAAGGTGGTATGAGCAGAGCCTTTCTAAAATGCTCTAAAAGCTCCACTACCTAGAAGTCCTGGCAGTGGGACTGTGACATTCCATCCTTTTGGTTGTGTATGCAGTGGCAGAGAAGACACATTCAGTGGTGGGAAAACTTACAGTATACTGTTTGACAGACATGAAGTTGAACAACACTAGGGCACCTGAAAAACTTATCTGATGACATTGTGGGATGGATCCACAAGGGGGATAAGATGGAGTACAGGATGCTAGTGGAAAACTTTGGTAGTGTAGTTTTGTAGTGTATGAAGATCAACTACAGCTGAACATTAGTAAGACAAATGAACTGATGGTAGATTTATGACATGGTAATTGAGCTGATGAGGCCAGTAGCCATCCAAAGGGAAGAGGTTGAGATGGTGGCAAAATTAGAGAACTTTTAGAACAACCTTGCCCACCCCTCCATGACACTATATCTAGGAATACCTTCAGCCATAGACTATTTTCCTCAAGATATTCTAGGAAATACTGCAGAAGACCTTTTCTGCCAGCTGACACTTTCAACCTCACAGAATGAACAATACACAGTAAACATGCCATAATTAATGTTGTCTGCACTTTGTTTTGTCTTGCACCAAAATATTTATTCCAAACAGGAAAGACAAAGAGACAACAATGATTTTTAAGGTAGTCAAAAAATAAGGCTTTGCTCAGTCTCTGTGATGGTGGCAGCACAGAAGAAGCGAGAGGCGAAGTTGATATAACGTGCTCTTTATTTTCCATACTACATAAGGTAGGTAGTAAAGTAATCCACTGGAATGTTATGAGAGCTGAGATGCGATGCACTGAGAGATCTCCTTAGCAACCTTGGCCGCTAATGTGCAGCATTGTTCCTTGGGACCTGCGTGTGCATAAATAGAGAGACACAATGATGAGGAGCAGGTGTCTCTACTCAGTAATTAGACAATTGGGAACAAGGTAGACAAACAGTACGGCTGCCTTCTGACGTGGGCATGTCCTTATCATTGGTAGACCGACCAGCCATGATAAACCCCCCCCCCAAAAGCCCCGGCCAACCGCCTGGAGTGTGGCCTGCCCCACGTGATGTGGAAGGCTCTGGAAGCCTGACTACACCCTGTCAGACCAATCTGGTAAGTCACCTCATTGATCCTTTCCTTGACTGTATAAGGGCCCTCATATTTAGCTGCCAGTTTGCCCTTGGTGCCCGCAGAGCCATCTCTGGTCGAGACCCACACCTTCTGACTCAGTGCGTATTGCGGAGGCTCCCCTCCTTCGCCTGTCCTTCTTCCTCTTGAACGTGGTGATTGCCTTGTGCAGTCGTTGATGCGTCTCCTCCCAAGTCCGTTTCCTCTCTGTGCACCAGGTCTTGACCACTGGCTGGTCCGAAGTGGGGGCTTTCAGGGGTAGAGCGGTGGTTGATGCCCTAGAACACACTCGAAGGGAGTAAGGCCAGTACCCGCATGACGCAGAGAATTCTGTGCATACTCCACCTAGGGGAGGTACACACTCCACATCTCGGGATGGTGATGACAATATAGATGGAGGAACTTACCCAGTTCTTGGTTAGCCCTCTCTGCTTGTCCATTCGATTGTGGGTGATAGCAAGATGTTAGGCTGACCGTAATGTTGAGCTTGCCCAACAGTTCTCTCCACACTCATGAACTGTGAACTGAAGGCCTCGGTTGGACACGGTGTGCTCTGGCAGACCGAACTGCTGGAATACTTGGCAGAACAGTAGGTTGGTTGTCTCCAACGCAGTGGGCAGGGCTGCCAAAGGGATAAACTGGACTTTGAGAACCGGTCAACCACAATCAGAACTACCATGTTGCCCTCAGAGGCCGGTAGGTCGGTGACGAAGTCCACAGTGAGATGCGACCATGGTCTTAGAGGAGTAGGCAGGGGAAGCAACTTACCGACAGGGGGCATGCATGGGGTCTTGCTGCGGGCACAATCTGTACAAGAAGCCACATATTTCACCACATCTTTGTGCATAGCAGGCCACCAGTAGCGAGTGCCTATTAGCTGTGCCATATGTGTGGCACCAGCGTGTCCCATTCCCACAGAGGTATGTGCCCATGTGATCAGAGCACCCTGATATTTCGGTGGTACGTAGAGGTGGTTGGCTGGGCACTGCAGATGTGGATTTGTGGCCTTTATTTGTTGGTCGAGATCCCACTCCAGGGATGGCAAGAAGCACGAGGGGGGAAGAACAGGCTCCTCACTCATTGGTAGAGCTTCTGCGTGGTGTTGTTGGGACAGAACATCCGCCCTGGTGTTCCTCTCCCCAGGCCTGTAGGTTATGCAGAACTTGAACCTGGAGAAAATAATGGACCACCGGGCTTGCCTAACATTCAGTCTCTTTGTGGTCTGTAAGTACTCCAGGTTTTTGTCATCAGTGTATACCGTGTTGTGCTCCCTCAAGCCAATGCCTCCACTTCTTGAAGGCTAATTTCATGACTAACAACTCACGGTCACCTACACTATAGTTCCATTCTGCAGAGCTTAGCTTCCGGGAAAAGTAGGCAAAGAGTTTGAATCCCCCTTTCTCACCCATATGTTGGGACAACACGGCGCCAACACTTGTGTCCAAAGTGTCCACCCTCAACACAAAGGGCCTTTCCGGATCAGGTTGCTGCAGTACCAGTGTGGTGGTGAAAGCAACCTTGAGCCCCTCGAAAGACTTCTCCACCTTGGGGGTTCACCTGACCCACTTAGCTGGTCCCCGGAGTTGGTCTGTGAAGGGTTTGCGATGGAACTAAAGTTCCTGATGAACTTTCTGTAGAAGTTCGCAAAGCCAAGAAACCATTGTAGCACCCTGCGCATGTATGGTCTAGGCCAAGCCCTTACCGTCTCCACTTTGCCCGGTTGCATGTGCATGCTGCCCTCCTGGATGACGTATCCCAGGAAGTCTATCTCCCTATGGTGAAACTCAGATTTCTCCACCTTGCAGTATAGGTGGTTCCTTAATAGGGTCTGGAGCATGGCCTGCACGCTGAACACATGTTGGCTCCAGGAGGAGGAATAGGTCAGGATGTTGTCTATATAAGCAATGACAGATCTTCCCAAGTATTCCCTTAGAACCTCATTGATGTAGGCCTGAAAGATGGATGGTGCCGTGGCCAGGCCATATGGCAAGACCAAGTATTCGTAGTGGCCTGTGGAAGTGCTGAAAGAGGTTTTCCACTCATCCTTTTCTTTGACCCATATCAAGTTATACAGCTACATAAGTCCAATTTGGTGAAATATTTAGCCTCCCTCAGCTGTTCAAGTGTTGCCAGGACCAGTGGGAGGGTATGAGGGTACTGAACTAACAGTTTGTTTAACCCTCTGTAGTCTACGCACAGTCATAGTTCCCTGTCCTTCTTTTTCATGAAAAAGACCCCGGCAGATGCTGGAGAGGTAGAGGAACAGATATACCCTTGCTCCAACACCTCCAAGATGTATTGCTCCATTGCTTATTCCTCCTCCTGGGATAGGGGATAGATCCTGCACCAGGGACGCACCGTGCCTTCCTTGAGGAAAATGGCACAATCCCCTTCCCAATGAGGGGGGAACAATGTTGCCTTCATGAGGCTAAATACCTGTGCCATGTCACATGTGGGTTGTGCGTACACAACCATGGCAGACCTAGCGTGATCGGATGAAAGAGTGAGGACAGTAGGCAAAAGGCATTGTGTTCTGTGTGCTCCCCATTGGTCATGAGGAGAATGCAAGGGGCTACATGGGTAATGTACCCGGACCCAGCTGCCCCTGAGTCTACTAAGACTAGAGCAGAGGGCAGGTGGTTTTTAAATGACACCTCGACTGTATTTTTACACATCGAGTGTATCAGGGAACAACTCACCACCATGTTGCCTTTCTTTTGTTCCCCGGGACGCTGCTGTACTCCTGCCGAACCCAGCTGCATGGGCTCCTCTGGAGGGTCGGTCAATCCTGTTGTTAAGTTCCCTCGCGTTGTGGTGAGCCCCGGCTGATAGCGAGATGCACTACCTCGTTTAATGAGGCACCTTCCTGTTTGCAGGTTAGTTCTGCCTGCAACTCTGCCCTTAAGGAATGTGCTGATCAGCGCATGTTCATTCCATCTTGTTCCTGCAACCAGGATCCGGAACTCCATGGTGTAGTCAGCTGCCAGTCTGAGACCCTGCCTTAGGCACAACAGAGCTTGTCTGCAGAGCCTCCCCTGATGGGGATGGTGGAACATAGCTCTTAGTTCCCGAACGAACTCGGAGTAGTCGCTCATTAGGGGCTCATTAGTGACTAGCGCCGCACCCCACGTGCAAGCTTTCCCCGTGAGCCTGGAGATCACGAAGAACACCTTCGCCTGATCCGTGAACTGGTACCCTAAGAAGAGCTCATATTGGACAACGAACCCCTCACAAGTTTCTGGGTCTCCTCCATATGCCTCAGGGGTAGCAATCAGTCCTTTTGCACCAGTGGACTGACAGGGGGGGTTGCCTGTTGCTCTTGACTCGTGGCCAGGTGGTGCACGTACTGCCCGAGTGCCTGCACCATCAAGCGAACCTCCCCAATCTCCTGCTTCTTCTGGTCCAGAGCCACCATCTGAACTGCTAGCAGGTGAGTCCAGTCAGGGCTGCTTGCTTGGCTTCCAGGTTGCTGCATATTCTGTGATGGTGGTGGCAAAGAAGAAGTGAGAGGCAAAGTTGAGATAACATACACTTTATTTTCCATGCTAGATAAGGTAGGTATTAAAGAAATCAGGTGGAATGCTATGAGAGCTGAGATGCGATGCACCGAGAGATCTCCTTAGCAACCTTGGCCACTAATGCGCAGCGTTGTTCCTTGGGACCTGTGGGTGCATAAATAGGAAGACAGAATGATGAGGAGGAGGTGTCTCTACTCAGAAATCAGGCGACTGGGAATGAGGTAGACAAACATTACGATCCCCTTCTGACGTGGGCCTGTCCTTATCGTTGGTAGACCAGCCAACCGGGACTGTCTCTAGGCTTATAAGTACGTTCAATGCCAAGCGCTGAACTCAGCAACCTGTGGGGATTAAATAAGTGATTGAGAGCAGGGGCATGGTTGAGTGTTGTGATTGACGTATGAGTGATCAGTGCTGCGCACACTCATATATATATATATATATATATATATATATATATATATATATATATATATATATATATATATATATATATATATATATATGCAGAATGTTTTACCGCTCTAGACAGGAAATATTTAGACCTTAATGTTAACATTGACTATTATATTCCATTAAATTTATGAGATTTTGCCCACCACCATGCTACACAGTTAGCAACAATAACATAATTAACAGCAATAACACTATGAGAGCAATAAGATTAATATTATGAGGTCCTAATATTATTTGCTTGTGAAATCTGTACTTAATATTTAAGAAAGAATTTTAAACAATTGCAAAAATAAATGTAAAATCAAATATCTTTTAATTCTTAAAGTTTTCTATGTGTATATATATATATATATATATATATATATATATATATATATATATATATATATACAGTAGTAAACGGTATGGCCCCTCCCCCCGAACATCTCCTCGTGTGTCACTGTGTTCGTCAATGTGGCCACACCCTCGTGTCTCACACCCGCTCCTCATTGTGTCAATACATTGTGTCTGTGGTTGACGGTGTTTGATCCCAATAGCCTGCGTGCTACGTCTTTTGTGTCATATATGCAAATAAAATGTGTGTTGTTGTTTATGCGACTCGTCCCTGTATCCTGCTTAACCTCCTTGTCACACCAGAAGCACTAAAATTATTTATATATATATATATATATATATATATATATATATATATATATATATATATATATATATATATATATATATGTATGTATATAGGAGAGAGAAAGAAATTCAGACCAGTACACAAGTTTACCAGAGAACCAGAATGTTTCAGACAGAAGTCATTTATCAGCTGTGTCACCAAAGCCCTTTTGAAGTTTCAGGAGGTGAGAAAAAGTAGATTTTTAAATCATAACATTAATTCCATTAATTCCATGGGGATCTAAAATTCCAAGAGTGTAGTTCAATTCTTTTTCTTTGGGTTTCCATAGCATCAGCTGATAATGCCATAGCATCAGCTGATAATGCAAGCAGATATTTTATTAATACATTGCCCATTAGCATTAAAATGCTTTGCCATGGAAATGTCTAATCCTTCATTGTGATGGTCTGAAGGTGTTCAATAAAACAATCAAAGCAAGCCTTCTCTTGGTTTCTTTTGTAAAAAAAAGTATGTATATGTATATATATAAAACTGCAGTGTACTGTAATGAAAGCTGTATAGGTAGTAAACATTTCACACAGTACTATACAAGGTATTTAGAGAAACATGACATTTCATGCAGAGTTCCTTCATCAGCTGATCAAGCACACACACACACACACACACACACACACACACACACACACACACACACACACACATATATATATATATATATATATATATATATATATATATATATATATATATATATATACCAACATTAATATAGGTGCATCTAATTGATGTTTGCATGACTGAAATGTATCCTTGAGGAAAAGTATGATTTGCTAATGGTGTAATTGCTCCCAAATGAAATCATTCCACTTTGTCCTGACTATTGGGCACATCAGACATAACCTTGAGAAAATCATGCACCATTCAGGAAAAGAAAGTATAGTATGCAAATTCACTTTCAATCAATGATTCAGAATCACCAATATCTTAAGAAACTATGAAGGAGTCTTACCTGAGTGGTATTTGCCTTAAAAACGTCTGTCACTTCAATCGTTCATGAAGTCTGAAGAGGGAGAAGAATGCAAATTATCAACAGTTAATTCCATTAGTTAGAGCTGTGACTGTGCATCACTATGGACACTGAAGAAGAGTCATCAAGTTCTGGAGTACACAATTCTGTTCTGCGCTCTCACTAGCCCTCTCTATCTGTCTCTTATTCTTGCTGTCTCTCTAATATGCATATGAATGTGTGCATGTGTCTGGGCACACACATACGCACACACACACACTTCTCCCAGAGCCTCTCTCTAATACTCATACACACATACAACATAAGAAATCTGTTGGATAAAACAAAGAACCTTTTTCCGTTTGCACATCTGTTTAAAGGCTTGTGGGGATAATTAGTTTTCTATAACTTTTCTAATGACTGGTATTGTGTTCCTCACTGTTCCACATTGTAGCACTTAGCTGCTGGGTGTTTACATCATTCTCTCCAAATAAGCTTCTCACTTTTGAATCAGTTCTACCTGCTAGGCCCCAATAACAGGTGTGTGGTCATTTGGAAACAAACATGAAAATCCCCAGAGAAGAAATGCACTGAAAAAAATGGAACAAGTCTTTAGTGACAACATTAAACCAGATCACATGTATTCAATTTAGTACATTATTGTTTCAACATAGTAATTGTATTGCACTGAGTTGTTGGAGAACCACAAATATCAAAGTATGAGGAAACAACGTCCATAATCAGTTTCATAAAATCTAATATATATTTTTTCCACTGTGTGAGAGGAGAAATGAGCTGTCTTCAGTCCCTCCCATATAGAGGGTGGATGAAACAGCACATCCGAGCACAAGGAACACCGTAAACTCATCTTGACCCCAGATACTTTAGATGCAGTCTAAAGTGTGGTTTTGTAGTGAAGATAGATAATTCTTTATCCTGCTGATTATTCCATGGTCAGGACCCAAGTCCACTGTGGCCCAAGATGCCTAGCAGCAACAATTATAAAATGGCACAACCTCAGGGCTTATCATCTCAGTTGACCATCTGACTTTCTGCTCCCTTTGCTAGGACATCCTAGGTATCATAAATTCACAGTGTAACACATAGCAACCATGAGATGAATGCAAACAATAAAGAGATTTTTTAAGGGCAAATCCTGAATCAGAATCGATGGAATTGTTAAACTACCAACAAGCACAGATTCAGACCAGTACAGACCAAAATTTGTGTCAGTCTCAAAACGTTCTCCAGCTTGTTACATAGCTTTAAATTCCATCAGACTTACCAGGACAACAAAAATTTTCCATACACATCCCAAGGACAAAAGGCACTTCCATGTTAGATGACATATATATCCAGATGTAGGTTATCAGTTATTGTGTTGAAAGCCAAGCTAAATTGCACAAACAGAACATAAGTGTAGAGGTGTGTGAACTGTCCAGGTGCTGAAGTAGTGCTGAGTTGATGGCATCATCTACATCTACCATCACAGTACCCCCAGTAAGTGTACACCTCCCAGCATGCGAACAACCCCGTGATGGTGGCAAGACAATGGGGAAGGAAGGGGGGAAGGAAGGAGGGAGGGAGGGGACAAAGCAAGCACCGTGCCCACCCAGGCCCAGGGCTCAGAGATTACAGCACCCAGAACAACACTCCTCCCAAAGCCCTGGGCACAGTGACACTGCACAAACCCGGTGGCCACCGGGTAGCCACTTCAATGGGGCCTCCTCTCCCCAACTGAGTAAGGAGACGCACAGATTGAACTGTTTCCTTGTTGGGCCCTAGATGTGTCCCTCAAGGTCGACTACATAGAGAGGCGCAGAGATGGAGCCAAGTTTTCTTGACAGGGCCCCTTTTGAGCCTCTAGTCGATGGCGAACAGAGACAGCACCCCCTTACTACAGTTGGGCCCCATTCCTCAGATGGCGTGGAGGTCCTAACCTGATTCTTACACAAGGTTTGGAATTCTAATTAGTTGTCCATTTTAGGAACTTTATTGAGTCAGAGATTATGGATTTTCTCTAAGACTGTGAAAGTGAAAAGAAAGTTACATATTCCGAGTGATTCTGGTCAGTTTTGTAAAGTGAATTTGCTGAATGTGATTATCTGCAATATGAGTATTCTTGTGATCTTGTGTTAATATTACCATTTTTAATATTGTTATTTTAACGTATGTATTAATATTATTATTTTTAACTCAGACCTTTCACTACAGTCCCAGTAAAGCAAATGGGCTTTGTTCCAATCCAGCATGTCCTCGCTCAGCATATCACCAACTATTGGTCTGTACAAACATTCAAAATTTATACAAAGCTGGCTATAGTATGAAACAGAATAATTTACTTGAATTGACATTTACTTGACATATTTAATATATGCAACATTGTATGTATTCTTGCTTATTTGTGGTTTTGTAGACTATGGACACATCATTGTATCTAGTGGGTAGCAGACACTGATCCATTTATGTAATGAACAAATGCCTCTTAATGATGCATTCCCATCTGGCTTTGCATTAATAGTCAGACAGTGACCCATAAACTCCTCATAACCTTTAGAAATCAGCCTAGTTTCTAACACTACACAGAAACCAGAGGCCTGATTGTCATTAAATTTATGTCCTCTGAGTAACAGACACCTAGACTGCCAAGTCCTAAGCTCTAAATTCTTTCCATATATCCAATACTGTCCAGTGGTTTAAACATGTGGGTTCTGAGCACTGCCTCTATTGCAGTTTTCTTTTGTATCTTTTATTAAGGGTAGTTTTACCTTCTCTTTACCATATTGTTCAGTCCCACATGAAACACCTTAGTGCCATGAATGGTCTTTCATATGCTGAAGAAATGAGTAATTGTAACGTTGGCCCAAGTATCGCAGGGAGCAGAACAGGATGCACAGACTCCCTCGATTTAGTGAGACGTTTAATGAGACAAAACATTGATGACACTTGTGGCACTCACACATAATGATGGACAGTATTGACAGGAACAACGGCATCTAACGCTAACAATGGCTACACGATAACACTAACGATAACGATAACAGTAACAAACAGAAACAGTAACAATGACCAATGAAGAGGCACACACAGGTGGGGGTTTAAATAGACAGACAAACACTTGCACAACATCACTTGCACAACATCAACCCCTGCACAGGTGTGCGCCATCACGGAGGGTGTGGCTACAAACAACTTCATATTAATATATGTGTTATTATAACTTCAATTTCATATTAATATATATAACAATCACTTATTTCCAATGCTGGTCTATGCCTGCAAGATATCATTTGTGTGCATTCCTTCTGCCTGCTCCACATAAATACATTCTCTGCCACAGTATACACAGATATATCTGTGTATACCTGTGTATACTGTGGCAGAGAATGTATACACAAATATATCTGTGTATACCTATGTATACTGTAGCAGAGAATGTATTTATGTGGAGCAGGCAGAAGGAATGCACACAAATGATATCTTGCAGGCATAGACCAGCATTGGAAATAAGTTATTATTATTATTAACACACACACACACACACACACACACACACACACACACACACACACACATTATATATATATATATATATATATATATATATATATATATATATATATATATATATATATATATATATATATATATATATACACACACACTCTACTGAATGATAATAATAATAACTTGCTAACATCATAAAGTCTAATAACAAGTTATTAGCATATAAGCTATATAGCCACCCATGAACCCATGAGTTAAAAGTCATGTTCTCGTAGAATAGTAACGTTTAAAGTAGACATATTTTACTAATATATTTTTGTACATACATAGAATATTTATATTTATCTGCATATATATATATATATATATATTTTTTTTTTCTCTATGCACCCCTGTTTCTCTTCCTCAGTTTGGACAGAGCACTCTCCACCATTTCACTGCGTGTTATACTGTGTATGACTATGTATGTGAGGAATAAACCGAACTTGAACTTGAACTTGAACATAGGTTTATGTATCCAATATGTACACATTGGCCAGTGTCACGCTGCAAGACAAGTTAGATGCTAGTGGATAGACAACAATAGATTAGTTTATTAACAAAACAGTCCAGGCAAACAAATCCAAAAGGGCAGATCCAATACAAAAGTTGAGGGGCAGGCATGGGCAGAAGAACAGCTGCAAACCAAGGCAAGGCAAGGTAGAAAATCGAGGTAGAACAAAATACGAACAATAGTCACAACATGAAAAAACACCAGTATGTAAAAAGTGCTTGGTATGCACTTTTTAAGTTGGCAATACTTCTCAATGAGTATGACAGTGCAAAGCGTATAAATAGGCTAAGTAAATGAAGAACAGGCACTTAATATTCTGGGGATGAGGTTCTCCCTGGAGGAATCTAGCGCGTGTAGTTGTGGTTCTGATGGGCTGTATAACAGCCAAACATATATAACAAAATAAGATACAGGGTATAACATATAGAACCAAATAAGAAACTAATATTCTGAGTATTTCAGAGTTTTAAGTGTATTGAGCTTCTGAAATGTCACATTGGCAGGTCTGTTTCTTCCTTTTTCTATAATATACTATTTGATTTCCCTAAAGTGAGTTTTTACATGAAAAATACAGAGTGCATATAATACATACTTGTCAAACCATATTGTTGCATTTGTAATATGATTTAAAATTTGCACTATGATTAAAAAAGAGGGGTGGGCATTAATTTATAAAACATTCATATGTAAGAGGAAAGCGAGTAATTTTATCTTCAGGACTCTTGTTTATGTACAATGTTCAACTTGCAGGTGACTGTATATGTCACGAATGGCCACCCTCCTGGCGTCCCTGTTGTCATGGTTTCCTTGTCGGCTGTTTTCCTGCACTCCCTGCTTCCATTTTTAAATTGACTTTATTAAGAAAATTCAATTCAATTCAATTCAATACAAACACTCCATCACAAAAACCTCACAAACAATATCCACCGGAGGACACAAACTACCATCACTCTATACATTAACAATTAACAATACCATTTACATCTGTAAATTAGGTATAAATTATCCAATTATATGTCCAAAAGAGCCCAGGGAAATGTCTTTTTTCCTCTCATATCAATCGTCTTCAACCTTTTTAACTCACACACAATCTGTTTAAACACTTTCAGCAGGTATTATACATTGCTCAATAATCATCCTACATCGTGTTTTCCAAATCTTCGAATTTATCACACAAACAATCATCCAACAAAGGTCCTTCACATTCTCAGTCAAATTCTCATTAAACACTCCATACATAATACTTTTCCTGTTTAAACCCAATACCTTTCATTTTCTCCCAAATTTCAATAGTCCTTGTGCACCATGTCTTAGTTTCGTTTTCTCCTTGTTTGATTTTCCACACCTGTCCCTCGGTAAGTATTTAAACCATGTCTTGTGCCCTGGGCTTTTGTTGGTCGTTGAGTTATTGTATGTGGTTGGTTCATTGCGTTTGCATGTTTATTCTTATGGTGTTTCCTAGTTTGTTATAGCCTGCTTCCGTGTGTTTAGTTTCAGCCTCTGTGTTTGTTACTCGTGTATTCTAGCCCTTGTCCCGTTTTATCATGTATCCCCGTGTTCTCCGTGTGGGCTCTTTGACCTGGACTACGATAACGACTCTGATTTTGGATTTGCAAAAATTAAATCTCGCTTTTCTTCGCACATGCGTCCGTCTCCTTACAGCTCAACGTTACAGTATGACATAACATAGGACGGTAAATATACATTGTATTAAATGGTGCCTTTCTACATAGCTATGTAATACTTGGTCAGTTCTTGTAGTTTAACACCACTCATTTAGAAGTATAATGGCGTTTAACTTCATTTATTTGTTTCTCATCAGCGGAATAATTTTATACGTAGCTTGCCGGCCTGATTAATATTAGCCTATATTGCTCGTACAGCTAACCTTTTTATTTTTTTTTTATTTTTTATTTTTTTTAACGGTTGTTTAACTACTCTACTGATGGTCTAATGGGTTAGGCAGCAAAAAATGGTCACGTTAGCGTCCTACTACGGTCCCAAACCCGTTTGATGTAGAAAAATCTAAAATGGGTCTTCTTTGTTATCGTTAATGTAATGCTACCAAAAGAACGATCCTGGCTAAGTGTTAATTTTTTATTTTTTATATTTAAATATTTATTTTAAGCCGTTTAGCTCCATTCACCCCCATTTTGGACAGTCTTGGACTCTCCCTAGCCCCTCTTTCTTCTGAAATGGTTTACTCGTTTACTTATTTGCTAGTCAAACAGTTCTGTAAGGGAGACGACAGACGTTGGTCTAGCGACACAATCTCAGCACATTTGAAGTAAGAATTGTTACATTTTACAACTTCAAATGTTAATTCATGACGATAATACCTAGCTTTATAGCTACGTCCACATGCCCATAAAGTAAATAAAATGCTGTAATGCTTATTTTGGCTCGCGTTATATAATTTACTTTTGGTTTTACACCGTAAATGTAATGAAGATCCGATGTTCAATGCATAGCGGTTTTCCTACGACAGATGTTGGTTCTGTATTTGGTAGCTAGGATTTTGCCAGTATAACGTTTACAGGTTCGGCACCGCCACTTCAGGTGAAAAGTAACGGTCATAGATTGCCTGCGTAAGGTAGCGTTAACAGTAGGAGCCACTGGGTGGCGCATGATTTGTTTCGCAACTTCCTTTGCTGCCGTTTTTTTTTTAAATTTTTTTTTTTTTTTGAGTGAGTCATGCTGTTGTTCGTTGTGAATAATCCATACAAGTCCTTAAACTTCAAGCATCCAGCAATGACTCACTGACTAGGTATGTAATAACCCCTCTATGTTTGTGAATTACTTTTTCGTTTATGCTTGTGGTCCCATAACTAAGTTAAGTTGCTAATCTAACTAGCTAGGCTGGATATAGGTTTTGCGGTATCGGCTGTGTCCACTCCCTCAAAGGGGCTGTTTCTGTACTTGATTTCTTTGAGAATATTAGTTGGGAAAATGTTTAAAGGTTAGAATTCGTCCCACGTTCTTTGTGTAAATTTTTCATGCGCGCTGTCTAGTGCAAGTAAACTGGAACGTGGAATGAAGGGGATGATGCGCCCTGTAACTTTTATCAGCGGCATTAAGAAACAGCTGTTTGAATTGATTACTGTTTTATTTTTGAAAGAAACCATTACCTGTCGCAAGCTAGAGAGAAGTTGAGCAATAAACAGCGGCACTAGCTGATGCACAACAATTCTACGTTCCTAGGTCTCCTTCATTCCATCTAACCCAACGCAGTGCCGAGAGAGATTTGCGTAATACGAGCCAGAATTAAGGAAGATCGTGCACAAGAAGTGATGAGAGAATTCTCTCACGTGACACCCTGTACAATGTATGTGGAAGATTGTTTATTGCTAAATGTGCCATGTCAGTTTTGATGAGTAAAATGATCTTGGGCCAGCCTAAAACCAGTATTTTCTTATAGGGAGGGACCAGTTCTGTAGGATGCATTTCTTATTTGTCTGGCCTGACATGAATAAGGACTTCAGTATGCCTCAAATTTCCCTTTGTATTAATTTACCCATCTGCACAATTGCTCAGTGTTGCCAGTTGGGAGATATGTCACCCACTTCTTCCCTATTGAAAAACCATTGTCTGGCCAGTATTTATTAAAACTCTCAAACCTGATCTGGTATTTCTTCTGATTAATTTGTGCAGTTACCAGGTGTCATGGTCTCAGACTTGAGGTATAAAATCAAGCGCTAGAATAAAAATAAGCTTTTATTACAGTACTAATTTAACCCAAAATATTTTTAAAGAATTTGAATATTGAAATGGCATTTTTCTTTGGGGTTATTCCAGTAGTTATGCTACTGATCATATGTACATCTTGGTGCTCGAATCTAATGCCTTTTATTGTCACTGCACATTGTACAACAAAATTATATTCTATAGCGAATACCAGTTATTTAAAAAAACATGCATAAGAAGGATAGGTTTAACATTAAAAAGGAGGCAATAAATGGACAATAGCAAAATCAACGAGAGCAGAAAAATGATGTCTAGGATAAACTGGTACATCAAGATTTAAATGCCTTTAATTACCTGTTTTGCCTCCCAAAGAGCTGCAAGGTAAAAAGGTGGTAGCCAGGGTGTGATGGGTCTTTTAACAATGTTCATAATTCTGCAGAGGCGTCAGGTGTTGTAAATGTCCTCTAGTGACTGTAGCTGTGTTCCAATCACTTGTTGAGCAGACTTGACATTGTAGGGCCTTCTTGTCTGCAACAGTGCAGCTTGTAAACCAAATCAGGATGCCATGACGGTATGCTTTCAATGTAGCCATGGTAGAAAGAGGCCTGTTTTGGTAAGTCAGTTATTTTTAAAGTGACCTGAGGTAATAGTCTCTTCTGAGACTTCTTGACTAGTGCTATGTTTTCTGTCTGAAGTCTTGTGTGATGTACATGCCCAGGTACTTGAAGGAAAGCACTCTCTCCCCTGGGCTACCATTGATATATAAAGGAGTGGAGTCTACCTTCTGAAGTTAATGATCATCTCTTTTGTTTTGGAGATGTTGAGTACTGGGTTGTTAGGAGTATCAGTCTGAAGACTTCATCCCTGTAGGCAAATTTATCTCTGTTGTTTATCAAGCAAATCACTGAGGTATCGTGAACTTAATTATGGCATTTGTGTTAAGGTTGGATGTGCATTTGGCAAAACAAAAGACTCGGCACACTGCCCTGCAGAGCTGCAGCAATGATCCTTAATGAGGATAAGGTGTAAGACTCCACCTTAATTGTCTGTGAGCAGTCTGTTAAAATGTTCTTAATCCAGCTGAATACATTGTTCTATACCCAAACTTTGCAGTTTGGCCTCCATTTTGTTGGGAACAAATTGGTGTTCAAGGCCGAGCTGAAGTCTAGGACCGCATCCTCACATATGTACCCAGGTGTTCCAGATGGAGCAGGGCAGTGTGGTTTTTTTAAAATAAATTTTCCATTTAAGAATAAAGCCTTATTCCAGTTATAATAAAATGCCTTGCACATATACACTGAAAATTACTCTCATATAGGGTACACATGTGAAAGACCTATTATGTATGCTTTATAAAAGTTTGCTTCACTACCATATATTTGCAAGTATTTCATGTGTGTGTTTGTTTAAATGAATGGAAGATTTTCATGTACATCATAAATGGCCACTTTCAGTAGATTGTCACTGTTTAACGGAGTCTCTAATCAACACCAGACCTTGGACCTGTGGGACTTTGCTCATGTTATTAGTGTCTCATTCACTAAAAGAATTACAGCTGTGAGGTTTAGCGGATCTTTATCTAGACATCATAAATGATCATTTATTTTATCACTGATAAGCATGTGGTTTTGTAAATTGTAAAGCAATATCAGAGGTTTGGTTATGAAATTAATGTCATGCATCGGTCCTAGCAACATTTTAAACAAACATGCACAGTAAAAGCCTTTTTTTCCTTTCTGCAGATATGTCTTTAAAAGAGTCCAAGCCGAATCTCAGCCATTCCCAGGTTACTGGGATAGTTGAACGAGTTTTTGGCCTCACTCCAGCAAGCATCAGATTGCTGCCCAGTTATGATGATCAGAACATTGCTGTGACCACAGTAGAGGGGGGCGAGTATGTAGTAAAGGTAATGAACTCTGCAGACAGCCAGAATCTCAGTGTCCTGGAATTGCAGACCGACATCATGAACTTCTTACAGCAAAGAGATCTTCCTGTTCAGAAAGTTCTTCCCACCCTCACAGGACAGCTGATGAGCTTAGAAGAGATTGGTAAGCAAACACTGCCACTCATTCGTGTTCATTACTAATATATATAATTAAGCCGACTCATTAATTTGTCATAATACAGACAGAAATCGGTCAAAGATAATCACTTGAGTAGGTCTTATTAATAAAAGCGATAATCTAGGGCCATGGTCAGAGAACATGTATACGTCAATAGAAATGATGCAAAACGTGGGATAGACACGAGTAAATGGGAGAGTAGTCCCAAACTTACAAAACCACAGAGCAGTCGAAGAGATCGAACAGGGAGTTGATAACCAGAATGCAAACTAGTGATACAGGTAGCCATGACACTAAGTACATATGAAATAGACATTGCAGTACTTCACAAAGAAAGCATGTAAACAAACAGGTTTTAAATAGACAGGTTAATCGTGAAAGGCAGGTGACAACATTCAGTAATCAGGGGAGACGGTTTGGATGAGTGTAGCGATTGGGTCTCAGACACATGCACACCTCAGGACAAGACTAGGACCTCTAGAAAGTTGGACTAGACATTAATTGCTTTTCCCCCCCATTTATTTATTTATTTATTTATTTATTTATTTATATATTTAAATTGTTATTATTGTGGTGACCATTGTTGGCCAGAGGAGGATAGGCCCCCCTTTGAGTCTTGGTTCCTCTCAATTCTTCTTAATGCTCTAAAGAGTTTTTCATTGCCACTGTCGCAAGTTGTAATAGAGTGGTAATTTCTTTATACACATACAAACTATATATATTAGCCAATATTGACATGACAGCATCACACAGTAGCTACAGATTTGTCAACTGCACATCCATGATGCAAATCTCCTGTTCCATCACATCCCAAAGGTGCACTGTTGGCTTGAGATGTGGTGACTGTAGAGGCTGTTTGAGTACAGTGAACTCATTGTTCAAGTTCAAGAAAGCAGTTTGAAATGATTTGAGCTTTGTGATGATGCCCGTTTGCCTTCTGGAAGTATCCATCAGAAGATGGGTACACAGGAACAATACACAGGTAGGCTGTGGCACCTTAATGACTTAATCAGTTGGTATTAACAGGCCTAAAGTTTTCCAAGAAAATATCCCCCACCATTGCACCACTGCCACTACCCTGAACCTTTGATACAAGGCAGGATGGATCCATGCTTTCATGTTATTTACTTCAAATTTTGACACTACTGTGTGTGTCTCATCAGAAATTGAGACTTATCAGACCAGGCAACGTTTTTCCAATCTTCTATTGTCTGATTTTGGTGAGCCCATGCGAATTGTAGTCTCAATTGCCTGGACTTAGCCAGCAGGAGTGGTATCCAGTGTGGTTTCTGCTTCTGAAGCACATCTGCTTCAAGGTTCGACATGTGCATTCAGAGATGATTTTCTGCTTACCTTGGTTGTAACAAGTGGTTATTTGAGTTAATGTTGCCTTTCTATCAGCTCAAACCAGTCTGGCCATTCTCCTCTGACCTCTGGCATCAACAAGGTGATTTCACCCTGAGAACTGCCACTTACTAGATATTTTCTCTTTTTCAGACCATTCTCTATAAACCCTAGAGATGGTTGTGTGTGAAAATCCCAGTATATCAGCAGTTTCTGAAATACTACGTCACATTCAAAGTCACTTAAATGACATTTCTTGAGCATTCTAATGCTTAATTTGAACTTCACCAGGTCATCTTGCCTGTGTCTAATTACCTAAATGCATTGAGTTGCTGCCATGTGATTGGCTGGGTAGATATTTGCATTAACAAACAGTTGAATACACACACACACACACACACACACACACACATTTCTGATACTTATCTACTATCACAGTCTCTTGGTAGTTTGCCACTACTTGTTTATCAGACTGGATTCTACTTGGAGGTTCCACAGGATCTTAGTCATGTTTCCCACAACTCTGTGACTCTTCCCATTTGGACTTTTTGGTGTCAGTTATATACCTTGCGTATATTCCTCCTCCCCATTGGACTTGGGGGGTGACAATTATATGCCTTGCATATAATACAAATATGTATTGGATCTTGGGTGCAGTGCTGCATTTTCTTAACAACTTTCATCTTTTCTATTGCTTGGCTTATTGTGACTGATGATTCCTGATGACTGGGAGGGCATACATGTTTATGTCCTTCATATTTGCAATTTTCATTTATCTGGCTGTTGAGGACCTGCCTTTCCTTATGAAGGTACGCTGTCTTTCTGGTTTCTGCTTCCTGGCTTCTGTGATTGGAGAATCCCCAGCTACTTGTAACTGTCTCCCAGGTCTGTTAAATGACCTTGTGGTAGTTCAGTTCTCTCTGTTCAGATAAATTTTCCCCTTTGGGCATCAAAAACCAGTTGCAGTTGAGAACTAGTTTCAAATTGTCCAATCCATTGGAAGTGTATGCCTTTTTTTTTTTTTCCTGACAGTTGCACATATTGCAAACTTTCATGCATTCTAATGTCATAGTCTGCATCTATGCTGATGGAAGTTCTCCTGGCAGAAAGGAAGAAATAGTCCAAAGCATGGCTTCCTTTGATGAAGATGACAACAGGTCAGGTAATAAGTATAATGTGATGCAAAATGGGCTACAATTCCCGAAATACCATGTACTTGACACTCTGTTTATGAATGCTATTGCTTCCCAACTGAGCAGCATCACGGAACGCTCCCTTCCCCACTGGTCAAGTGGTACGACCTGCCGCGTGTAGTGGGACTTCATTGTCTGTCTCGTTTGTAACCCCACCCATGTTGTTTAGCACACACCTGCACCTGATTTGGTCTTATGTCTGTATGTATTTAAACCTTTATTGGTGTGTGCATAGATGTCGGTCATTATTTTTGTTAACGTTGGTCATGTAAGCCATATTCGTATTCATGTTCACTGTTTTATGTTGCATATGAGTGCCGGTGTCCCTATTGTGAATTAATAAATGTCTGTCTCCGTCGAGGGAGTCTGTACATCCTGCTCCTTGCCTTGCGGTGCCTGGGACATTACAAGCAGTACGTTCATTACCAAAAGTAAATATCATTGCTGTCCCATGAAAAACATGAATCTCTACTTTTAGCAATTTATAGTTTTTATGGAATATGGGCATAATGTTCTGAATGTTCCTTACAGTGGCTAGCAAACCAATGTAAATTTGACTGATTTAAAATTGTCTGTTTAGCTTGTATGTCGATGAGCTGCCAGATATGTTCATCAAAAAGTTTATTTGTATCAATTCCCATCTTTCCTTTTTTGTCAGCCAACCACACTTTTCCAATACAAATGACATTCCAGTGTCCTTGTCCTGGTGCTTTAAGCCTTCTGGGTAGTTATCATGTACACACACATGAGCTTCCATATAGCCAGGCAGATTATTGGTTATATGTTGTTGGAAGGTTTTTGTCCCTTGGTGGTTTTCCATGACCAATACTATTTTGTTATGACAGTCTGACTGGGAGGCTTTTGATGGCAGCAAGTACATTTGTTCTGTTGAATGTGTATGCAGAGCTGTTAGTTTCATTAGCTAGCAGGCCTGAATCATGTGAACCCCAGGTGTTGCCACATTTTTTATTCGTCATCCACTCTTGGACACCAGCTCTGGTAATGCTGCCTGGTTCCTCACTGTGATGCTTCACCTTCAGATCTCTTACTCACTGAGCACTAGTGTTGAGATGATTCATTCGCCCATATACTCTTCCCATCATGTTCCATTTTAGCACTGGATGGATGGTTCTTTGGTGCAAAGAACATGTATTCTTTTGGCCATTGGCTGGCTGCCGGTGCTGTTGATCTCCATTTAGTATTCTCCAAGGCCTCACTCATGTCACCCATTGTGTTTTTTGTTTGATCTCTCTACTTTTCTGGAGCTCTGTCCCTAACCCCACACCCTTAGAAGTGTAAACCCAGTGCTCCATCTCACCTGAATATTAACACCTGTTTCTTGTTATCTGCTCATTTGTTCTGATATATAATCCTCTGTCCTCTTTCAGTCCCTCATGCAGCATTGCATAATTCTATGTAGCTTTGTCCCCAAGTAACACACTGAGAGTGATTTTTAAAATTGTATTTTGTATCCCAATATTCTTAAGCATGACTTCGGAAGAGCAACATACCAGTATTTTGATTTCAGTTATACTGTGTCCACTCTGGTATTCCTGAATTCATGGGTTCTGCTATTCATATTACACTAGTCTTTAGCCATCTGCAAATTACAGGATCTATTTCTCCATGCCCAATGCCCTAAGTGCAGAAAAACTGACACATGCACTGATTTATTATTACCAATGTCTTTCATCAGTCAGCAGGCACTGTGAAGTGATAGGCTCTCAAAATGAGTAACAGTTCTCTTAGTGCATTATAGTTTTATAGTGTTAGTGCTCTTTCTTAAATATAAGGATATTATTGATTAAAATGTTGCTGTAGGAGAAATGATATTCTGGACCTCAATCTACTCTAACCTGCACATGTTTCCTCACAGACTGTGGCTTTGGTATGCAGAAGTACATGGTGCGACTAATGACCTACCTGCCAGGCACTGTGTTAGCCAAGATCACCTGCACACCACAGATCCTATATGAAGCTGGAAAAATGGCTGCCATAATAGACAAGGTTTTACTGCAGGTATGTGTCTTGTTTAAGAGGTGAACTTGTAGTTTTTCACTTTTTTGTAGAAGTCCTGATATTGCTTTGTGATTAAGTGTTTGATGCTTCTTTTGTGGATTTTATGAAGATGGAGCATCCAAATCTTGGGGCTCTTCAGAGGAAAAACTTCATATGGAGTCTAGCCAGTGTTCCTCTATTAAAGCAGTACCTTGCTGTGGTTGATGGAGACCCCATGCAGCATGTTGTGAAGGGAGTTATTGAACAGTACCAAATCCAAGTGACACCCAATCTGAGCTCTTTCCGCAAGTGTAAGAATGTGTTGCATTTTAACATTTTACATTGAGTTCTTTTCAATGTTTAGTGGTAATAAGTCTCTTCCTTCTGCAGGTATAAACCATGGCGATTTCAATGATCACAATGTTCTAGTTGAGCCAGATGACTCATCAAACTATAAGATCACTGGTATCCTGGACTTTGGGGATATGAGCACTGGGTACTTTGTATTTGAGCTTGCAATCACTATAACCTATATGATGATTGAAAATGCCAATCCTTTAGATGTTGGCAGGCCTGTGATAGCAGGCTGGGAGAGTGTCATTCCTCTGAATGAGGCTGAGAAAGATGCACTGTATGTGCTGGTGTTGAGTCGTTTATGCCAGTCCTTGGTCCTGGCTCGCCATGCTGTTCTTCAGCAACCAGAGAATGAAGAGTATCTCATGATCACAGCTAAGACAGGTGTACACCTCCTCTTCTTCCTCTGGCAGAAGGGGAAAGAGGAAGTGATGAAAATCTGGTTCCAGAGTGCTGCAGAACATTCTCAAAGTTGTCAAGGAGCAGAAACAAAATAATATAAGCATGAGAAATGTAGTGCAGTGTGGCAGTAGTTCCACTAAAGGTGGTCTTTGGGGTATTTAAACAAGGGCTGTCAAATGATCTGTATTATGTGGCGAAAGGATTCCACAGACAGAGAGCTTATGGCAGGGGTCAGTGTAATCTTTTATTTTCTTAGTCGTAGATTAGATAGATTTGAAGCTGTTGCCTGAAATTTAAGCTCTGAAATCAACTGGGCCTTCTGAAAACTGGTAATGAAGGCAAAATGAGATTGAAGTTTAGTTATATAATTTTTATAGTTATATATTGCTAAGGAGGTTTTAACTTTCAGAAAATTAATCTTCTACAGTAATAATATTGTATTGTTGGCCCGAGTGCCGATGGGTGTGGAGCAGGACGCACAGACTCACTTGACTTAGTGAACCATTTAATGACATAAAACATGAATGACAATGATTGCACTCACACATAGGGACAATGGTTAACATGAATATACAAACAGTTTAAACACTAACAGTGACATAAGTAATGACAACGATAATGGTAAACAACATCGATACTAACACTAAGCGTTCCATGGAAATGGAAAATGGGGGAGCGTTCCATGAAAATTTTCATATCTGAAAAGATACTTATTTTGATTAGCACTAATATGAAATAATCAAATGCACTGTAAGGTGATGTTGTTGTATTTTATTTGCCCCTACCCAACTTGGAGCCAGTGATTGAAATAGGTAAGGATGATGGTTTAATGTGTATAAAATATAATTCATTTATCCAACTCCCAATTTATAATTAAAAATATGTTGGGAACAAAGTATATTGCATAGCCCAGCATAAGTTATGAGAATATGCATAGCCAACTTTTATACATTTTTAATGCTGAAACAGCCTGCTTTGCCAAAGGTTTACCATTGAGATATGGCTGTCAAACCTCTTAACTTTAGTTGGTTCTTCACTCTAGTGTGTGCTTAAGCACATTTGTGTTATACTATCTGAAGAGTTGAGTTTCACTTGAGTTTCACACTTGTTTTTAGCATTCTGCAAGCCAATTAGTTACACATTACAACAGAATTGCAGCATACAAAATACTACCTGAATGTTGCCTCATAGATCGGCACAGTGAGAGAGAAACAAAGGGAGAACAAAACCAGGGGAGAGATTTCTCCAAACTCAGTTCACCAGCTCTGCCCCAGCTCCATTCCATCTCTCCTCCTGTAATCCTCTCTGACCCAGACTTCTTTCATTCTTATCTTTTAACAAGAAGAGGGTTTGCCACCAATGAAAAAGTAAATGCAACCACAAATTGGTATTCCTTTCCACAGGAAACAGCCTCAAGAACTGAAACCTGTTACAACATTGATTTTGTCCTAAATAACAGCTGACCATTTGTGCTGGGATAGTGCAAAAGTGACTATTGTGACATGACCACCTTTATCTCTGAGACCACAGATGTACACAGCAGTGGGGGTAGATGAGAACAAGACATCATAAAACAGAAAGATCATACAGCATATAAGTAATGATGCACATTGCATTTTCTGTAGCTCTTGAGGACCTGCCCTACTCTGTGGAGGTACTTTGATAATGCTTTTCTAGCCTGAGTGATATTCCAATGCCCTTGTTGTAGGTAGTTTTCTTATATATCCTAAAACTGCAAGAGTGTTCCAGAGAATATTAGGAACACAATCCCTATGTGTATTTTTAAATTCAGATTAACACTTTACTTGTTATGGCCATCTTACATTACATCTTACATTACACAAAATTGAAACTTTAATGTTTTATCTTTCATATATGTAATGTTCCATCTTTCTATTGTAAAGTGTGATATAAATAAGTTGTCATATATAAATAAATAATAGTAATTATTTTTGCACTGTAGTCAATGTTCTTTCATAGCTCCTTGAATAAAAATGAAAAAAACTGTGGGAAATAATTATAAATAATAAATAAACTCACCTTTTTGTCACCTTTTGTTGGTGGATCAAAAATTGAATGAGTCCATGCGTTTCAGGAAAATCATTCAGCAGGATTCATTTTGATTTTCACCAAAACAAGATTAACAGAGAAGAATAAAAATGCAAGAAAGAAAAAGGTAAGAGTATTAATTCCAAAAGCAATAATTTTATAACATGTCCCCTTACCATCAGTCTCTGTCAGGCGGCGGTAGCATTTCACGTGGCTTTTGTTTGTTTCATTTTCTGTTGCACATGTTCTCTGCTTTGGTTTATTGCCATGCCCCACTCAGGTGGGGTGTGTTTTGCTTCAGTTACTGCACCACCTTTGTCATTATGCAAACTTGAGGAAACGGGTACAAAAGTATCTATATCAACAGTAAAACCTGAAAGGATGCACAGCAAGGTAGAAGCCACTGGTCCAAATCTGCCATAAAAAGCAATATTACAGTTGTAACAATGATACACATGGGGACAAGGATCTTACCTTTTGGAGAAATGTCATCTGGTCTGATGATACAAAAATGGAATTGTTTGGCCATAATGACCATTGAAAAAGGGGGAGACTTGCAAGCTAAAGAACTTTGATGCAGGGGGGTGGCAGCATCATGTTGTGGGGGTGCTTTGCTGCAGGAGGGACTGCATATTTCACAAAATAGATTACATTATGAAGAAGGGAAAATTTATGTGGAGATATTAAAGCAACATTCCAAGACATCAGCAAGGAAATTAAAGCTTGGGTACAAATTGGTCTTCCAAATGTTCAAAGTTTGACCCAAATGACACAATCTAAATACTACCAATTACCAACCATGTGTATGTAAATATGGGAATAGAGAGAGAGAATGAAGGAAATTCCATCTGAAATAAATCATTGTCTCTAGTATTCTGAGACTTTACATTTTTAAAATATTGTAGTGTGCTGAACTGACCTAAGAGAAGGAAGATGTACTAGCATTAAATGTCAGGACTTGTTAAAAGCTAAGTTTTAATGAATGTGGTTAAGGTAAATATGGACTTATGACTTCAACCATATATGCTATGCATATGAATATTTCTAGAGTCTTGAATAATGTATCTTTTAAAAGAGAAGAGAAAATAATCCTAAAATAAACTTGACAATGTAATTCTGTCTTTAAAATATTCAAATTCCATGTTATAATGAACACAAAAAAATCATTCATGGTTAAATCACAATGCTACTTATAAAATCAAACCTAACAATGTTCAGAATAAATGTGATATCCTTTTTTTCATAAGCGTGTACCACTGGCATTTAATTTGGAGGACTTCATAAAATTTCACTAAAAGTTATTTTTGAAATAGTCTCAGTTTATTTATTTATTTCCTCAACTGTTATGAATGAATTTTATGCAATTGTGTGTTGGTAGTGAACATGACGTACCACCCTCAAGCACTGCTATATGGATGACACTCAAGTCAAGTTGGCTAACACTGGCATTTGGTCGCTCTTCTGCCACCACCACAGGACAGGATTCATTGCCCTTAGTGCTGCTGGGAAGCTCTGGTACACTTGTACACCTTTCTATAAATGCTGCCATGTGGCAGTCATTGACTCTCTGGCAGGGTAATGAAGGCTTCTGTGCATGGGTGAAGGGTGTAACCTCTGTTGCTCTCACTTTGATATGTGGGAGGGTTGAGAGCGGGAGAGGATGACTTATCAATGAAAGAATGTGAAAATGAAATGAAATTTAAAAATGAAAGGGTAAATAACACTCACAAGCTTCTGATAACTGATGATATCCATAGTCAGTACTGACATCTGATCCGCAGTGTTGATCCCACTTATTTAACAGCTAGTTCAATTAATAAAACATATATATTGTATATATGTGAGTCAAAACATTATTTTATTATTATCCTTACATATACACATGCATTTAGATTTTAGTTGTGCAATAATGGCAGAATCTACTTAATTATCATATTACAACGATCCCCCTTTTGTCTCTACTCAGAGTGCAACCCCAAATCAAGAGACCAGAGTCAATGTAGTCGGAGAAGCTTCAGTGTATTGGCAGCAAAGGGAAGGTATTTTTAAGGGTGAGGTGTGTGTGAGGAAGAGGGAAGGGAGAGAAAAGCAGTGTGTGCATGTGTGAGAAGGTCTCCTCACCCAATAAGGAATATAGTGGGTCGGGAGCAGCTAGAGATTAGCCACCTGCTACCAGTTAACATAAGGAAATCTTCTTTTGAGATATACTACTACTGGAGGTCAGAAGGGGCAGTTACATAAAGTGCTAAACACAGAGAGCTGAATCATCAGATTGGAACAGGGGTGGGGGATTTGGCAGTCTGTGGGACAAACATGATCTTCTCCATCCTAGACTAACAGAGTGATTTTATGCTAAAACAAGAATGAATGTAAGAATAGCTCAATAATTACTAAATTTAATTTCAACAGCCCACACGTGGTCATGTGTGAAATCAGCTTGTGAAGACTGAAAAATATATTTTTCTTGTCACGCTATTTTGTGCACAAATTAAACAAGAATCTAGAATAAGGCTTGTTGTTTGATTTGTATGTCATTTGAATGATCACAATAATCTCCTTTCATGTAATATAAGAAACCCCATAAAAATGGTGCACGAGAAAAGGGAGACAAAATCTGGGTAGGGCACGATGGACTTGTGGGCATCCAGTCAACGAATGCAATGCTGACAGAGTGGCTCTGTTTCCTGTATCCGTGCCCTTGTTACAGTGCAGTGAGTCCCAAAATGCCTTATCTTCACCTGACGCAGAAGACTGTAGCACAGCAAGGTCAGTGAAAGTCTCATGATGCTTATGCGTAAACAGTGAGTACGTGCAGCTATTCTGAGACAAATAAAGGCAGACTGAGTCCTCTTTAGCAGCATACTGCCAAATCAGCTCAGTAGTTATGCTCTACTTCGTCTCTCACAGTTAAGGTGTCATATCCATTTACCTTGAAAATGGCTAGATGATTGGGAAGCACACATTTTTATGTGCAAAATTAACAGTCTAACATCACTAATGTATTAGTAAGTACTGATTTTGGCAGAAAAGATCATACAACATGGGAAAATTCATGACTACGTGTAGCTGAGTAATGGGCAACCAACAGAATCAACAGTCATGACATGCATGCTGCTAATTAGATGTAATTGACTCATTTAATGAAAGGGGAGTGTTCAAATTAATAGCAGTGTGGAGTTCATTTAGTGAGGTCATTCATTCTATAAAGAAACAGGTGTCAATTATGGCCCTTATTTAAAGATGGAGGGCAGCAAATGTACCTGCTGGTTTAAACCCTTGCTCAGTGAGTAAAATAGATCGTTCCAGACATTGTACCGAAGGAGAAAGAACTTTGATCAAGAATTTGATTGGAGAGGGGAAAACAAAGAAGTGCAGAAAATAATTGGCTGCTCAGATAAAATGATCTCAAATGCCTTAAAATAGCAAACAAAACCGAAACGCATGGTAGGAAATACTACCATCCGCATATATCATAGAGTAACAAGAAAGGTAAAGAAGCATCCAATGATCAGCTCCAGGAAAATCGAAGAAGATCTTAAGTTACTTGTGAGTACTGCAACAATCAGAAGACGCCTACGTGAAGCCAAACTATTTGCAAGAAACCCTCGTAAAGTACCATTGCTGAAAAAAAGATGCGTTGAATAGGTTACAGTTCGCCAAAGAACACACTGACTGGCCTAAAGAGAAGTGGCACAACATTCTCTGGACAGATGAGAGCAAGATTGTTCTTATTGGCTCTAAAGGCCACAGACAGTTTATGAGACGACCCATAAACACTGAATTCAAGCCACAGTACACTGTGAAGACATGGAGGTGCAAGCATAATGGTTTGGGGATGTTTCTCATACTTTGGAGTCGGACCCATTTATCACATACCAGGCACCATGGACCAGTTTGAAGATATCAAAATACTGGAAGAGGTCATGCTGCCTCATGCTGAAGAAGAAATACCCTTGAAATTACTGTTTCAGCAGGAAAAACACACGTTGACTCTGACAACGACCCCAAACACACCAGCAAGTGGGCAACACCCTGGTTCCAGACCAACAAGATTCATGTTATGAAGTGGCCAGCCCAAGCCCCAGACCTCAATCCGATTGAGAATTTGTGGAGTGACATCAAAAATGCTGTTTTTGATGCAAAACCCAAAAATGCAGAAGAACTGTGGAATGTAGTCCAGTCAGCTTGGGCTGGAATATCTGTTCGCAGCTATCAGATGTTAGTTGACTCCATGCCACGCAGATGTAAAGCAATTATCAGAAATAAAGGTTATACAACTAAATATTAGTTCAGTGATCAACATAAAAACTAAATCTGTAAACAACTTTCAGTTTATACTGTAAATATTTGAGTTTGTAAATGAAAATGAAGCAATTTTTTTCTATTCCTTTTTCTTCATTTTCAGTTTCAAAATTTATATTTTGTTCATGTTTTCATTTGGAATTGAATGTGCAGTGCTCCCAGTACCTTTGTGTATATGGAAATAAATGCTATTATGTGGATTGAGCTTTTTCTCAGTTGTTTTAAACACACTGCTATTATTTTGCACATAACTGTACCTACAATGTGTGTGAAAGCAATATTTCCTTGTACCAAAACTGCAGCAGCAGCAGCCACCAGTGTTTAAACAAGTAGGAAGGCCTTGACAACTTTATCTAAAGTTTTCCAGACATGCCACAGGTCTGTAACTCCCACACTGCTCCTGTGCCAGCACACTTGCTGCAACCCTATCATTGGAAGTTGAAAGGGTAAAGTCTAGTTTGGAAAGCAAGAGCAGAGCAGAGAGATGATTTCAGGGCAGAGAAAACCGACATCAACTCGGTTGTCCATTCAATTTCATCAGGAGAGTCATTTTGCATACAGAGTGTAGGGTCTTGGCATTGTAAGAGCAGTCAGGAACCCAAACGCTACAAGAGATCATAAGTCCCAAAAAATTAATATCTTTCTTTGATGAGGGGTGCATAAAAGTTATGATAATGTCGCCAGCCAGTGTGTGTTCGCCTGCTGTGATGGTGAAACCCAGGTATTTCACCTTAGTTCGGAAGTACTAAGGAGATTCTCCATTGAGGCATTGAAACCTCATGAGCCCAGGTGTGACAGCAGTGGCAGCAACCTAGTCTAAGTTAATTGTATGAATGTAAAGGCAAAAATGGGCTGCGTGTGTGTGTGCACAGAGACACTAAAGAAAGTACCGCTCAAATCAACCACTGTGAAGTGTGTGTGTGTGGCTGGAATGCTCTTGATAATGTTAAAGACATCTGGCACAATAAGAGAATGAGGAACAGGTTGTTAACATTTCTCAAATCTTGTCACCCCCACCCCCTGTTTTACGGACTGAATTGACTGGGGTATTATAGGGGGACATAATAAGGGGCAGAACCCCGGGTAACAGAGAATTAGAGAATCAATGATGTCAGCAACTCCAGCCTCCTTCTCAGGTGACAGCAGGTATTGCCTATATGATGGGGGGGGGGGGGGGGGATAAATGCCTAGTTTTACCCTGTATGGTTCCCATGAAACTGGGCCCACTTGATCCTTGTGTTCAGACCACAGAAAATGCACAACTGACCTCAACTGTGGCAGGATAACAGCACTGAAAACAGAATGACAAAGAGACATTAGACGAATCACTGGCCAAATTTGCATTTGCTACAGTAATTTTCCCCCCGTTAAACACAGTATTCATGCCTAAATAGACATGATTTCACAACCTAAGAAATTAAATGGTGAGTTAAGAATACAGTTCGATTCAATTCACAAATCAATGGGTCAATGATGCAAGTGATAAATAGAAAGTTTTAGGACATGAAATAGCCACCCTGGTAACTCCAACAGTATTAATTGATGCTCCAGAGACAGGGCCCTCATATTATGGCCCATTAAAAGGTGGCCCCAGTGTCAAACACAAAAATTTTACTTTTTGCAGTAATGACATTTGCTCCTATCACATGAGAACCCCTTATTCTGAGTTTGTTATTTCCTTCTTTGACTGGCTATGTTGCAAATGTTCATAATTCCACTCGGGATCTCCCTGACCATCAAGAACACATTCCAACCGCAGGTATGTGATCTGGAATGATTCCTCACATGTATATGCACAGCATAAATAAAAGATGCTTCGCCTTGGCCACCCAACTAAAATAGCCACTCATGGAAAAGTCGATTTTCCATAACCATTTTATCCATTCAGACACTGTTTCACCTGGCTTACGTTTTACAAAACTTCCCCCATTTGAGAGAACAAAGAGGACAAGTGGCATCATGCAAAAAAGCAAAACTTGTGAGAGAAATGGATCTAACATAGAATGTCTGAGACATAATCTAGAATGGCTGTTTTGGAGGTAAAATAGATTCTTTCTGCAGGAAGATCTCTCACCCGTCAGACTGATTAAATACTAACAACAAGAATTTTATTCTTACACTTTTGGTTATGTGTGTGTGAACCTAAAAGTAAGTTTATCTAAGAAATAATGCTTGGCTTGACTTTAATTTTCAATATACTAGGAATACAGTCAATGTTCAATTAGCTGGAGATTAACTTTATAGTTAGTTACCATAAACATATTAGCATTGCGGCTAGCATCTAACTTCTAGTATCTGCATTAGCTTTACATAATTGCCTCATACACAATTCTGATCCTTAGATTCTGCCATCATTGCAAAACATTTATTTTAAACTTATTTGGCTATATGCATCATCATCATTATGTATGGATAAAGTAAAATTATTTTTTGACATACATAATTACAATATTTTGACATATCTTTTAATAATTGATTTAGATGTTAAAAAATGGGATCAACGGCACAAATCTCCTCATCCATTGCCAAAATGCGTGTGCAACCTTCTGGTGGCATTGTTCCAGAAACCTGCTACTATTGGTGTTTATCAAACATGTTGACACAAGGGTGCGGCTGGCCCTATGCAGCTCTGGTGATAACTACAATAATAATAATCATTACATTTAATTAAGAAATGTATTATGTCTTATATTACTTAAGTTATACACTGCCTGGCCAAAAAAAAGGTTACCACCTGGATTTAACTAAACAAATAGGTAAGATCCTCCAATTGGATAATTACTGCATGGGTGATTATGTTTCAGCTGTCAACAAGTTATTTAACCCTAACTGATGCAGTGAGTAGCTTCTCATTTGTTAAACAACCACGTTGAAAGACACATCCTGTGGTTGTGGAAAAGATGTTAATCTGTTTCAAAAGGGTCAAATTATTGGCATGCTTCAAGCAGAGAAAACATCTAAGGAGACTGCTGAAATTACTAAAAGTGGGTTAAGAACTGTCCAATGCATTATTAAAAAGTGGAAGGACAGTAGGGAAACATTATCTCTGAGGAAGGAATGTGGTCAGAAAAAAATGTTGAATGATTGTGATCGGTGATCACTTAAACATGTGGTGAAATCAAATCGTGGAAAAACAACAGTAAAACTCAGGGATGTGTTTAATAGTGAAAATAAGAGCATTTCCACACACAATGCGAAGGGACCTGAAGGAATTGGGACTAAACAGCTCTGTAGTCTTAAGAAAACCACTTGTCAGTGAGGCTAACCGGCAAAAATGGCTTCAATTTGCTAGGGAGCATAAAGATTGGTCTCTGGAGCAATGGAAGGCACATCAGGGTAAGAAAAGATGCGGCTGAAGTGATGTACCCATCATGCCTAGTGTCTACCGTACAAGCCTGTGGGAGCAGTGTTATGATCTGGGGTTGCTTCAGTTGATCTGGTCTAGGTTCAGCATCGTTATGTGCCCAAAGAATGAGGTCAGCTGACTACCTGAATATACTGAATGACCAGGTTATTCCATCAATGGATTTTTTCTTCCCTGATGGCACAGGCATATTCCAAGATGACAATGCCAGGATTAATCGGGCTCAAATTGTGAAAGAGTGGTTCAGGGAGCATGAGACATCATTTTCACAAATGGATTGTCCAACACAGAGTCCAGACCTGAACCCTATTGAGAATCTTTGGGATGTGCCAAAGAGAAGACTTTGTGCAAATCTCCCATCATCAATACAAGATCTTGGGGAAAAAATAATGCAACTCTGGACAGAAATAAATGTAACATTGCAGAAGCTTGTGGAAATGATGCCACAGTGAAGATGTGCTGTAATCAAAGCTAAAGGCAGTCCAACAAAATATTAGAGTGTGTGACCTTTTTTTGGCCAGGCAGTGTACGTAAATTATATTGACATGATGCCAGAGATGGCTTGGTTATTGTCTGCCATTATCTGTGATGTTATCACTATCACAATGTAAAAGCATTAAATATTCTGGTCAGATAAGGAGACTACAGTTTGCTTGTACTGAGTGAGTAATTTATTTAGGCTCTGATTATTTAGGCTCTTTATTACAGCTATCTAAAAAAACTGAGAATTCACTGGACTGGAGTGTATCTTCACTGTTGTTTATAAAGGATTTATGGTAATTTGCAGTAATAACAGTTAAAATAATATTGTATAATATTAATGAATAAATGTATACATTCCTTAGAATCAATTTTACATTCCTGAAGTTTCCCATTTCAGGAATGTAAAAAATAAAAGTGTATTTCTACCTCAAGATTTTTAGAATACTCAAAACCTTTAGCTCATTCTCCGAACTGTTGCTATTAGAAGATGCTTCACCTTGGGTAAGGAAATTTTTCATATTTTGCTTAACTCTGTCCATATGATCCAATCGTCTGCCTCACCTTGTGTCTGGATGATCTACCTTCATGACCCTGGGGCACGTTTCTCAGAATAAGTGACACAGGGTGAGAGATGCTCAAAAGCATGCACACTTTATTTAGACATACATGAGAATATATAGATGGCAAAGCAAAGCAGATAAGTGAGCAGAAATAAATAAATGACATAGCAGGTGCAATATGTACAGACTTGATGTTCAGATATGATGTATGTGTCTAGAATGAGACAGTAACTCTAGACCATTTTACATAGCCTTCCACCTATCTAAAAGTAAACAGCATAGGACAGCATGACATGAAATAGAGAGCGAGAGAGAGAGAGAGAACTATTTATAGAAAAGGGAGTCGTATTGTAGACAAATCTAACACTTTGTATTGTCCACTCAGAAAAAGAGTTTAAGTAAACTTTAGTTAACCCAGAATGCAGCAGCCAGAATCCTTACAACAACTAAAATGTGTCACAATATTAGTTCAATATTGTTAACATTGCTTTGGCTACCAGTCAAATTCTAAATTGATTAAAGTTCTGCCTTCTAAATGAACTTTTTTTCTATTATCAACTGTCACCTCTACTTAGATGACAAGGTTTTGGATATTTGTTAGTACCTAGAATTATGAAAGTTACCAAAAGAGGAAGAGCATTTTCATACACCTCCCCCCCACCTTAGACATAAAATTGTTTTGTCTCTTTTTGTTCCTGTCTCACCCTTCATATATTTTTTTCCCTCACACTTGGGCCTTATACCAGAGGGAGTTTGAGGGTAGAGTGCTTTTTACTGCCCCTAGAATTGTGCTCTTCTGGACTGTACTGAGACTGATGTTGTCATTCCTGGGATCTGTTGGAGCCCCTCCTCCAGTTTAAGGTGCACAGGCCCAAGTGCCCTAACACTACTTGGACAACTTTGATGTTAAGCTTCTGCATTCTTTCATTTTCCTCTTTCTGACTCTGGTATTTTTTCTAACTTCTTGTATTCCTTCCTTTGAATGTTTTCATGACTTGGGACTGCCACATCTATTACTTTTGCGATTTTCTGCATCTTTTTCAATATAATGATGTCTGGTTTGTTCACCACTATTAGTTTTCTGTCGGGATGTAGAGGTCTTGGCCTTGTTGGTTTCCACCACTCTCTGTGGCTTCTCCCTTATGATCTTGGGGGAGTCCAGCTCATAAGGCTTGTAGAGTTTGGTCTATACAATTGATATTTAATACAGCCCACACTGTTTATGTGGAGCGCACACTATTAAACATCTAATCCAGTATTAGAAAACCTATTTTTAAAAACATTTTCCCACAAATGTTATGAGAAGAATTATATACAAACCTTTTAACAGATTAGTTCTTTCTAAAGAAACAATATGCATTACTTTTATTCAAAGCTAGTGATTTAATGAAACATGTCTTAATAGTAGTTAGTATGACACCCAGGCAAGCTGGCCAATTTATTATTTAAGATGGCCAGTTTATTATTGTTATTGTTCACCATCTAGTGGCAATGACATACTATTACATATAAGCTTACAAATTAGTGTCACATATGTACAAAAATAAAAACAAACGTAAAAAAAGAAACAACAACAAAACTTTAAATGTGTACACAAACCTACATGAACAAACCTCCCTGTGGAATATTGCATTGTTATTCTGCTTTTCCAGGTATCTTATACATTTCCCAATCTACCTTCACCAACACTAAAACCAAGATGTGAAGGACTATGTGCTTTATATCCTCATTCAGAATAAAAAAATGACAACTTATCCATAAAGTACTACATAATGTAAAAAGGCAGTTGAAGGGTGGAACTTCGAAATGGACTCCACTGAATGGGACCATTAGTATGTAATGGCATTTGATTTCAGTCTTGTTTATACATTTGCTCTTTATTGTTTATATTGTTGCTATTTGTAGTGTCCGTTGTCGGTCAGAGGAGGATGCTCCCCACACTCCTTTGAGTCTCAGTTCTTCTCAAGGTTTCTTCCTCATGCTCTAGGGAGAGTTTCCTTGCCACTGTTGCCTTCAGCTAGATCACTGGAGGCTTGGACTTGGACATTTGTAACGCTGCTTTGTGACAACAGCTGTTGCAAAAAGTGCTATATAAATACATTCGACCTGTCTTGACTTTACTTGTAGTTTAATACATACAAGCAACAGAGCCACAAAGGGAAGGTAGCTAGAGTAAAGTGGATTTTACTACGGGAAGGTAACGTTGAAGGCAACTACAAGTAACTTGCTGTCCCACAGGTAAACAGAATCATGGTGAACAAAGAGTGAACAAAGTTTGAACAAAGAATGAAATTCTTTGTTTGGGGGAGGTCATTGCTAATTGACATATTTGCATTGGCAGTCTCTGAAACCTTAAAGGAAACCTTAAAGGAGTGTGTGTTAGTTGTTATTAATTACTAAAAATAGCTTACCAACTACTAACCTGGCTAGATTTGGAAAGTCGTGTAGTGTACACTAGAGAAGACTCCCCCAAAAGACAATTCAACAGCTAAAACCTATTCATAATACTGCTGTGAGAGTTTTAATGACAAAGGGCCTCCTCAGTCCTGCAGTTCCTGGAGTGTCCCAGAGGAACTCCCCCTCCGGGACGTTGAACAGAACCTCCCAGTCCTCCTCCTGGTGGTTCCGTGATGCAGAAGAGCTCGGTCTCTCTCATCTCTAGATGCAGGTGTTTTTGACCTGATTGCCCAAGCCCCCAACCCCCCCCCCCCCCCCCCCCCCCGCTAATTTTTTAGGGGGCGTTCTTCTCCACGTACGGAGTTTCCGCGAACATTGGTCGCATTGCTCTCCTGAATCTCCTGGGGTCCAGGCTGCAGGTTAGGATGTGCTTACGCACCTTCCACTAGGAAGTCCATTTTTTGACGGGGAAGTAGGCGTCCTGTGGTGGTTGGTCATTCTGTAACGCTGCTGGCCCGAGTGCCGCAGGGTGCGGGGCAGGACACACATAATACCTCATTTGTGCAAGACATTTATTAACATTAAATACAGACAACACATGTGGCACTCATACAACTACATGGGTGAACATTATTTAACATTTAACACTAACGACAAACACTTAAATACAAAACGGTGAAAACAATTAGACATTATGTGCTACAGCTACGGTTTACATTAATGACTCACAAAGAGACATAGGTAGCGACAATGACCAACAAAGGGAGCACATACGGACAGGGATTTAAATAGACACACAAGACATTAACATTAAACCCTATACACGTCTAGGCAATCCCGCGGGGCGTGGTTACCAAAAACAAAGACACAGTACATTTGTGAATCCCCCTGCACACAGCGGGCTGTACCATGTGACTTATGGGGGGGGGGGGGGGGAGCAGTCCATGACACCAACCAGCCAACAATGCATAAGAGACATTAAACCTACATCAGTTCTTGATGAAACATCCAAAGAACTAAAAAAATATAAGTAACATTTAAAAATGTTTTTATCATGGCTGGTTCTGTTCTTTTCCACTATGCATTCTGAAAAATATGTTTAGCTATTTCTTGTCCATCGTAAGCAACAGGTTTATCTGTGAGACGTGTAGATTAATTACTACTCTGATGGAAAAGATTCTAGTGCTACACCTACACTTTAGAAAGTGTTAGAGAATTAGAATGAAAAGCTCTGTATGCCTTAGGTGAAGTTAATGAGCCTTCAACTCTGTAATCAGAGCCCTCTCACCAGGGTATATGGGTGACATCATGGTGAAATAGCCATGCTTTGACTCACCCATGAGAGCACCAAACCACTTCCTTTCGAATGTAGCTTTACTCCACTCAGTGAGGCACCTGCTGAGAAGCCTATAGAATGAGCTCTGGTTATAAGGAACTCTTTTCTGGGACACATGAAATTAGCTAGTCTTTTAAAGACACAAGCAGCAGTAGTTAGCTGCATACTGGGGACCAGTGCACCATATTGCAGGTAATCTTAAGGACTTAAGGCAGGCATAGGTTCTCTAAGATAAGTAATTCATATAGTAGATAATGATATATGCCTTCACCAATTAATAAGAGTAATATTATAGAGGTGTGTCGATTAGCAAAGGCAATGGCCAATGCTATGATATGCTCTGGTCCCATTTCAGTGCAGTGTGGCAATATAGTGTATAGCTGGTTATCTTTTCTGAATTTCTGGATGGGCCAAATCCCCAAAACCTACCACCAGACTTATTGTGACGTTAACAGCAAATAGTAATACGTAATAAGTGCGAACATATTTCCTTATTCAGCTAACTGACAAATTGATTTTAAAAAGGACACGTTTGGTCTATTTCAAGTGACTGTGATGGTAAACTTTGCAACTGTAATAAGATGAGTAAGGTGACTTGCTTGCTTGAGCAGTATCTCAGAATGCAAAAGTTGTTCCATAAGAATTGAAAAATTACAATGAGCATGGCTATTCAGCTTAGAAGTCAGCTGAATGTCATCAGATATCTCACTGACATAAACAGCTGGCAATAGGAGGAGCTAGAAGCCACTAGAATCAAGACAATTGTGTCCGTTGTCGGCCAGAGGCGCATGCAGCTACAAGTAATCCCAGAGCTAAAAGGAATCAAATCAAGTGAACAAAGTGTGAACAAAGAGTGAAAGATGAACAAAGTGTGATGCAAGTCCTGAGACATCAGCTGGATGGGAATAACAAGGTCTGAGCTATCAACACCAATGCTCTGTCATTCATCAGTTATCCCGGTGGTATAATAAACTGGCCTAGGAGTAGTAGGAGATAGAAGCCACTGACCTCAAGACAAGGAAACTCCTCACAATGCACGGAGGGTTTCATCCATAATCCAGCGCTCTGAAACTGTATGCTAGGAAGGATGGAGGCCAAGTATAAGTAAGCTTCAGATCAATATGGTGTCAAGTAATGAAGGGCTTAGTTAGTACCTCAGACTGCAGAAACTCAAGGTGGATGGGAATGAGGAAAAACAGAAACCATCATGGGTGGATAAACCATGCCAAACTGGACTGGTATCTGCATGCTATCTGGGCATGTTTACAGTCAGAAGTAAAATGGAAATTATATATGTGTTGTGATGCCTTTTACGTGGAAGAGTACAACTCAGTTTCAACAAAGTATTGTTGAAAATATCCAGATACAGTTATTACAGTTCTAAAATATCTATACTAGCCTCCAGATAGTTATAGAATTGACATTAAAGCTCTACTACTAGTCTAGAAATCACTTGCAACTGTATCCTGCTCCCACTCCTCTCTCGACTCATTTACAATATTCTTTCATGCTTATGGTTGACCTTTTCATCACACCTGTTATGCCTATTCAGAAAACCGCAGCATTCTGAATTGCTTATTTGGACCACTTCTGTTATGACATGCACCTGCGTTCCAGGTGCTGTTCATCAAGGATACCTTTTTTCTTTTGGATTTTTTTGTTGGATGCTTTTTGTGTACTGTTGTTAATAAATATACTTAGTTAGCCTCTCAGTTCCTCTGCCATTAAGGTAGCCCAAGCCATCAAAGAGGGTTGGTCATTGCTGCTGCCATGGTCAGTTCATAGTGAAAATCAGAGCAGTTTGCTTTCAGAAAGGTGAAACCCAGGAATGTGAAGAAGTCAAAACCTAAAATATTTGGGAGAAAAGTGGAGCCATATCATACCATCAGCTGCAGAGGGCAGTCACTAGATGACCAAGTCACAAGTGGGTGCAAAATCAAGTAACAGTGGGCATGTTCAGTAATGACACAGTTCCTGTGTCCAGTAGCAAGGGAATACACATGCCACCAAGCTGATATTTGCAGGCTATTAATGCAGTGGTCCCAGAACTGACATGGCTGATGGCTGTGGTCCTAGGTTGAGAAGAAGACAAACCAGTCAAGACCAGCTAGAAAGCTGAAAAAAGCTGGAGCAGTGAGACACACAAAATGGTTGAATCTCCTGATAATGATATGGGTCACAAAGTAATGATTAATTACGTTACTAACTCCTTGATTAACCATATTTTTTTGCAAGTTAACTGTTTATTTTGCATTAGCTGTTACTTAATAATTAAGTACTTACAAACTTCCTAGTGCTTACATTTCAAAGTAAAATTCATTTATATAGCACTTTTACGACTCAGCGTGTTCCTCCTGCTGGATGGCTGGCCTAACATGACAGAAAACCCCCTTCTTTCACCCTTCTTCCAGGCCAACGAGGGGCAGGCTTCTCTAGATGCTCATGGTGGAAGGAGGCAGTGAGTTCTGGATCCAGGATTTGGGAAACCGGTACCCAGCTATGTTCCTCTGGATCATACACCTCCAAATCTATGTGGTACAGCAGCTGTTTGCCTTTTCATCATGAGTCTAGCAGGGAATGAACCTTTTAGGTAGGTCCTCCTTCCAACTCTAGACATGGCAGTGGAAGTCCCGAGAGGTCATTGGCATCAGAGAGGGGTGCCTCTATGGTGGGCTTCAGAGCTGATACATAGAAGGCTGATGATGCATGGAGGCTTCCTGGCAAGGCAACCCTGTACATAAAATTGTTTATGTGGCTAATGATGGTGTAGAGACCAGCATTCTTAGGATATAACCTGACTGTGCACCCCATCTGGCAATATTTCATGGCCAGCCACACCATCTTGGAGAATCTGTCTATGATGATAAGGATGACGATTTTTCCCTTGGAAGCAGGGAGGTCAGTCATGAAATCTACAGCCAGGTGAAACCAGCGATGATGTGTTATGGGTAAAGGGAGCAGCTTACCTGCTTGAAGAGTTCAGAGTATTTTACTGTGTGCACACTCTGCACAGGAGGTGACGTGTTTGATGATGTCTTTGTGCATTGCCGGCCACCAGTAGTGTGCACTTAATTACTGGGCAGGATGCCCTGTGCACAGTGAGGTGTGTGCCCATGTGATGAGTGCCATGCAATATTTCAGAGTAGGTGCAGAGAGCAGTAAGGATGGGGATTTGCAGCCTCAAAGTCATGGTCCATGAAGCAGGAGGGAGGGACAACCGGCTCTTGACTGGTGGATTGTGCCTCGGTGGTGTACTGCCTGGAGAGCATTTCCAACCTTACGTTCTTCTCCCCCGGTCTGTATGTGATCTGAAAGACAAACTGGGAGAAAAAAGAGAGAGACCACCAAGCCTGCCTGGCAATTAGCTGCTTAGCTGTTTGGAGATGGTCCAGGTTCTTGTGATCATCGTGAATGGGTTCCGCACTCCTTCTAGCCAGTGCCTCCATCTTTGAAAACAAGCTTCAGGCAAACAGTTATGGGTTGCCGACTGTGTGGTTCCACTCAGCAGAGCTTATCTTGTGTGAGTCAACATCAAAGGGCTTAGTGGGATTGGATTACTGTAGTACCAGGGTGCTGACGAATGCAGCTTTGAGGTCTTCAATGCCTTTTCTGCTTCGGCCTTCCACTTTAGTCACATTGCCTGCCACAGAGCAGTGTGTGTGTGAACATGTGGATGACTGGCCTACTGTAGCATAATAAATCCTCCTCCCATTGTCTTGATGGCAGGGTAATTGTGCTGTTTGATTTAGCTATTATTGTGTATATCGTTTTTTAGCAGTAGGAATGTTTATAAATTCTGATATTGATGTAGATAGGTTTAGCATATTTGAATTGATATTTGAACACATAAATGTTTTTGTAGGAACTGGGTGCTTTCTATACCATATTTTTAGGATAGGTGTGAAAGTGACATGAAAGAAGTGCTTTGAAAAAATGTATTTAAGATATATGGTGTGTAAATGTATTTATTTATTTTATTATTAATCAGTATGTTTACTCTGGTTATTATAAATATTACAATAAACAGGGATCGAGAACAGTTTGGAATTTTAATTAAACAAAGGAAAATGTGTTTAGTTTACAAAGGCTCTTTGTTAATTTCAAAATATTAAATACACAAGTGTCATCAAAGTTTTAAAGAGACAGAAAAATGTAAAATATTTTAAAAATACAAAACCAAATCATGTATACTGCCATCAGTTTTTTTTTTCCTGCAATTATTTATTAATTAATAATTAATCAAAAAGAAATAAAGTAAGAAACACAGTTCAGCTTCTTTACTAATAAGCAATTAACAAAATGTATATGCCTTGCAAAAATTAAATGATTAATTAAGAGCAATCACCTGTGTGGGATTTGCAAAGCTTTATATATTATAATAAGTAAACTACTGTAGAAACTGGTAAAAAAAAAAAAATCCATTGATTCTATTAACATCTTAAAAAATACAATAACTGTCCCTTATGTTTGAGCTGATCACATATCACTTTTAGCTCAGGCTGCTTTTGGATGACTGCTCTACATCTATCAGCAACATCATGGAGTGTATTTCGCTTTGACCAACACAGTGCATGTTGAAAGAGGTGCCAAGACTGTTATAGGTTACTGGGTCCAGCATTTGTGTCAACAATTGCTTTCCTGTTCACACCAACATATCTGTAAACCTCAGTTTTGGTCTTCCTACTTTAAACTGCTAGGACTCTGTGGTAGCATGGAATTGCATCTTCTGGATTAAGAGCTGCAAAATATAAACACAGACATTACTCTTTAGCATTACCATTAGCAACCTACTGTGGTATAGAAACGTTTATATAAACCCAAATACACATAATTTTTTAAAGTCTAGTGTTATTCATTGATTGCATTCCTAAATTTCAGCATACATTCATTCATGATTCAGCCAGAATGAGACATTGGAATTACTGTCTTTATTCACTCTAAAATTTTCTGCTGTTCACAAGTCATGCTGTAGACCGACCTAGTTTTAGGCTTTCAGGGTTTTATTTTCTTCAGCAAATAGTAAAAATCTGGCATAATAGCTTTTGAGTGCCAATTTGCTAGAATTGATCAGCTCATAGGCTGTGAAAAGTTCACATTGACAACATGAATATAAATATACCACATTTGCAAAGTCCTTAACTGTAGTTAAAATTAGTTCCAAATATGACAGCTATGTTGAAATATATTATGCAATATGAAATACTGTGAAATATATTAAAAAATTGTGTAGTGATTGATCAGCCCAGAAGACAATGTGTGATATAGAAAAAAACTTCAGTGGGCAGTTGTAGCTCAGTGGTTAAGGTACTTGACTAGTACTCAGAAGGTTGCCCCTGTGTAAGGCCCTTACCCTTCAATTACTTGTTATGTTCAGGCAGAATTGTAAGTTGGTTTGGATAAAAGTAAATTCAGAATGGATAACTTTTTCATACCCAGCTAATTGCAGCAGTTGATGATTTTAATCTTCAGTGGTAAGTATTTGTGCATAATAGGAGTGAAATGTAAGATGTTATATATAGTTTTAATATTGGTTAGCATAGGAAAGGTTATACAAATTTAGGTAAATGAAAAAATGGCTACTTATCACTATCAAAAAACATATTGCAATGTTGCGATTAATGTTTAGCTAATGTAGTTGTCACAGTAGTAGTTGACTACCGTAAAATAAAGTCAAATGTAGTTGACTTTATTTTATAATCTTGAATGAGCATATGTAGTTCAGGTCATCACCTATAGTCATTACTATGTCTGGAAGCAGAGCTGTATTGCCCTGACAAACATGTAGTCACACTCAGAAGGGCCTGAGGACCTGAGCCATCCCCACATCTCTGAGAGAAACTACACCTAGGCGGCTAGATGGTTTAGGATGCTAGATGATGAACCTTTTAGCACATAAACATTATGTGTTGAGAAATCATAGGCATGAATTATGTAAGAATATCTATTATGTTATTGAAGTGTCAAAATGTTCCTGGTCAGTCATTTATTTATTTTACCATAAATGTATTTTACTAGAAAGCCAGCACCCTACCTTTGCATACTTGGCACTGTGTCTATTTTGTTCTTGGGTTGTGAGTACCTTCACAGGTTTTTGTTTTAGTTTGGTTATGTCTGTACAGAGTATGTTGGTTATAGAGATGTAGGGAGATGATGACATTTATTTTGGGTACTTTCTTTATCCTCTGTTTTGGTTAAGGGATTTATGAATCCTTTATGGGATCCTTTATTCTTTTTCTTGTTATTTTATCTGTTTTCATTCTAGACCTGTTCGTTTGTTAGTTTGTTATTTTGACAGTTTTGGCTTTTCTTTTGTGTGTGGGGGTGTTGGTTTGGTGGTGTTGGTTGCTGGTTTATGTGGATTTATGTGGATTTATTTTGTTATGGCTTCCGGGTTTGATTTGGAACAGTTTACGCTCTTCCCAACACTGGAACAGTTTGATGCGTGTTGGAAGGATGATTTGTTGTTGATAGTGGATTTTTAGATAGAAGGTTCATGCTTTTGAACACGAAACGCACTTGAACTAGAGGGAACTTGAACTAGAGCTGAGACAAGCCCATTCTGTTCCTACTCCTCCTGCTGACTCTCATCCGGTGCCTACTCCTCGCAAGGTGCGTGCCCTTTCCTCTGTCCCTTTGCCTTTGACTCCATCGATTTGTATGGCTCATTCCATGAGAATGAGGTTGACACATTTTCCCGTGTTCGAATGTATTGCGACCACACTATAGTGGCCAAAGGAAGTTTGGTCATTAATGTTGCACTGTAAGCTAGTGGGAAGAGCACAGGAGGTGTGTTCTGCTCTGATATTAGAGCAGAGTTTGGATTACGACACAGTGAAGTGTGCGGTTCTGCGTGCGTATGAGCTGGTTCTGGAGGCATATCAACAAAGGTTCTGAAAACATGTCAAAACCGCCAGTCAGACCTATGTTGACTTTGCTTGGGAGAAAACCGCACTTCTCGAAAAGTGGTGCGCCGCAAGCAAAGCAACTACCTTGGAACAGTTTAAAGAACTTGTTCTGTTAGAAGAATTTAAATGCATCTCAATGAGCAAAAGGTTACATCCCTCATTTATGCTGCCATTCTGGTGGATGAATTTGTGCTTACGCACAAAATGGTGTTTCACCCTCCCCTTTGTGTATGTCAGAACACCCGTGTTGATACACGTATACGATTATATATGACTAACATGAATACATGTATAACTAGCAACACAGACAATGACCAACACTGATGCACACACCAACAGGGGTTTAAATACAGACAGACACACAACATTAAACCAGGTTACAAACAATACAAAGTGACTCCCACTGTACGTGGCAGGCCTTACCATGTGACCAGTGGTAAGGGAAGCCAATGATACATTTTTTTAATCAGCACAATTTACAACATTACTGTGGATTTGGAACAGCCTCCTTCATAAATTATAGATATATGTATCCAGTGTAATAACTGAGGAAACATTATATGGTCTAAATGTGGACATGCCTCCAACTTACTGAGTCAAATTGTTTCAACCACACCCATTGCTAACAAGTGCCATCCAATTTCCATAGATAAATATTGGCAATTGAATGCTCCATACTGAAGAACTCAAGGAACATGAACTTTAAAGCTTAAACATTAACTCTGCTCAGCTTAACTATAACTGTAATTACTGTGAAATGGAAGCAACTAAGAGCAATAACAAGTCAAAAATGAATTGTTATTATACGGAACCTCAGAGCAGGTAAGTACAAAAAACAACAACAACAACATGAAAATGCTAATTCTATGGTGAAGCACACACTACAATGTTCCAAACTATCTCTGCAAGCAACATAAACACAATATGTGTGTCGGTAGCTTCATGAAATAGGTTTCCATGGCAGAGCAGCTACACACAAGCCTAAGATCCGTATGTGCAATAACAAATGTTGGCTGGAGTGGTGTAAAGCATTCTGCCACTGCACTGTGCAAGTGTGTTCGCTGGAGTGATAAATCATGTTTCATTATCTGGCAATCTGGGTTTGCATATGCCAAGAGAACACTACTTATTGGAATGCTTAGTGCCTGCAATAAACTTTGGTAGAGGAGACATTATAGTCTGGGGCTGGTTTCCAGGGCTTGGGCTAGGCCATATAGTCCTAGTGAAAGGTAATGTTAAACTACTGCTCAGAAAGTGATATTAGAAAATTATATGCTCACAACGTTGGGTCCACAGTTAGGGGAGAGCCCTTTCCTTTTAAAGCATGACTGTGCTTCTGTGAACAAAGTGCAGTCCATAAAGACATGGTCTGATGAGTTTGCTATTCAGTGGTATTATAGAGGTACTATTGTACCTTACTGGATCAATAAGTGATGGTAATGGGCACTTTAACCCAACATAATTGCTGTGCCTGGGCTATATGTTCGAGCCTTGATTCTGTAACAGACCCTGTGAGGACCTTTTCCTGAACAGCAAATACTTCAGGGTTCACAAATGTCAGGGCTGAATATCTCAGAGTACTCCATGCATTAATGCTCCCCAGAGGAGACTGAACACCTCTCTCTGTGCTCACTTACATGTTTAGATGCCCAGATGCAATTGCAGATGTTATGACTGTGTCTGTTATGTCAGATGTTAAGACTGGTCAGAGCTCAGACAGAATTGGCAGTTTCTCAGTGGGCCAGTGACCACTGGTGGACCACCTTAATATAACTGGGGTCAGACTCCACCTTAATATAACTGGGTTCAAACTCCACCTTAATATGACAAGGATCAGAGATCATGCTGCTGGCATCACTTCAGCACAACTACTTTTCTAGCTCATGTTTGGATGTGCAGGATGAGTTTCCCCCAGTTGCACTGGCCTTATGGGTAAATGGTCAAAGAAAATGTAAATGGCTTCCTGTAGCTCATTACTAACATTCTCATGTAAGAGTTTAAAAAAAAAAAAAAAAAAAAAAAAAAAAGCAAATACAGCACAAAGCATATTCATCAAAATGAAAACACATGCACTACATTTCACAAATGCGCTGCAAATGAAAAATGTGCTGCAAATACACAGCATATTCATCAAAATGATAACACATAAGCTACATTTCTGAAACGGGGTGTAAATTGAAAAAACGCATGCAACTTCAGAAAAGCTGAAAATCCAGTCACAACGCAATGGAAGTACTGTTTCTGGAGGACATGAAAGGGGCTGAACTATTTTGAGACCAGCAGGAAGTCTATTGGAAACAGTGACAACCAATTGAAAAGTAATTTTTTTGTTTACCATGGTTTTATCATGAGTAGCTCTGTTATACAGAATGAAAGATGACCTACTCATGCTCTGTATTCTTGTGTATTTATTTATGCTTGGCTGTACATAACACAGACAAAAATGCTGAAAAAGTCCCATTTACCACAATTCAGGTTCTGTTTAAATACCTGGCTAGCTAGCTAGCTCCTATTTTACAATCCCATTCAACCTAATCATATACTGTACAGTATAATACAATGGGGAGGAGGTGTGGTGGGCTACAGCAAGGGGTATCAGGGGGAGGTGGGAGAAGCCATGGCAGGTGAGACGAGTTGAGGCTCAGTAGCAACAGGACATCAGAGGTAGGTGTACCTTGGCAGAAAGAGAGAATAGATTATTAGGCATGTCCAGGTACAAAGGTGTGTAAATTAGAGAGCTAGAATGTGCAAAGATGGATTCTGGCAGATCTAGCTATGGCAGCACAACTAAAAGGAAAGAGCCAGAAGGAAACACAGGTACCCTGTAACATCAGCACTCCACTGCTCTCAGTCAACAAACTTGAGTGACAAAACAGAGATGAATTGACAGCATCAAAACATTCCAGTTTACCAGTTTACCAACTCCCAATGCCCATGGTCCCCCAGATCTACACCTTTACCTAAGATGGGAAGTAGTTAATAAAATGCTTGACTGTACAGACTGAAACTTTTCTGCCTAGCCTTAAATATCAAGTCTGTGTCTGAATCTTGAACATTTACAAGAAGGTTATTCCATAGTGTGGGAGCTTTATAGGAAAAGGCTCTGCAGAAGATTTTCTTATTCTTGGTACTAGTACTTGGTACTTGCACCTTTTGATTTAAGCAGACATAGTAGGTCGTAATGCACTAGGACTTCACTAAGGTACTGTGGGGCAAGACTATTCAGCGCTTTGTAAGTCATTAGAAGTATTTTATAATCAATACAAAATTATGCTTGTTTAGGCACTTAATGGTATAGCCAGATAGTAAGACATTACAGTAGTCCAATCGTGAAGTAATAAATACATGTACTAGCTTTTCTGAATCATGTGAGGAGAGTATGTTCCTAATCTCTGCAGTGTTCCTGAGGTGGAGAATGGCGGTCCTAGAAATATTATTTATTTGAGCTTTGAAGAAGAGATTGGGATCCATAATCACGCCAAGATCTTTAATTGTTAAAGAAGATATGATTGTGAGACCATTGAGGTTTATTGATTAATTTAAGAGACAGATCCTAGTTGTCTGTGGGCCTAATAGAAGCACTTCTATTTTGTCCGGATTAAGTGTGAGAAAGTTTCTCAACATCCAGCATCTAATGTCCTTTATATATTCCTCAATATTAGTAACCTGAAATAAGTCTTCTGGTTTGGCTGAGACATAGCTGAGTATTAGCAGTATAACAGTGGAAACTAGCAGTGTTTACAAATGTCACCTAGAGGTCTATTCCCCTAATCTTAACAACATTTTTGAGTCTTTCAAGTAAAATATGATCTATAGTGTCAAATGCTGCACTCAGATCAAGCAATATAAGCAAAGAAACATAATCCTGGTCAGAAGCCATCAACAGGTCATTAACTACTTTAATCAGTGTGGTCTCTGTACTATGATGAGGCCTAAACTCTGACTGAAAGACTTCATGTATCAGGTTCTGATTCAGGTATGATCTTAACTGCTGAGCTACAGCCTTTTCTAGGATCTTGGAAATAAATGGGAGGTTTGAGATTGGCCTTTAGCTTGACAGCTGACATGGATCAAGGTTAGATTTTTTGATGTGGTCTGATGACTGCTAATTTGAATGATTTAGGAATGTAGCCCAGGTTCAAGGAGGAGTTTATTAAATTTAGTAGAGGTTCAATTACTTCAGTTAGGATTTCCTTAAGAAAGTGTGTGAGCAGTGAATCTAGTAAGCAAGTGGGGGATTTTGAGTGTGAGATCAGAGATGTAATTTCAGGCTCTTGGATAGGGGTTCTAGTATTCTAGTATTTTTGGCTTGGTTGTTCTAATCTCTAAGTAGCTGCCCAATGTCATGTTAATACTCTTAATGTTATCTCTAATGTGCTTAATTTTCTCATTGAAAAAATTAATGAACTTATTACTACTATGTGATGTAATCTGAGCATTGGTGTCACTTCTAATCCTAGTTAGATGTGCAATTGTACTGTACTAAATAGAAATCTAAAATTATTTTTGTTATTTTCTATTAGGGTCAAGAGATAAGCTGTTCGAGCTGTAATAAATGCCCTTCTATACTTCAGAAGGCTTCTCCTTCCATGCAAGCTGGAAGACTACAGTTTAGTGTGGTGCCATTTACATTTTATTTTTCAAGTGTTCTGTTTTAAATTGTGAATTTGATCATTTTACCCAGGTAGTAAGTTTTTGTCCCTAATTTATTATTCTTAAGTGAGTGTGCAGCAAAATATTGATTCTAAGTGTTCAGTCATTTGATCAGGTTTGAGGGAATTCCAGTCACAAATGATAAGTCTGGGAGATTGACAATAAATTTAGGTGCAGTGGCTGATATGATCGTGCGTCTGGTGTGGTAGAGGTCTATTGTCATAGATGTTACTATTTTATGGCTCATATGTAATTCAAATTAAATTAGGGCGTGGTCTGAGATGGCATCAGACTAAGGTAGTATGAATATGTTTACACCGTATGTCAGTACTAAATCAAGCGTATGGCCACCGGAGTGTATGGGTTCTCTTATACATTGGTTGAAACCAATTGATTCTAATATAGAACTCAAGGCAGATCTCAGAGGGTACTATAAAAGGGAGTATTGAAATCACCAACAATAACAGATCTTTCTAATAGTGTGATTAGATTAGAGAGGAAATCTGCAAACTCATAAATAAATTCTGAATAGGGTCCTGGTACCCTGTAGATGCCAATTAGTGGAATAGGCTGGGCATATAAAAAATGTTAACAATCCTTCCGAGTAAAAGGTAACTTTAAATTGAATCTTGGTTTTCCTTAGATATTGTCTTTATGGAAATCCAAACCCAGAAGAATTCTGTATTCCAGAGTCCATGGCTTCTTGAAAGTCCTCATCTCTTTGTGAGATTGGGATTTTGATTGTGTTTGTACTTGCCAAAGGAATTTGTGAGCTCCACTCAAATGTTAGCTGTGACTGTGGCTTCACTGCTTCAGGTGGAACTTCCTTTAACCCTGTTCTGAACATCAGCACATCCTGAATGTAGAAACCTGTCTTGTCTGAAAGTAAATGAGCAAAGCATGGTCAAAAACTAAAGGATATGTGCAATACTGCATTTTTAATTAAGAAACCCCACATCAACCCTCAAAATCACCCATTGAGAGTAAGTGTCTTGCAGGGTACTCTCTTGCAGTTAATAAGCCACATTTGATTCATTTCCACCTGAGACAATGTATTGCTTATTCACTCCAAGATAGGAACATAATAGCTGCCAGATAGTCCCTCAAAAAGTCTAAAATTAAGAATCCCTGTCCATTTCATTAGGAACCTGTTCATATCTTAACAGTCTAACATTTAGTACCTTGTACATATAGCAGGTACACTCTCCAAGGACCTCTCCAAGAGTCTAGCCCAGGACTCTTGTCTCCACTACTCACTTGATGCTTCTAGGAACATTAAGTTTCAAAGGAAAGATGTTTTCTATAGCATCTGCAGTCATCTTGGTTTCAGTATAGCACATAAAGGCTTGATGAGTGATGGATGCTGTTCTAGGACAGGTCCAGCTGGTACATTAAGTACTTTAAACAGCCCAATGTATTTAGGACTTAGCTTACAGCAGGGAGAACGGAAATCTTATGTTGAGACCCATATGCGATCCCCAGGTTGGTATTCCGGGGTCTCTCCTCCATGCTGATCAGCCAGTTCCTTATAACGTGGCAGTGCTTACTCAATGCATTTACTCAATGCAAGGGTCTCATCCCACACTTTCTCACTGCGTTCCATCCACTCGTCCACAGCAGGGATGTTGGTAGAAATTGAGGTCCACAGGACCATGGGAAGTTGATAGCCTAGGAAACATTCAAACGAAGTTATGCCAGTAGAGGAACTTGTGAGCGAATTCTGAGCCATTTTTGCCCATGGTAGGAATTTGGACCAGTCGGAGGGATTGTTGAGACAGAAACATCTTAGGCATTTGTTCAGTTCCTGATTAGTTCTTTCACACTGACTGCTGGAATGAGGATGATATCCAGAATTCAGACTTATTGCTACCCCAATGTACCTACCCCAATGTGTCAATGTGGCTACCCCAATCTGTCTACCACACATTTAAAATCGTGGTATTGCCATTAGAGCAAGGTAGGTCAGTAATGAAGTCCACAGCTAGGTCTGACCAAGGTCTTTCAGGTATGGGAAGTGGCATAGGTTTTCCTGCAGGTAGGGTCTTTATAGTCTTACTATGAAACCTGTGAATGTTGCTCACTAGTGATTCCCACCAATAACAACTAGCGATGAGTTGTTGGGTACCTGTCTTACCTGGATGACCTGCAGTGAGAGACGAATGAGCCCAGGTTAATAGCTGATCTTGGCATGGTACTGGTATGTTGTGGTGGAAAAATGAGAGCACATCAAACACAGACAGCTTTATACATTGAGTAGTAAAATGTTTATTGAGTTCTGTCTCCTGTAGAACAGAGAAAGAGAACTGAACCCGCATTACAGTCCCCCTGCCCTTATACACAGACAGTAGCAGTAACGCCCAAAGCGAATAGAAAAGAAGAAAAAAAAGACTCCTACAGTGTATCTGCTAATTCATGCTTTGGTTAGTCTGAGCGTTCAAGGATTCCTCTATCTCTATGGTAAGAACAGTGCGTGCGCCTGCTGGTTCAGCATAAGAAGAATGCATGTGAGCTGCTGATGTCTCTGACTCTCACGCCTATCTGCAGACTGTTATGCTGTGACTATAGAAACATAAAGCAAAGTAAATTTCCATGACATAGGTATAGTCTCCACTCAGTACCTTCAGACGGTATTTCTGTCTCCTTTTTAATCTCATCGTCGGTCTCCCATCGAACTGATGCTATATGTACCCATATAGGAAGGATGGTTTCCTGAGAGTTGTGATCCTCCTCCATCTCCCCCAGGTGAATACGGGACAGGGCATCTGCTTTCGTATTGCAGGAACCTGGGCAGTACAGAATCTTAAATTGGAATCTTGAGAAGTATAATGACCAGAGGGCTTGTCAAGAGTTTAACTGTTTGGCAGAACATATATACTCCAAATTATGATGGTCAGTAACAACTGTAAAGGGATGGTTGGCCCCCTCTAACCAGTGTCTCCACTCCTCTGGGATGAGTGGTAATGGGTAAGTATGTTTGTTAGAAATTTGGTTTAGGTTACGTTAATCTACGGTAATCTGCATGGGTGGAGACCTCTGTCCTTATTCTTTAGGAAGAAAAAGCCTGATGCCAAAGGGGAAGTGGAAGTTTACTTTTGGGTAAAGTAGCTCCTTCTAACAGTTTGATGGTGCAGTCATAGGAACAGTGGGGCAGTAGTAAAGTGACTCTACCTTTACAAAATACTGCAGCAAGATCTTGATTCTCAGTTGGAATGGAGCAGAACTGGTCACCTGATGGGATTTCTATGGTGGTAGAACACAGATTGACAGTGGGCAATTCTAAACAGTTCTTGTGACAGTGTGGAGACCAGCAAACAATCTCCATCTTGGACCATGATATAATGGGGTCATGCGGTTTTAACCATGACAGGCCTAAAATAACAGGGAAAGATGATCAGCAGTAACGATATAAGTTCAAAATGAAGTGCGCTGGTGGATAGTCTGATGGGTTTGGTATGGATGTTAATGGACCCAGCCTGAACTGGGGCTCCGTTAAGGGCAGCCAGGTGGAGAATTTTGGGTAGAGCCTCAACAGGAATGTTCAGTTCTTGAATCAGACAGGAGTGTATGAAATTTCCCTCCGCTTCAGAATCAATCAGGGCTGTGAACATACAGGATGAAGACTTATAGCTAACCAAGACAGGTATTGTGAATGATTTGGAGACCAACCCCTTTATGAGCATACTCCCTACATTAATGCATGGATTGGATTCCATGTGTTTTCCAGGGTTCTGGGCAGAAACCCTGTTGGATCTGATATGGCACTCTCTGAGAACATGTCCCCAAGACCCACAGTATAGGCATAGGTCCTCCTGGAAGTGGCATCTCCTGTCCTCAGCAGTGAGGTGAGAGAAGTCATATTATATAGGTTCTGATTGATACTCCTGCCAGGGTTCCAATCTCCACTCCTCTAAACCAGAACCGCTTGTTCTGCGTGGTCTCCATTCTTGGAGGAAGCAGTCCAGATGGATGGCCAGCGCAATCAGTTGACCTAGAGTAAGATCATAATCCCTGCAGGCAAATTCATGCAGAACCTGAGTTCAGACCATTCTGAAACACAACAAGCAGGGCTGCATCATTCCAACCCCTCCAGTACCTGCTGATGCTGAGTATATGTCGCTGTGTCACGATTAGTCCCTCCCAGCCTCCATGTCCCATGTTTTCCCTGTCTTGTGTATTTTAGTTCCATGCCATAGTTTTGTTTTGTCTGCCCCTCGTTTGATTGCTCACATCTGTCCCTCGTTTCTACCTTGTTAAGTTCATGTATTTAAACCCTATCTGATTCCCTGTTTGTTTGCTGTTCATTGTGTGCGATTGTGTGGAATATATTGAATATTTGAATGTACTGGATGTATGTATGCACATCTTTGTTTTGAAGCCTCTGTGACTGTTAACCTGTTTGAGTCTAGCCATTTTGTTTTTCCTTACCTCCGTATGTTAATTAGTTTCTGTTATAGCCTGCTTTCCCTGTTTGCCTTTGTGTGCTTTTAGTTTGTTATTCCTAGCCTTTGTTTATCCTAGCCCTTGGTTTAGTTATCATGTATTTTCCGACTCTCCGTGTTGGTAATATGGTAATTGGTAATACTTTCTGGCATGGGCCACCCTGGTCTGGGAGCACTAAATGGCCAAGAGTGGATGGAACCCCACAGTGCTGATGGCCGCTTTCCACCAGGGCCTCAGCGAGGACCTTAAAGACGAACTGGTGCACAGTGATACTCCTGCCTCTCCAGACGACCAGATCGATCTGGTCTTGTGTATTAACAATCGCTTGTGACAGAGGCGTCAAACATGGGGACCAGAGATCAGTCGAGGCTCTCACAGAGCTCTGTGTACCCATAGTCCTGTTCATGCGCATGACGAGCAGGGGGAGTCCGGATTCCAGCCAATGCAGCTAGGACACACCAGCCTTTCCCAAAGTGAACGCAATGCTCGGATGCGGGAGCGGAGGTGCCTGTACTGCGGAAGCGTGGGTCATCTCCGCCCAGCTTGTCCTGAGCTCCAGGGAAAAGACAAACATCCATCAGGTGAGGGAGGACCTCTGACGGTCTCAAACAGTCCTCTCCGAGCTCAGGGGTTGTTCCTCAGCACCACAATGGCTTGGGGAATGTCAAAACATGTCTCCAGGCATTTGTGGACTCTGGGACAGCGGTCCCTTGAGCCAGGGGTTGTTAGTCATCAGACCCTTCCAGTCACGTTGTGAGTCGGAGCACACACCAAACTGTTCATTATCCATGCTCCCAACCTACAACTGATTTTGGGGTACCCCTCGCTTCAGCGACATAATCCTCAGGTAGACTGGCTGAGCCGGTCGGTGCTGTCATGGGGTTCGACGTGTCAGACCTCCTGCCTGCAGCCACCCAAACCCTAGTCTGGGGTTTAGCAGACAGAAGGCCCATCTATTGCCCCCCCACCGGCCATACGACATGGCCATAAACCTCCTCCCGGGCTCCAGTCCCCCTAGAGGCTGCTTGTTCTTCCTTTTGGGTTCTGAACGTTGAGCAATGGAAGAATATATCTAGCAAGCCTTAGCCCTAGGATTCATCCGGCCATCTACTTCCCCGGCTGGTGCAGGGTTTTTTTTTGTCAGGAAGAAAGACAGTGGGTTATACCGCTGTCTAGACTACCGGGGCCTTTACAAGGTGACTGTCAAGAACCATTATCCTTTGCCCCTCATGACCTCAGCATTTAAGGCACTGCAACAGGCCTCCATTTTTACCAAATTGGACCTGCGTAATGCCTACAACCTGGTGAGAATCTAAGAGGGAGATGAATGGAAGACTACGTTCATCACCCCCTCTGGGCACTATGAATGGTTATGCCATTTGGGTTGATGAACGCACCTGCCGTCTTTCAGCAGTACATCAACGAGGTCCTAAGAGAGGCCCTTGACAGATATGTGCTTGTCTACTTGGACGACATCCTAATATACAGCCAAAGGGTAGATGAACACATCACCCATGTTAGGCAGGTTCTCCAGCTTCTGCTCGAGAACCACCTCTTTGTCAAGCTGGAGAAGACAGTGTTCCATGCCCGTACCATCTCCTTTTTGGGATTTGTCGTCTCCCACAATAAATTGTGCATGGACCCTGCCAAGGTGCGGGCTGTAGAGAACTGGCCTAGACCCACCTCAATGCATCTGGTCCAACGCTTCATGGGCTTCACGAATTTCTATTGCACAGTAGCAGCCCCACTGATCGCGTTGACCAGGAAGGCATCGGGTTAGTTCTGCTGGTCCACTGAGGCCCAGCAGGCATTTGATGAACTGAAACGCCATCTGATCAAGGCCCCTATTCTGCAGCTCCCTAAGGCCGAGCTTCCATTTGTCATTGAGGTGGACGCATTTGAGGTGGGCGTTGGTGCAGTTCTGTCCCAACGGTCCAGAGAGGACAAAAAACTGCATCCCTGTGCCTACTTCTCTCGACATCTGTCCCCAGTGCAACGGAACTATGACCTGCCTGACCGTGAATTACTAGTGGTCAAGCTTGCGCTTGAGGAATGGAGGCACTGGCTGGAGGGGGCAAAACAACCCTTCCTGGTCTGGACAGACCACAAAAACTTGGCCTACATACATCAGGCCAAGCTCAGGTCCTTGAGTGGGGACATGCATCTTCCTTTTCTGTGTACCCAGGAGTCACACAGATGCTTGAGTTTCTCTGTCGGCAGTTTTGGTGGCACGTGTGCAAACATTTATTGATACATAATGACAACAGCACTCACATATAACACAAATGATGAAACGGTTAACATTAAACAATGATGAACACGAATACATTGTTAAATGTCGACGCTAACATTAACCTCAACACGCTACATCAACAATGTCTAACAACACTGCACACACTGACGTGGGTTTAAATACACAAAGACAAAACGAGGTGCAGGTGTGTACAGGTGTGGCCACAAAAAAAGATCCTCTCACTGCTTATGATGTGTCAAACCACATGACTCACGAGAGGCGAGCATTCTGTGACAACTTGTGTGACAATCTGATGATGTTTTGGGTTAAATGTATGCAGAATTATACAAACATAGAATCTAGAAACTGAAGGGTTCTGAAAATTTCTAGAAAAACTGTACATAATGCAAAAATTAAGATTATCTTAATTTAGGGCACCTTAATACCTTAGGGCAGGCACAAGACTGCATGTCTGTCACATGATTAAAAAAAGAGTCTTCTTTATTTTGGTCACTAATGACAAATCAGTGCTCTATGTTAAGAAAAGCTCCGGATTAGTGGGTGTCTAAGGGGGCTTTTTTTCTAGTAGAACTAGAGAACTGACTATATGATAACGACACAATGAGGAGCAGGTGTGAGACACAGGGAGGGCGTGGCCACATTGATGAACACACACACACACACGAGGAGATGTTCAGGAGGGAGGGGCTGTACTGTGAAAAAACCCCTCCCCAATGGCACGAATCTCGGCACGCCAGCTTATCGGGTTGCGGCCCCGAGACCAGTGCCAAATGGTGAGGCCAAGGGGCCGACCGACCCGACACGGGCCAGCGTGAGCAGGACAGAGGGGGGAAAGACAGGGATCAGGACAATGACGGACACAGGGACGGACACACTGACAAGCACAGGCACAGATACAAAAAAAGACAAAGCAACTGGGACAGACAATCTGTTGCGGATGAAAAGGATTGGTACAAAATTACACAAAGGACTGGTGTCCGGAGGGGCTGGCAGGAGTCCTGGCCTGTCCCCCAGTTGTCGGCTGGGCTGGGGTCCCACCCGCCTGTGGCGACTTGCAATTCTCCAATTTGGGGGGCGGTGACTTCTGCGCACCCGTTACAGGAGGTTCACCAGTTGCTTTGCCTGTCTCTCGGGTGGGCACTGGTGTCGCCTCCCCCTTGCTTCTACGAGGCTTAAGTACAGGTGCACGAGTTCCGGGGCTGTATGCCGTAGTGGAAGGAGTTTCCTCACCGAATGCAGTTGCCTCTCTTTGTGCCGCACGGGATCATTTGCTTGCTCTCGAGCGGCACCTCCTAGGTGGAGCCTTGGGCGGTATCTTAAGTGCCGGAGGCTCGTCACTCTTGGAGTTGGGAGGATCCCCATAGAGGACTTCCTCCACCTCTATAGACAGATCCTCCTCATAGTCGAACGCCAAGTCTGACCGCAGACTAAAGCCTCTGCACTCCCCATTATCTCCATAATCCGCGTAACCCTCATAGAAGTCCATGTAGGGGTTGTAGGACCCAGCTAAGTGCACTTCCACGTGCCGATCCTCATAGTCCAGCTGGGGTCCGTAGGACTCCACAGGGTCAGACCCTGGACTATACTCAGAGCCCTCCCAGAATTGTCCAGTGGTGTCCTCCCCTGTGGTGGAAGTATGGAGTGAGGCCAGGATGACAGAGGGTCTCGCTGTGCGGGTTGTGGAAGGGTGTTTGCCTCTTTTTTTCCCCTTCCTTTTTTTGCTCCCTTTCCTTGGCATCCTTTGTTGGTTGGTGTTTCTGTAATGCTGCAGTTTCAAGCAGGATGCGGGGACCAGTTGCTTGGCACATAAACATGCGTTTTATTGTACATATAACATTCATGTTTCAACACACATACTAATTGGGTCAAACACTGACAACACAAAAGCGTAAACGACAGACTTTTATACATATATGATAATGACACAATGAGGAGCAGGTGTGAGATACAGGGAGGGTGTGGCCACATTGACGAACACACACACACACATACATGAGGAGACGTTCGGGGGGGAGGGGCCATACTGTGACAAGCTATACAATGTTTACCCTCCTTGCATATGCCGGGGTCAAATTGCAGAAATTCAGCCTGATTTTAACACATTTAACAAATTTATAGCGATGGGCCTGATTATGACCATCAGGAATGAGCAACGGGTCTTGTATGACATAATTGAAGAGCAACGATGTCCAGCATATCAGAATTTCTTTTTAAATTTTCTTACCTAGTCTGACACCCCATACTTGTTCCTTGACAATGGCCAATGGATGCTCTCTGCTGCACTTTTGTAAACACAGCAAAGAGAAAGAGAGATGCAGCTGTTGCTGTTGATTTAATTTATAGCGATTATGAAGCCAACTGACATTAAAATGCATAACTTTAGTAACTTCATTTATCAAAGTATTTATCAATATTCCCAACATGTTAACATGTGACGAAGGAAGGAGCAAAACACAAATGCACATTATCTTTATTCTCCATAGCAAACAAATAAATGAGCACAGCGTAGGGCTGGTGAAAGCAAATGAAAATAGAAAAGTGCTGGCAGTGGAACTCAAGGCGCAGGCGAGCCGCAGAGAGAGAAGTCGCGCAGTCAGCTGGCAGTATGCTTGGGGCATCTGAACATAGTAGCAAAGAATGTGCAGCACTGGATGAGCCTTCCTGTGGGCTTAAATAATAGGGAGAAACAGATGCAAACAAGGAAGTTTAGGTCATCAGTAATCAGGAGATTGAGATCTGTTTGTGTGTGTGTGCACGTGCAGCAGTGAGCATGCCCCTAAGGCTGGGTGCCTAGGTCACCGTGACACAGCCAGCATCACACACAATGCTTCTGTAGCCATGACAATTTCTTGACCCTCCTCCCCGATGACCTATGAACAAGGCTGTGAACAATATTTGGTCGGTGTCAAATGTGTAGTGTTGTCAGTCTTCTGGTCAAGACATAAGTTATGTCGCTATGATTGTCTAATCTGACATAGTGACCATTGTGGAAGAAAAATATTGTATAGTCTGACCCTGGCATTAGATCATTTGAGTTGACTAGGAGTTAACTGAAGATGTAATTTCATAGTATCCTGAAGTTAACTGTCTCAGAGGTTCTGTTTTGGGTAAATTAGCAATGAGTAATAAGACTATTGACAAATGGCTTCATTCACTGCCCCACAGCAAGAATGTAAGAAGGTTAAGCAAGAAGGTTATGTTTGACTCAACTCTTCATATGATCTTAAAGCAAGACAGACTAGCTGTTAAGATGCTCTTTTACATATATTGCATTGAAGGTTTGGAACAGCTTGTTGAGATTTAAAAGGGATGGGGTTTCTTAAGAGTTTCATATTTAATTACTTTTGTCCACTTATATATGCAAAACCAGGAATTTCTTTTTACCATGCTTGTTTGTTTTTCATTAACATTTAAAGTAACTACACATGTTGGCTTTATCATTCCATGACTAACATGCTGACTAACTTTTCCGGTATGTGTGAAAACCATAAACTGCCTGATTAAGAACATACAGGGTTCTTGTTCATCCTACATTTAATTGCACAGCATCATAATTTGGATAGATTGAGTTTTAGAGCTTTTTTCAAATCAAGAGTGTGTTGTCTACTAGTTTAGTGAGAAGAGTTAGCGTGTCTATATGCAGGAGCAGATTTTGCATTTCTGGGTCCTCAAGCAAAGCTATGACTGGGGGCCCTAATCAGACATTTTAATTTTTTCAGTATCACTTTGGTGTCAAATGAAGGAAAGAATGTTTAGTCTTTTTTAAAAATTTATTTTTAAAACGTTTTTTCAGCCAACTGCTTGTGGCCACCTGGGGGCCCCCTGATCTTAGGGGCCTCATGTGTTTGCATGGTGCTAAAGATCACCAGTGTCTGTGTGTACTAGAAACTCTCTAGTAATAGATGGATAATCTTTTGGTGTCCATCTGTCATCTCTGTTTTAAACTATTTTTTCACTTAATGTGAATTAACTCGTTTAACTGGAATTCAGATGGTTTGGTGCACATTACATCTAACTGAATTACTCAGGCAATCCCCTCAGGGTCCCTAAACGTGTTCACTCATTTCAGTACTATTGTCAGCATTTAATCCTGGTCTGCAAGCCATCTGGATGAAAGTGAAGTTAAACAGGGCTTTAATAAAGTAAAATAACTTTGACATGTGTAATTGCTTTCACCCCACTTCAACAGAGGGGTTATTAAACGTGCCATAAAACAGAAAAATGTATTTACTTCGTTGAATAAAGAATAGCCAAATAAGGAGAGTTGGTACATGGATCTGAACCCACATACTGTGAACCTCAAACTCTGTCACTTCCTACAAATGTAAATCCTGCATAAACAAAACTGGGTCATAAAACAGACCATTTCCAAAGATCCTAGACCAATATGTAACTATTATGTATGTCTTGACTGATCAAAATTTCTTAAACAGTTCTGCAGATATTTTGAAGAATGAAACAATGATAATGGAGCAATAGGCATGGTTGATGTTTATATTAAACAGGTAAGTTTGCTATTTATATTTCAGTCTGGGCAGTTTCTCAAACCTTAGACAATATAAAGAAGGCTTCACTCTGTGTTTGACATTGAAAAGACAGGCATTACAACCCCAGCTGCAACCTGTAAGTAGCTAGCAAACCGTGCAGTGAATCTATGCACTTTTCTTAGTAGAAGCCCAATCATCTTTCACTGAAAGTTTTATAGTGAGCTTTAATTTAGTGTTGCTGAGATTGAAAACAAAAAACTGGAATAGATATTGTTAACTACTAGCATCTTCCAAATAACTAGGTGGCGTAGCTAGTAAGCTAACTAGCTAGTGTAAGGCTCTAGCATATTTACACAATGGTTAATTTTATTTTCCTGCCTGTGTGCCATTCAGAGAAATAGCCTTTGTTTGTAGAATTTGACAAACCAAAGCAAAGAAATATGATAGTGCAAAGAGGGCCAACATCAGAAGTTAATCAGATGCCAACATTAGTTATGCCTAACTGTGACCTGCAATATGGTCAAAAACTGGGAGTGAATTTATTTCTTTGTATACTTTTCAGACATAAAGAGATAAATGTAAAACTGAAGCTTTAGCTGTTGTACCACAGAGGACATAAAACTTTAAACTTGTTTCTTCCTTATCATTTTATGAATTTTATATACAATATATACAAATTTGTGTTTAAAAAGATAACAGTATCTTAAATATGTGATGTTTAGAACGTCTTTAATATATTAATTGTAAACACGATGATAATAACTTATTTTAATCTCAAACTACAAATGCATTGTGGGTAGCAGACCCAATAAAATGCAAATCACACATTACAGAACCTTATGGCAATGTTGTGAGTTTCTTAAATTGTACCTCATCAAGGATAATCATTTCTTTTCTTTTCCTGGATCAACACCACTTGGTCCAATTGCTGATTTGTGAAATCAGCCAGCATATTTGCCATTACCCCTCTTGAGAACATAATTCACTTGAAAATTGAGTCTTGCATCTTAGCTATGGAAGAGGCAAAACAAGAAATATACTGATTCTGAGCTGTTTACATATTGAAATATGCTAAAACAAATGAGCATTAAGTCTTCAATAAGCCATTCATATCATTGATACACAATTCAGCAAAACCCCAGTGAAGGGAGGTGCTTAGCTGATGACCCATGTGAAGAGCTTGTAAGGTAGTTGTTTAAAGGTGTTGATTAGGAATGAGGGAGTGAGTGGACAGGGCCCTATGAGAAATAAATGGTTTAGCAGAGGATATTTGACGTCTTATCATGTATAATTACAGTAGAGATGATGGGTAGGCTAGCAGAAAAAGCCACAGACAGGCCTAAAAGATTTCCCGCTCAGTCTAAAAGTGCACTCCTTTTACTCCCCATGACATGCAACCCTGAAATCAACTGATATACATGGGTTTCATTTGACGAACACTTACGGCACTTACTTGACAATTGCTGTGAAGAGTCGGTGAGGTACTGGATTCTTAGAGGATAGTATGAAGTGAGTGGAGTGGGCCCTATGTGAAACCCAAATGGTTTGGTGCAGGATTTTTGACATTTCATCTTTAGTGTAAATTCGTTTGAGCCTCATATATAAACTAGCCAGTGATTGTACCAAGTAGCATTGCTAGCCAGCTATCTGGCAAGTTTAGCAAACAGCCTAAAGTGTTTCTAGTTAGTTTTTGAGGTAAAATGTCTTACTTCTTTAACTGATAATTTTGCTTGTTTCAAGCATTATTTATTAAAAAGGCAAATTCTGTGAGACTCCTGAGATTTACATACATAAAGTATGTTATTAAAATTAAGATACTTTATGTAGGTAAAATTACTTTATAAAAGTAAAAAGGTAACATAAGTTAAATAGTCATATAATATTCTTAAATGTTCTCAAAATGAGTATTTCTTTAGACCAAATTATAGATGCTTTAACATACTGTTTGCTTTTGAAGTATAAGCATGTAATCTTATTAAAGTTGGTTATGCACATTCTCATGATTTACACTCATTAAACCTTCACCTGCACATATTTCCATCTTTCTTGGAGGATGCTTGCTTGCGAAGTGGCACTCTACCAATTCTGCTACCCACCTGAACCAAGTGGCATTCAACTTTAAAACATAAGTGATAGGACTTTTGTCAACACAAAGTACTTGTTTGTTTAAACAGAACTCCCACCTGTTCCACATTAAACAGAGACAAACTGTCGACCCATGTCAGCTGTCAGACTACAGGCTGACCTCAAACCTTCCATTTATTTCAGAGATACTAGAAAAAGCTGTAGCTCAGCAGATAAGCTCATATCTGAATCTGAACCAGATACGTGAAGTCTTTTAGGCAGGGTTTAGGCCTAATCACAGTACTGAAACAGCACTAATTAAAGTAGTTAATGACTTGTTGTTGGCTTCTGACCAGGGTTGTCTCTGTGCTTATATTGCTTGATCTGAGTGCAACATTTGACACTATAGATCACAACATTTTACTAGGTAGACTTGAAAATGTTGTTGGGATTAGGGGAACAGCCCTTTCCTGGTTTAAATCTTATCTAGCTGGTCGCTACCAGTTTGTTAACCTAAACGGAGACTACTCAGCATACAACAAGGTTAGCAATGGTGTCCCACAAGGATCTGTTCTAGGGACTTTGCTTTTTTCCTACCTCTAGGTGATATTATATGTAAATACTATGCTGGTTTCCACTGCTACGCTGATGGTACTCAGCTATATGTCTCAGCGAAACCAGAGGACATATATCATCTTAGTATTATTGATGAATGCATAAAGGACATCAGCCCCGGGATGTTGAGGAACTTTCTCTCACTTAATCCTGACAAAACAGAGATGCTTCTATTAGACCCAGAGACAGCTAGGTCCTCACTCTCTTAATTGCTCAATGAACCTCAATGGTCTCCCAATCTGCTCTAACAGTTAAAGATCTTGGAGTCATTATGGATCCCAGTCTCTCATTCGAAGCTCATATAAATAGTATTTCTATGACTGCCTTTCTCCACCTTAGGAACATTTTAAAGATTAGGAACATGCTCTCCTCACATGATGCAGAAAAGCTAGTCCAGAAAAGCTATTATTTCAAGATTGGACTTGTCACGATTAATCCCTCCCAGCTTCCATGTTCCATGTTTTCCCTGTCTTGTATATTTGTGTTTGGTGGAAGTCTGAAAGCCCGTCTGTGTTCCAAACCTTCGTTTATGTTAGCCTGTTTTGTTATCCTAGCCTTCATGTTTCCTAGCCTCTGTTATAGCCTGCTTCCCCTGTTTGCCTTCATGTGTTTTTGTTTGTTTGTAATGTACCCCCCTTACTCTCCATGTTGGCTCTATGACGCTGGACTGCTATAATGAGTACAACTCTGGATTTGCCCCTAATAAATCTTGTGCTTCTCCGCTCATGTGTCCACCTCCTTATCACTCACCATTACAGGACTACTGTAATGCCTTATTATCTGGCTGTAGCACTAAGTGCCTAAACAATCTCCAGCTAGTTCAAAATGCAGCAGTCAGAGTTCTCACTAGAACTAGAAAATTTGATCACATCACTCCTATCTTAGTTACTTTACATTGGCTCCCAGTCAAATTTTGTACTGATTATAATATACTTCTAATAACCCACAAAGCACTGAATGGTCTTGCCCCAAAGTACCCTAAAGAACTCAGTGTATTACGATCCACCACGTCTGCTTAGATCAAAAGGTGCAGAATCTTTACTAGTACCAAGAATAAGAAACTCTGCCACAGGGGGCAGAGCTTTTTCCTATAAAGCTGCCACACTATGTAATAACCTTCCTGTAAATGTTTGAGATTTAGACACAGTCTCAGTATTTGAGGATAGGCTGAAAACCTATCTGTTCAGTCAGGCATTTTCTTGTCTGCTTTCCATCTTAGGTAAAGGTGTAGATCTGGGGGTCCATGGGCATTGAGAGTTATAGTAAACTAAGATGTTACGATGCTGTCACCTCACTTCTCTTTTGTCACTCAAGTTTGTTGACTGAGAGTGGTGGAGTGCTGATGTTCCAGGGTGCCCCCATGCCTCCTGGCTCTTTCCTTTTAGCTGTGCTGCCATAGCTAAATCTGCCAGAGTCCATCATTGCACATTATAGTTCCATAACTTACACAACCTCATACCTGGACATGCCTAATCTAGTCTCTCTTTCTGCCGAGGTACACCTACCCCTGATGTCATGATGTTACTGAGCCTCAAACCCATCTCAGCTGCCATTGCTACTCCCACCTCCCCTTGATGTCCCTTTGATGTAGCCCACCACACCTCCACCCCAACCAATTACTCTCTGTTGTTCTTAATGGACGTTCTCTTGCATTTTGGGTCTCGGACACATGCACACCATCGGGACAAGACTAGGACCTATAGAAAGACATTACTAATTCTTATTTGTTTCATTATTTATTTATTTTTCTTTTAGTATTTTTATTATTGTGATGACCATTGTCGGCCAAAGGAGGATGGGCCTCCCCTTCTGAGTCTTGGTTTGTTTCAAGGATTCTTCCTCATGCTCTAGGGAGTTTTTCCTTGCCACTGTCACCCTTGGCTTGCTCACTGGGGGCTTGAACTTGAACATTTGTAAAGCTGCTTTGTGTAATGGTTAGCGGTAAGGAGGCGGACACGTGCGGAGAAGGGCGAGATTTATTAGGGGCAAATCCAGAATCATAGTCGTCAGAGTAGTCCAGGTCCAATTTACCAATACAGAGATTAAGAGGATACAAGATAAACAAACAAAAGCACACAAAGGCAAACAGGGACAGCAGGCTATAACAGAGCCAGACTAGGAAACACGGATTAGAAACTTACAGATACAGGCTATCAAACACATACATACAGACATTCAATGAACAGCAAAAACACAGGGAATCAGACAGGGTTTAAGTACATGAACTAATGAACACTAAACAAGGCACAGGTGCAAATCATGAATGGTGAAAACCAAAATAAGGACCAAGGACCAACCATGACACTTTATAACATCTGTTGTAAAATGCATTATATAAATAAATTGTGATTTCTTGATTGATAGAGAAGAATCAAACCATATTTTGAAATATCTGTCAGGAGGGTTCAGATGGTTTAAATCAATGAACAGGGAGGAATCCACAAATCATCAGAGCTGTTGGCATCGTCAGTCTTTTGGGCATGGATATGGAAAACAGCAGTAAGTGTACTTCTCTTTAATATATTGGCAAGTAGTACTTCTGTAACAGGTCAGTGCCAAGTGGGATCTGCCCTATTAGCATGATGTCAAGATCTGTGGTATTATATTAATGGTTACATAGGAAGCATTAAATTCGTTTTGTGTCCTCTGAAGAGTAATTGTTCTCTTATCATGTGATAAGCTTACTGTAACAGTGCTGCAAGGCAAGGAGCAGGACATACAGAGTCCCTTGATGGTGACAGATGTTTATTAACACACACTAAAGACACCACCACTCACATGCAACATAAACAGTGAAGATAAACATGAATATGGATAACATGAACTACGTGAACAAGAACATGAACATTGACTGACAAAGATGCACACTCCCACAGCAGTTTAAATACACAGAGACATTACAAGAATAAACCATGCGCTAATTACAAAGGTGTGGTTACAAAAAAGACGATGAATTCCCACCTCAGACAGCAGGCCATATCATGTGACTAGTGGGGAGGGGAGCATTCCATGACAGAACCACCCCTAAGGGGTGTGGCTCCCAACACATCCTTCCCAGGACTGTGAACCCAAGGCCACCATGCACACATACATACATAAAACACACAACATATATGGCATAGCATGGTGCCCAACCAACACAAGGTGGGCTAGGAGCTGCCAACAAGGGAGGCCTCAGTATATGAAGGGGAGAGGAAAAGTCCATGCTTCTCCCAGAGCAGTCCAGGTATGCTCCATGGCGGGTCCACCAGCTCAGAAGTGAGGCCACAGCGTTCAGCAGCAGGACCAAAGGCACAACTACGATGGTTGGTGGCGGGACCAAAGGCATGGCTACGATGTTCAGACGTGACAACTTCCTCGGAGGGACCCAGCCTAGACATACAACACATCACACCCACTTATGTCATGCGTGCACACAACAACATGTAGATGTGCCTGTATTCACACATAGAAGGCACTGGAACACACAACAAATAGATGTGCCTGTACACACTCACAGAAGATGCATAGACTGCATAGACGCAGTGCCCACTGGAAGCCTAGGTAGTGGAGGCATGTCCTTGGCCCTACAGGACACACAGAGAGGCATGTCTGCCCCGGATCCAAATGTGCTGCTCCAGACTATGGTCCTCTTGTCATCAAGGAGTGCCCAAGGAGCATCCCCGAGGCAGTCCTCCTCCATGGCTTTGGGCGGACCCATCAAGTGCTCAGAGCCAGGAATGAGAGAACACAGGCTATTACCTCGCTAGCCAGGGACTTAGCCAGCTCCACCAAACCACATATACCATGGTCCTTGTGGAGCCCCTGCGGCCCCGTGGTCCTGGCTCGGTAGCCCTAGGCCCCCCTGAGAAATTCCAGGGGGTGTTCCCCTCCTCCTCCTTGACAGCAGTCAAGGTCCTCTCCCCAGCATTCAGGGATCCAGGGAGCAACTTGGGCTGTCCCTAAACACATCCATGTAGGAAGTCCGTTTAGCTCAGAGAGAGTAGGCCTCCTGTGGTGGTCAGTCATTCTGTAATGGCCCAAGTGCCATAGGGCAAGGAACAGGACATACAGACTCCCTCGACAATGACAGACATTTATTAACACATGCTAAAGACACCGGCATTCACATGCAAAATATAAACAGTAAAGATCAACATAAATATGGATAACGTGAACTACATGAACAAGAACATGAACATTGACCGACAAAGATGCACACTCCTACAGCAGTTTAAATACACACAGATGTTACAAGAATAAACCATGCGTTAATTACAAAGGTGTGGTTACAAAAAAGACGAACTCCCACTGCACACAGCAGACCACATCATGTTACTAGTGAGGAGAGGAGCGTTCTGTGACAGTTATATGGCTGGATAACAACCAATGTGGCTTTTTTATGATGGCATATGTTAAGATTTTAGCTTTTTAACTTGTAATGTGATACATCTGGGACAAGGTTATTAGTGCTTGAGGATTACTGTAAATATTCTTTATCCAGTGTTGCACCAATGTATCCCCAGAGAGGAAAAAACATTTTTGCTGCTAAAGGCTTCCAAACATGAACTGCTATTAGAAAGTCAACAGGCATATTTTGTAAGGGTTGTTGCCAGGCCGAGGCTCCCTCCGGCCACCAGAGGGAGGCCTCGAGTCAGGCCCGCCACTAATCAGGCTTAATACCCAACAGCTGGGCTAGACCTGATATAAGCCCAGTGACCCAGTTATTCAGTGCTGGGTCTTTGCCAAAGTTATGAGCCAAGCTCCTAGGTGGTAACTAAAGGTATTGAGGTCTGTGAACCCTTGTGCTACACCTCACTTCTTGTCTGCGAGGGTGTTTGTGTTTTTACATGTCCCCTTCCCTCTCGAGTCTGTCTCTCTCCCGAGGCTTCCCTTACCCATTCAAGTTCCCCTGTTTTCTGGTTTTGTTTGGGAAGTTTTAGTTTGGTTTTCCCCAGTGCATTGGGGTTGCCATTTCTTCCCGTGGTGTCCTTTGTTCTCCCTTTTTTTCATGATCAGTGTGGTGTTTAGTTTTTTTCCTTTTGTTTTACCTGATCCAAGTTCTAACTGTTCTGTACACGGGCCCAGTATTGTTGCTCACCAAGTAGGCTGTTGGTATCATCATCTAGCTGATCTGGGTTCAAGCCCACCTTACATATTTGTTAGCTGGACTGACACCAAACCAGGACAGACAGTGACCTCACTACAGAACAGCATAACCCGAGCAACAACTTTAAACTGCCAGGCTTGAGTGCAAGAAAAAACTATATGGCCACTCACCAGAAGGGTGAGACAAGGAATTATATAATGTTATTTTCTAAAGTGTAAAATTTAAAGATTTAACATTTAGGGTGGTTTCACACTTGTCCAGAATAGTCTGCACACAGGACTGACTGTACACCATGAAACCTGAAAAGGAAATTGATGGGATAAGTCTAAGCAGTCATGTTACAAACTGAACCAATATATTTTTTTTCTCTGATTTAGTTTTTTGATTTTTTTTCCTTATTATTTTTTTCTTTAGTTCTTTCTACATGGCATTGTTCTGGAATTGTTAGTTTGTAAAATGCACATATTCATTCCAACATTGTGTTTTATGCAGCTCAGTGTACTCTGTACATTGTACATTGATGTCAGTTTAAAAAAAAAAATCACTCAACCCCACACAGTGCTGGGGTAGGTAGTTTCCATATATGCAGTGGACTGTACCAGAGTTCACTTGAAGTTTACTCCAGACCACTAATATCAGGAGGACCATCTGCTTTGGGCTGCTACCAGGCTTGAAAACAGCTTTCACACTTGACCAAATGTACTGAATTCACAAGCAGTCCTGGGTCTGGGAAAATAAACTCTTGTGAAAATACCCTCATTGCTAGCTGTGGCAAACTAAAATTGCAAAGTATTTTGCACTCTACAACTGAAACTGAGGTTTTTTTTTCTCAGCAGAAAGACCTGTAAGACCTTTCAAATTGCCTATTTTCTTCAAAGTTTTCCAAGCGTTTCAGATATCATAGTGTTGACATTTGCATGAAAAAATCTGTGCAGTGGATAGCAGTCCATTAAATCAAGGCTTACCCAAGTTGTCTTATTTTCATTTTATTAGTGTTTTACCAAGGAACCCATCTTTTTGTGGTTCTGACTTCATACTCACATGATTGCTTTGCAGCAACAAGCTATATGAATGCCTGGATGTTTTTTCTTTAAACTATAAAATGCAGCTCTCACGACCTGTTTGAGTTTGCAGCTATTGTTAGTAGTGTAATACAGATTGTATCCTTTACAATCTTCTCAATTGCACAGAAGCCAACAATAGCATGAAAGATGTTTACCTCACTTGCATAGGTATAATCAGTTCATCAATGCAGATTATCTCAACGGCAATCTTGAAATGTCTGTTCCACTGGCAATTACCAGCATCAGTGATTCAGCTGTATCAATGATGAAAAACAACTTCCAAAATCACCTCAGGTAAGTGCTCATCTTTCCATTATTCATAAACAATAAAAACACCTGAGATCTAATGCTCCAAAGTGCTGGAATTCCCTGACATACAGAACATTTGATGAGGAATTCTGTTTTTCAGTTCCTTTTAAGCATATGTTATTCACTTGACCATCACATGGCAATGCAGTTCTTTCTATATTTCACTCAGAGTTGTGCCTGACAAGTCTTTTAGCTATAAAAAAATATTTTGAAGGAAAAGCATGTTTTAATCTGCTAAGATTGTTTTCATTCATCATGTCACAACATGATGGACTATGAAGTTTTGTTCTCATCTACTATTAGTATGCATATTTTGGTCTCACAGAGATGAGAGAGACATATTACAGTGTGATCAGTGTATCACTTTGATCCTGCCCCACTACAACTGGTTAATTGTTATTTGGCAATCTAAATTAATGGTCTACCATGCATAAGTACCTGTAGCTGTGATAACTGATTGCTGTCCTATGGTGGTGATGATATTAAGATATAGTCACTTTTTTTGTGGACAAACTCTGTTGTTGGTCAAAATAAGACTAAAAGAATTGTAAACCTTGGGGGTGGGGTGAGAGTTCTAATGGAGCTGAGAGTGAAGCTGGGACAGATCTGTTGGACTGAGCAGTAATTTTCACTTTTTTTCCCCTCTGTTCTCATATCTATTCGTTTCTATCCATTAGGTTGGTAGTATTTTTTTACCATGCTGTTTCTGTTATATACAATATCATTTGTATAGCTTCATTTAATATCCATCCAATTGTAATGTTTAATTAACTGACTTATTATACTCATAAATCCTGTTATGTTGACAAGATATGCCCAAGAAGTCCCATAATGCTCAGTTCTATAGAAAACATTAAATGCCTTAGTTAATGTTAAGTACTAACTAACTAGAGTAGTTAGTTAATTTTCTAGTTTGCCAATTACTTTAAAGTATCCAATCTCTGTTAATTACATTTATTAGTTTAACCATAAGGATAGCATAACGGTAAACTTCTGACAAAGCTGGCTGTTTTATCAGTAACCTAGTTATAACCAGGCTTCATCTCTATCACTTGCCATAATAATTTGGAGTCACATATATTTATTACAATTAATCCAAACTGCTGCTTAAAGTTTTTTGGTAGAGAGTGTTATGGAAGGGCACTGATACCCGAGGTAACCTTTCCTTTCCATTTTGAGTAAGTACCCTCTTCTTAAGGTTTTTAAGTATGTGTGTGTGTGTGTGTGTGTGTGTGTGTGTGTGTGTGTGTGTGTGTGTACAGTGTAAAATTATATATATATATATATATATATATATATATATATATATATATATATATATATATATATATATATAAAATATAATGACTGGTCTTTTTTTGAAGTGCCTGCTCTGTTGTTGCAGGCCTTAAGTTTACAAAAGTTCTTCTTTGTAAAAGCAAGTTCATTGTATAATGGGGGAAGGCAGGCTCATGCTCTACATTACAAGGTGAGATTTAATGTTTGTGTGAAAGGACTATTCCAGGACCTCCGAAGTGATTGTAATGAGAAAAATATAATGGCTTTACTACTTATTTTAGGACCAGATGCCTATAGCTAGCTGCTGTTTTTCCCTCATTGGGTTGTATCTTCTGTATTACATGTTTTGCCAGTGTTTCTGTTTGCATTTTTCCTTAGATAATATTTTTCTCCCTATTGTTTGCCATTATAGGCTTATGCATTATTGGTGCTTGGGATCATTTGTATTTAGCTTTTAGGTTTGTGTGTTGTCTAGAGTGGTTATTATAAATTATTAGCTTTGATTTGTGTCTGGCTGGTCTTTTGGTTATTGTGTTTACTTTTTCAAGCAAAATATAGTCATTAGTCTTCTGTTAATTGAGGTAACATAGGATCTTCAATTTCACATAAGCATGTGTACATTTAATACTGTCTGGTCTGAGGATTTGGAGTGATTTGCACATGAGTGACACTGACTGATGTAATAGTGAAAGTGTAGCCTTCATTTTAGGGTCACATTTACACTACCTTCCCAGCAGGCTCCCTTGCAGTGGTGCCTGTAGAAAATATTTAAAGTGCCTCTGCCTCTCCATTCAGAATTGACCCTGGGAAATTAATAATGTTACCTTTTTTGGGATTTGTTCTGAATAGTTGGGTTCCCCACATTCCTGTCAAAAGTGTAGACTCTACAAGACCTCCGAAGGTGTCAGTGGTTATAATGTTGTAGCTGAAGTGACAGATGAAGTAAACATTGATCATCTTGTTACAATGATACCTGTCATGGAGGCATATATTAGTCAGCAAGTGAACAGACAGGTCTTATAGTTGAGTACGAAAAATGTACCAGCATAAGGGTATGATAAGCAACTTTGACAATGACCAGATTGTGCTGGCTAGATAACAGGTCAAATGGCAGGTCTTGTAGGTGTTTCCAGTATGCGGTGGTTAGCACCTACCAAAAATGGTCCAAGGAAGGACACGTGACGGGGTCATGCATGCCAAAGGCTCACTGATGCACGTGGTGAGAGAAGGCTAGCCTGTCTGGCATGGTTTGCTGAATAATGTTCTGCTTTACATTAACTTTACAGCCAGGTGCATGTGCAGTTACCATAGGACACCTACTAACAAACCAAATTGACATAAGCCATTGTTAGCGGTGTAGGTGAGCTGAGGTAATATAAGTTGATGTTAGCTAGTTAGCTATCACAAGTTAAGTATTGTAACGATAGTCAGTCAGTTTACCTCAACTTATCGGCAATGTAAAACTGAGCTGTGGCTAACCTATCTAACTAGTTTCAGTAGCTGCTAGCACAGGGCTAACAGGCTCAGTGATGTCAGATGGTGCCTTCATTCTGTATTTTAATTTGAAGAACATCAGTGAAATATAAACCCATTTTTGGTCATTTAAATGGCTGACAAGCTCGGTTAATGTAATGCCAAAGCAAGTTTAACCAAAATAATCTTAGTTGGTTTACCAAAAGCTAACTATAGAAACCATAGGATAGTAAACTGATTCACCTTGTCTACACTGCAATTGCAAATACAGTGTAGTGAAATCCAGCAGTTCAGTGAAGATAACCGGCAGTACGTTATATTGCCACGCCGCATTGGGATGGGACCAGAGCATACTACAGCACCGGACATCGCCTTTGCTAATTGACAAACCTCTGCATTATTATTTTTATCATATCACTAAAACACCAAAACTATGGCTTTTGTGAGCATATTTATTTACATCCACAGAATCTCACACCTGGTAGAACACTGATTTACTTCATATAGCAGATTTGAGACCAAAGCAATGGGTTCCATCAATGTTATCTGCTGGGTTGGTGAGGGAATTCCAGAACAGCTATACAAGCAGTGCTTCCAAAATACCTGAAAAGAGAAGGTAACAAATTTTTGATGTATCAGTTATATCAATGTACAAAATATTCTTACAAAAAGAATGTCACGGTACAGCTCCTCCTCCCAAACGTCTCCCTGTATGTATATGTTCGTCTGTGTGGCTCCCTGTGTTCCACACCTGATACTGGTTGTGTAATTAGTATGCATGTATAAAAGTCTGCTGTTTGTGTGTCGAATTTCGGTGTATAATCATGATAGCCTGTGTGCCATGTCTGTTTGTTTTACGTGACTCGTCCCTCCTCAACATTACAATCTTTTGTAATATTTAGAGGTATTCCATAAATACATAATGTAACAAATATTATTCATTTAAATATACAGTGCCTGGCCAAAAAAAAGGTCACACACTAATATTTTTGTTGGACCACCTTTATCTTTGATTATGGCTCACATTTGCTGTGGCATTGTATCCACAAACCTCTGCAATGTCACAATATTTATTTCTGTCCAGAGTTGCATTAATTTTTCCCCCTGAAATCTTGTATTGATGATGGGAGATTTGGACCAGTTTGCAAAATATTCTCCAGCACATCCCAAAGATTCTCAGTGGGTGTCAGGTCTGGACTCTGTGGTGGCCAATCCATGTGTGAAAACTACTCTTTCATAATTTGAGCCCGATGAATCCTGACAGTGTAATCTTGGAATATGCCCATGCCATCAGGGAAGAAAAAATCCATTGATTGAGTAACCTGGTCATTCAGTATATTTAGGTAGTCAGCTGACCTCATTCTTTGGTTACATAACATTGCTGAACCTAGACTTGACCAACTGCAGAAACCCCAGATCATAGCACTGCCCCCACAAGCTTGTACGGTAGGCACTAGGATGATGGGTACATCACTTCAGCCGTCTCTCTTCTTACCCTGATGCGCCCGTCACTCTGGAAAAGGGTAAATCTGGACTCATCAGACCACATGACCTTCTTCCATTGCTCCAGAGTCCAATTTTTATGCTCCCTAGCAAATTGAAGCCGTTTTTGCCAGTTAGCCTCACTGACGAGTGGTTTTCTTAAGGCTACACAGCTGTTTAGTCCCAATCCCTTCAGTTCCCTTCATATTGTGCATGTAGAAATGCTCTTACTTTCACTATTAAACATATCCCTGAGTTCTACTGTTTTTCTATGATTTGATTTCACCACACGTTTAAGTGGTCGCTGATCACGATCATTCAAGATTTTTTTCTGATCACATTCCTTCCTCAAAGATGATGTTCCCCACTGTCCTCCACTTTTTAATAATGCGTGGGACAGTTCTTAACCCTGTTTTAGTAGTTTCAGCAATCACCTTAGATGTTTTCTCTGCTTGATGCATGCTAATAATTGCCTCAGTTAAGGTCAGTGTTCATGATTCCACCATCAGAAAGAGACTGAGCAAAATGGCCTGCATGGCAGAGTTCCAAGATGAAAACCACTGCTGAGCAAAAAGAACATAAAAGCTTATCTCAGTTTTGCCAGAAAACATCGTGATGATCCCGAGGACTTTTGGGAAAATATTCTGGACTGATGAGACAAAAGTCTAACTTTTTGGAAGGTGTACGTCCCATTACATCTGGCATAAAAGTAACACAGCATTTCATAAAAGGAACATAATACCAACAGTAAAATATGGTGGTGGTAATGTGATGGTCTGGGGCTGTTTTGCCGCTTCAGGACCTGGAACACTTGCTGTGGTAAATGGAACCATGAATTCTGCTGTCTACCAAAAAATCCTGAAGGAAAATGTGCAGCCATCTGTTTGTGACCTCAAGCAGAACAGCACTTGGCTTCTGCAGCAGGACAATGATCCAAAACACACCAGCAAGTCCACCTCTGAATGACTTAAGAAAAACCAAAATGAAGGCTTTGGAGTGCCTAGTCAAAGTCCTGGCCTGAATCCAATTGAGATGCTGTGGCATGACCTTAAAAAGGTGGTTCATGCTCAAAAACCCTCCAATATGGCCAAAATATAACAATTCTGCAAAAAAGAGTGAGCCAAAATTCTTCCACAGTGCTGTAAAGGACTCATTGGCAGTTATTGCAATTGCTTTATTACAGCTGTTTCTGCTAAAGGTGGCCCAACCAGTTATTAGGTTTAGGGGGCAATCACTTTTTCACACAGGGCCATGTAGGCTTGGATTTTTTTCCCCCTTAATAATAAAAACCTTAATTTAAAAACTGAATTTTGTGTTATCTTGTGTTATATTTAAATTTGTTTGATGATCTGAAACATCAAGTGTGACAAACACGCAAAAAAAATAAGATATCAGGAAGGGGGCAACCACTTTTTCACACCACTGTGTGTGTGTGTGTGTGTGTGTGTGTGTGTGTGTGTGTGTGTGTGTGTGTGTGTGTTTATATAATATAAAATCTATCTATCTATCTCAAAATGGCTTCACAGGCAAGCACTTTGCTGCTTGTAAGATAGAACTTAAATCAACCATTTATGGAATCATCAAGAACTTCAAGGAAGAGAGGTTGCAGTGAAGAAAGCTTCAGCACCATCTCCTAAAGAGGATGCAGCTATGGCATCAGGTTACCACCAGTGCAGGAATGGCAGAAAGCAGTTGTGAGTGCATCTGCATGTACAGTGAGGCGAATGATTTTGGAGGATGGCTTGGTGTCAAGAAGGGCAGCAAAGAAGCTACTTCTCTCCAAGAAAAACATCAAGGACAGACTGACATCCTGCAGGAAGTATCGGGATTGGACTGCAGAGGAATAGGGTAACGTTATTTTCTCTGGTGCAGCCCTCTTCAGACTGTTTGGGACATCTGGACAAATGTCTTTCCAGAGCAAAAAAAAGGTGAACGCTACCATGAGTCCTGTGTCCTTCCAACGGTGAAGCATCCTGAGACCATTCATGTGTGGGGTTGCTTCTCATCCAAGGGAGTGGGTTTGCTCAAAATTTTGCATAAGAACACTGCCACGAACAAGGAATGGTATCAAAACATCCTCCATGAACACTTTGGTGATGAACAATGCTTTTGCCAGCATGACTGCAGAACCATGTTACAAGGCAAAGTGGCTCAGTGAACAAAACATTGAAATTTTGGGTTCATGGCCAGGAAACTCCCCAGATCTCAACTGAGATCCCATTGAGAACCTGTGGTCAAACAAAACACTAACAAAACAAAAACACAAACTGTGATCAACTCCATCAGTGATCAAGCAAGAATGGGTTGCCATCAGTCAAGATTTTGCTCAGAAGCTGATCGCATGCCAAGGCGATTTTGCAGAAGTCTTAAAAAAGAAGGGTCAACACTGTAAATTTTAAGTGTTTGCTTTGGATTTTGTTTAAAATGATTTAATCCCTCCTGATATTCATCATGGTTTCCCTGGCTCATGCACACTTTAACACTTTTATCTGTTTCATTTCCGCATTCTGTCAGGTCCACACTTCTTTCCATATGCATGTAAATCTCCCCAGACCCTCAGAGGTAAAGCAGTTAGGTGGGTTCTCATGTGGAGTAGTGAGCTAGACTTTCATTCTTCTGGACATATTTTCCAGTTCTGCTCTTCTGCTGTGGTCTGGCAAAGCATGCTGCTGTCAGCCATTCTCTGTGGTTTTAAATGAGTTTATTTCAATCCTGACACCATTTGTCTGGTATGTTTTCAGTGACTGGATCAGGGGCAGTGTCACAGTTAGTTCCTCTTAGCTTCCATGTTTTCCCTGTCTTGTGTATTTTAGTTCTATTCCATAATTTTGTTTTCTCCGCCCCTCGTTTGATTGCTCACACCCGTCCTTCGTTTCTAACTTGTTTTCATGTATTTAAACCATGTCTGATACCCTGTGTTTTTGCTGTTCATTGTGTTTGGTGGATGTATGAAAGCCCATCTGTGTTTTGAAGCCTTCGTTTATATTGGCCTTCGTGTTTCCTAGCCTATGTTATAGCTGTCCTCCCTTGTTTGCTTTTGAGTGTTTTTGTTATAATGTATCCCTGTAATCTTCGTATTGGCTCAGTGATCCTGGACTAGTCTGATGACTACGACTCTGGATTTGCCCCTAATAAACCTCTTACCGCTCACCGTTACAGGCAGTAACTGCTCGTAACAGTTACAATACCTCAGTACCCCTCCAATCAGCCACGAGTAAAGGGGTGGTGCTTTACCATTTTACTTGTCAAAGTTATTCAACTTCCCAGAGCAAAATCTCTCTTGCACACTAGGTAAATAGCCATAATCACTGTTTATTTAGAAGGAGGAGGTCCCAGACTCTACTGGACACAAAACCAAGGAGATTGAGGGAAGAGAGGAAGTCAAAAGAAGCAAGAGATGAAGACCCTATTTACTTTTGGTAATTGGCTCCACTTGAGCAAACAGCTCCTCCTGCCCATTGGACACTCTGATTCAGTTTGATGTCAACAATAAAAAGAAAAAACCCATATCCCTTGTTGGTCAATGCAGTGAAGGAAAGGAAAATTAATATAGCACCATTTGAAGACAACCTCCCTTTCCTGCTCCTCTCCTTGTGCACTCTGCTCATGTTAATAAGATTAGATATCATATTACAGCCTAGACCATGTTTCTGAAATTGCACTCACATTATAAAAATATTTCTAGGGAAATAATCTCACATTTTGCATAGCAGGATGTATCCCAAATGTCCAAAATGATGTCTGTATCCTTCACTAAACAGTGAAACAAATATCAAGCATGGTGTTCAGGAATCAACAGCATCTTCATTATATATATTCCCGGCATCATAGGTCTATGACTCCAATAGTCTACACAAAGATTTAAGCAAATAAACACATCAGGACAAATTATTGTTAAGGCCATACTTTTTTAAATGGGAGAAAACATATTGGGAAAGAGGGTCTTTCTTGCAGCATGTGGTCTTACAGTGGGGAGTTGCGATTCCTACTCTGACCCTCCAGCTCATAGCTCTTCATCATCCAATCAGTCTGACTGTCAAAGAGAAAAGAGAAACAGGAAAGAGAAAGCCATCTGAAACAATAGGGAGCAGCAGAGCTCAAAGACATGGTGATAACTGCAGAGGGTGCCTCAGAGCTGTCACACTATGCAGTTAGAGGGGGCACAATGCAGTCCCTGAAGGGGTGTTACTATCGGGTCAGAACACAGGCTTCTGGGTCAATACATGCTGATACTCAAAGAGTTTATAGGGAGTGGGGGTGCTGGTTGAGGCTCCTTTGGACATTCTGGGCAGTTAACAGTTCTGTTGCATTGGAATGTGTTGACAGAAGTATCAGAGACAGGTCATCAGCTGGTAGTTGGATGTTAGTTGGTGTCTTTCTGTGGGTCCTTCAGGATCAAGACTGTCCAGCATTCAGTTAAACATTCAGGGTGGGTTTCATCCATTAGCAGCTGGATCATTTGTGCTGCCATGAGGGCAGTTAACTTCTTCAGCCAGTATGCGTGGACCATGTTATGGCCTAGAGCTCATCAGCTCCAGGCCCTTTCTTGGACATCTGCTAGCATGATGGTGTTATGACCCTATTACCTACACCTTTAGGACCAAAAAAAATGGTGCAAAATCAAAACAAAACAAAACATGGAGACACACTCTGTATGGGGTTTTCAGTAATGTATTGTTTGTTTTCTTGTTATATACGGGAACAAAACACATACAAAATATATACACAACATAAACTGTCTAAACAGGAGTATTTCTTCAGGGTGGGCTTTATACCAACACAACAAATAAAAAGTCTACTAAAGTGAATCCAATCACTCTTACCTCAACTCCTTATCACAAAAACAGAAATACAACAATAAAGCAAAAAGAACATGTCACCCACCCCTACAACTCCAAACAATAAGAAAATAATCAAATATGACTCCCACTGGTCCTTTTGAAACTGGCTACTAATGAAGAAGCATTGCATGTAACTACTCGAGGCCCTGTGCATAAAGTATCTAAAGATCAAGTACACTCCTAAGGCTCTATCTAAGAATCTAGCTAGGCAGCAAGTATTAACTCATAAGGCCCTATTCAAAGAACCTGGAACAGAAAAAAAGGACAGTCAACCTCAACACCCCAATCTCAAAAAGAGTCTACCACAGGCAGTGATTGTGTCAAATCAGAGCCCTGCAGAGCAGCGTCTACCATGGCACACGTGGTGTCTACTGAGCAAGACACCAGGGGGCACTTACACATTCATGACACAGATATTTAACAGGGGGTTAATTATCCCTTTAACCAATCAGGTTGTCTGTTGTGGGACAATGTCATCTTGACAGCTCACTGGTTCTTTATGTGGGTAACCTGAAAAACAAATTCTAACATCACAGCACAAAGAAAGAACTCAAAAGGTCCTAAGGATGTGACAATGATTACTAAATCGGGTTCAGGAAGAGGTCTGCTCTTAGGTTCACTAACCACTGGGCATTGTTCTTGAGTGATGCCCCCCAGATGCCTCCCATATTCCATTCCAGTATTTTTCCATTTCCAGCTTTGGTGGGTCTGTTGGTGTGGGTAAGCTGACAAACAAATTCTAACACCACAGCACAATGAAACAACTAAAAAAGTCCCAAGGATGTAACAATGGTTATTAAATAGAGGTCCATCATCAGCTGTGCATGTAAAGTGCTTTCTGAATTTGTATTTGCTCCTACAAATTCACTAGCATTTTGTTTGCACATCTGATGAAGGACCTCCTGTCTCCCTGGAAGCTTTGTGTACTTCACTACAATTTTGAATATCTACATCTCTTATAACCATACATTGTGGTTACACACCTGGAGTCTTTTTCTGATTTTAATTGCTCAGTTTTTGCTTACTGTAAATGAAAACAGATTAATACATTACTGGCATATACAAATATGCGAACAGCAAGCATGTATCAAAATGCTGTTCTGCATTCCACTACAATAATTTGAGGATATCTCTTTTTGTTGTTGTAGCGATATTTTCAGCTACTTTATTTGTTGTCTTCCTTACTGATATTGATTTTGTGCAGCTTGCTGTTTTTTCTCTTTTATATTTTCATTTTTATTTTTTATGTAGTAAACTTAACAATAAACTAATTAGTAGTTTATTTGTTAAAGGTGCCATAGAATGGAAAACTGTATTTACTCTGGCATAATGAGTAAGGAGAGTTCTGTACATACCACGAACTTCAAACACCTGTCACCTTGTTCAAATGTAAATTCCACATAAGCAAAACTACAGGGGTAGTTTTTCAAATGGTATACAACATCACCTTGTTCTGTGTTTGACACTGAAAAGACATCACAACTCCAACCACAACCTGTAAGTAGCTAGCTATCTATACTATGTATCCATGTAGGTTGAAGCCAGATCATCTAACTAGCATGATAGCTTAGCTTATTTACATAGTTCATTTTATTTTCCTGCCTGTGTTCAAATGAATCACTTACTTTGTTAAAAATATTAATAAATCCATTCCATGACACTTTTTTATCAGTTTCTTGTTTGGTCACCTGTTCCCTTTGCTGTTTAGTATTTTCTGCATGTTCAATATGGACTACAATAAAAGCCACTCACACTTGTATCCTGTTTTTGTGTCTCACACTACCCACCTTGGGCTACTTAAGTGAATTTTTAGTGGGGTTTTTGTTTTAGAATTTTGGCTTTGTGCTTACCTGATCACTTGCATATTGTATTTCATATTTTTATTTATTTCATTAGCGTTTTTATCCTTACTACCCAAAACAGAAATTGGAGTGGTACAAAGTAACCTTGTGACAACCTTTTACATTCATTGATGCTGTTGGCTGTTATTGTTCGGTACAGAATTAAAACGTATCCAAAATTTCAATCATTAAATGCAGGCTGTTTTATGTTAACATCATAATGTAAAAGATGTATTGTTTATGTATGTGTTGGATCTAAAACTGCCTTTGAATTATTTTGGCAAAACCTTGTAGTTAGAATCAGTCATTGCATGAAATATAGTTTTAGCTGAAGCCAATATTTTTGTCTTCACCAGATGTGTGGTGCAATAGTAAGGCACTGGAGCTGCATGTACTCATCAGTATTTCATTACCTGCTAGATCTCTCTCTCTCTCTCTCTCTCTCTCTCTCTCTCTCTCTCTCTCTCTTTGAGTGCAGTATCAGCATGACTGTTTCATGGTCCTCAGTATCTTGTGTGAGTTAAATAGGTCCTCTGTGGTATTGCTCTACAGCAAAATAGGACAGAGCAATGTGGAACTCTGTGTTTGTGTTGGAGATGAAGTACACAGTCACATTAATTTCTTTATTGTTCTGCACAGTATTCACAACAGGCAGGAATATTCTGAGTACCTGTATGGCGGGGGGCGGCATAATCCATTCATCAAATATAATCAGACAGAAATATATTTGGAAATGGGTTACCGGTTTACCTAAGACAGGAAAGAACATTAGGGAGACTAGCGGCATAGTGAGAGATACTGAATTGTATTTATTTTTGTTTCAATAATTCATGTAGTTTTCAATTAAACACATCTTAAAGTCACAGAAACTAGTACCACTAACTGTATGTGCTAGTGAAAGAAATGGATCTGCTGGCTGTGTATTTATCACATCTTTCTGTCATGTTTCTGAACATTGACACACCAATTTATTTTTAAGCAACTGGTGTCTAAAAGGGGGACAGTGCACAATAGTGGCTGGTTTATATTCCGATCATAAAATAATGCAACTTGACCCATACACCCTCCATGCATGTTTGGTTATGATGGATAGCATTTATCCCCCTGGGATCTATAGCTTTCTAGTCCACTGATATCTGCACATCCTGGGGCTGGGCTCCAGGGCTGAATGTTGATGTGGGATGGCCTCCAGGTCACTGCCAGACACAGGGGCTCCTGCCTCCTGTCTCCAGCACCATTTTCTTTGGCAAGAAGATGAAGCATAGTGATGTCATTCCACTAATCTGAGAAGCAGCAAATTGAACTCCCACCTTCATTACACTGATCAGCCATAATCTAGAAGAAACCAAATCCATGAGACAAATATTTAGGGTGTCTTTTCCAAGACCCCTGAGTTGGCTTTTATGTAGTGACAGGATTAAGCTGCACAGTGGCTCATGCAGGGTTTTGCCTGGTAAGATCTCATGTTCTTAGTAAACAGCTGGTTGTTTAAGTGTTGGGCTCAGATTGACAGGGCTTTCATGCATTAAATGCATAGCACAGAACAGCTGCAAGTGATACACACTGCCTCTAAAACATCAACACACAGAGTAGTAAGTACTAAGTGTGGATAACCCTGCCTAGGGCTTACCTTACATACAACACTTCCAGTGACAGGTTGATTGCTTTTAGTAAAGCAATTAGCTGAAATGTTACAAGTTGTTTCATCCTGGATAGTGGCTCTGATGCTCACTAGTCCTCAGCCTCCTTCATGCATAGTCTCAGAGTGCACTGTGAGAAGTTTCCTTGTCTTGATGTCACTAGCTTCTATCTCCTCCTTTGGTGAGCTGATTATACCAGCATAAATTCTCATATATATATATATATATATATATATATATATATATATATATATATAGAGAGAGAGAGAGAGAGAGAGAGAGAGAGAGAGAGAGAGAGAGTATGCTGGTATAATGGGTGTGTGTGTGTATAATAGTTGTTTAAGCCAATGTGATTTAAAAAAACAATTAATTTTGTTTGATTTCTGACGGTAGGGTATTCCATATATGTATGGCTTTAACGGACACTCTACAATTTCCATTTACTCCTTCCTCGAGTTCTAACTCCATATGTGGTTCTCAACACTTTTTACCATTCATTCTCATTTCCTTTCCTTGCCTCATTTTCTCGTGTTGTAGCTTCTTCGTCAAGGAAATGATGCGCGGACGTAGGAATCGGTGCTAAACGGATTTACAAGTCGAGATGTCCTTGTTCACTCCATGCGACATCACTTGACGTTGCACGGCTGTATCATCTGTCACTGCTGATCTTCTGATACCCAAAAAGCGCTAATGTAATTACACCTATCAGAACAACAAAGTTTAAACACATTTACATAAATATTATATATACATATATCTACAGTATGCTTTTGATAAAATTGTGCATACACTTTTTTTGATGCAGCCATGTGGAAGCTAGCTTTAAATGTAAATGTTCTCTATGTAAATTGTTTACATGCTTTAAAATGAGACTACATAATAAATAAGATATGCATAACACTTCCGGTGTTAATGTTCTTGCTCTCAGTCCATGTTCCAACTCAGCAGTTGTGGGGAGAGCAGTTCCCCCTAAGTAATCCAGTGTATAGTGAAGCCACTTTTTTATACCGCATCAGCAAAGGTGTATTCTGAGACATTTCTCTCACCCATTTGCTGTTTCAAGATATCTAAAACAGAACAGCTTAAAACTGGTTAAGGTCATTGTAACACAATGAATATGTTTACATGGACTGCTTCAAGCCAATTACCATAAAAATATCTGAATGCAATTTGATAGTAATCTTTAATGCTGTATAATTTGGCTTAGTAATTCACTAAAAATATATGATAACACTGAAAATATAGACTATACATATTACATTTTTCATGGCATTATGTAACTTGTTCTTTGGTCTGCAAGAGTTAAAGGTTTACATTGGGGCACGGCAAAAAGTTTACATATATATAAAATTATCTTACTATCAACATGGCTATACAGTGCAAAAGTTTTGGTGGCGGTTGCGATTAAATGTGGTATTGCAGAGTTTTGCTAAATCATTGAGAAGAACAAAAAGTCACCAATACTCATCAGAACATTTCAAGAAAAGGCAATACAGTATCTCACACAGGGGTCACCAACCTTTTTTTGTACAGTGTGCTGATTTAAAAAAAAAAAACAAAAGAAGAGAAGATATTCTCACACAGATACACCGACCCAAAGATTGCATTGACAATGCAACAGGGCTTTCATGCATTAAATGCGTAGCACAGAACAGCTGCAAGTGATGCACACTGCCTCTAAAACATCAACACACAGAGTAGTAAGTACTAAGTGTGGATAACCCTGCCTAGGGCTTACCTTACATACAACACTTCCAGTGACAGGTTGATTGCTTTGACAATGCTGTCTTCTTCAAGCAGTTAAAATTCTCAGGAAGCGATGTCCAACACATGAAAAAACACTGATGTGTGCAGCTCACAAAACATTTTCCACAAAGATGAGCTCTGGAAATCAACCAGTGGCATTTCAAAATAATCATTGCCCAACCATTCAAAAACTGACCAGGCCTTTCATATTTAGCTGATGCTTTTATCCAAAGCAACTTATAATTGTGTCTGAATACAATATGAGAGTTAAGGGCCTTGCTCAGGAGCCCAACAGTGGTAGGGCTTGAACTGACAACCCTCTGAGTACTAGTCAAGTACCTTATCCACTAAGCTACCACTGGCCTAGCTGAGTTGTCACATTAGTCTTATCTGGATCTATGAGAAAAGAAAATATATATATATGGTCCATATCTCTAAAACATCTTGGAAACTCTAGGAAAATTCTCTCTCAAGCTCTCTCATGTAAATGGAAGTGTTAGCTGAGCTGAACAAATGAGTGGAAATTTCTCTCAACTGTGTGAAATACTAAAATTCCTCCTTTTCTATATCCTCTGCATAAACTTTACAGTTGTACATAAATGACTTCCATGTCTCAAACAGCCCCATGACTGTTTGTCAAGGTCCCTGTGTGCAGACACTGAGTTCATTCAAGTGTACTGTAATGTCCTTTTCAGCAAGAAAGGCTTTGATTGCATCAATGCAGTTCACAAAACTCTTAAGCACTTTTCCCCTACTCGGCTACCTGATACTGGAGTGGGATTGTTAAATGTTGTAAAGTGGAGCGATTGGGAGGCAGACACACATGCTGAGAAGAGTGAGATTTATCAAGGGCAAATCTATAAGAGTCATAGTCACAGTCCAGGGTCAATTTACCAACATGGAGAGTCTGGGAATACATCTTCACAAACAAACAAAAGCACACAAAGACAAACAGGGGATGTAGGCTATAACAAAAGAGGTTAGGAATCACACACAGAAGCGAGGATAAACAAATGGCTAGGAATCACAGAACACAGTGCAGTATTTCAGTCCAGGTACTTGCTGCTCCCTGATATTATTTACCATATCAGTGATACGGCACTTAACAATTCTTGCTGAAATGGGCATGTCTTTAATCCTAGTGATGATACTGTCCTTGTTTGGTAAACCCGTCATACAAATCACATGCTGGACAAAATGCATCTTTAATATATTCTTTGTGAATGGCTTTCCATGTTTAGCAATACACTGAGCTATCTTGCAACTTGCAAGTGTGGCATAACTTTTACCATGGCTTAAATTTTGAAGAACATGTACTTTGAAACTGCTCATTTGTTTCTGTTTTGTCAGCATCATCTTTAAATGAGCTTTGATACCTTGTCTCAAAATGGCGGCATACACACCTTGATTAGCTTGCCCATTTAACTAGCATAAATAACGTTAACCTAACCTAACTGGCTGGACATTACAAGGAAGGATCCAACAAAAAAGGGCTGCCCTGAAATTAAAATACCTTTATCTTTTTACTCACCAATCAGTGTGCTGACCCCGGTTATAATGTAAGGCCCGTTTAAACTTCTGTGAAGATCTACATCTGTGCGAACATGTGCGGGCCTTATACACAGACATTCGCAGAGATGTCAGCCAACAAACTTTAACGAAGCATCAAATTGTGTAGGTACTAGTGGTCAGCAAACCAGAATGTATAAACAAGTATCCAAGAAGAAAGTCTCGCACTCAGCAGCTAGTATCTTTCTCCAAGCTTTGTCCTCTCCAAGAATGAATGCTGATTTGTAATATTTTGAAGACGGGTCATAAAATTATGCTTAATGCCATACGTCATCTGACAGCCATTTCTCAAACTACCTCATTTGTCTTTTGTGCTAGTTCGTGTAGAGTATTGTATGGATCTCATGACCAGCATTCAACACTACCAAATAGCCAAGTGCATAGATATACAATGCATCTGCAAAGTATTCACAGTGCTTCGCTATTTCCACATTGTTATGTTACAGCCTTATTCCAAGATGGATTCAATTCATTTTTCTCTCAAAATTCTACACACACACAATACCGCATAATGACAAAGTGGAAAAAATTTGTTTGGAATTGTTGCAAATTTATAACAAAAAAAAAAAAAAAAATCACATGTACAAGTATTCACAGCGTTTGCTCAATACTTTGTTGAAGCACCCTTTTCAGCTTTTACAGCCTCAAGTCTTTTTGAGTATGATGCTACAAGTTTGGCACACAATTTAGGGATGTTTCTCCCATTCTTCTTTGCAGAACCTCTCAAGCGCCATCAGGTTGGATGGGGAGCGTCGGGACACAGCCATTTTTAGATCTCTGCAGAGTTGTTCAATTGGGTTCAAGTCTGGGCTCTGGCTGGGCCACTCAAGAACATTCACAGAGTTGTCCTGAAGCCACTCCTTTGTTATCTTAGCTGTGTGCTTAGGCTCGTTGTCCTGTTGGAAGATGAACCTTTGCCCCAGTCTGAGGTCTAGAGTGCTCGGGACCAGGTTTTCTTCAAGGATGTCTCTGTACATTGTTGCATTCATCTTTCCCTCGACCCTGACTAGTGTCCAAGTTCCTTGGTTTGTGCTCTGACATGTACTGTCAATTATGGGACCTTATATAGACAGGTGTGTGCCTTTCCAAATCATGTCCAATCAACTGGATTTACCACAGGTGGACTCCAATCAAGTTGTCAAAACAACTGAAGGATGATCAGTGGAAACAAGATGCACCTGAGCTCAATTTTGAGTGTCATGGCAAAGGCTGTGAATACTTATGTATATGTGATTTTTTTGGTTTTTTATTTTTAATAAATTTGCAACAATTCCAAACAAACCTTTTTCAATTTGTCATTATGGGGTATTGTGTGTAGAATTTTGAGGGAAAAAATGAATTTAATCAATTTTGGAATAAGGCTGTAAACCTAACAAAATTTTGAAAAAGTGAAGCGCTGTGAATACTTTCTGGATGCCCTTTATACACATAGGTACCAAACCGGTCACTGCTGTTCATTGGAATGATGCGTCTTCCCAGGCTCATATTGGTAAGGGAAGCTGCGCCTTTTAATATATGTACATCTATTGAGACATGGTGTATTCACAATTAATTCCATCATACTTCGCTGAAATTGTAAACAATTTTAAAATGGTTTGGTTTGTTAAAAAATGCAAGATGTATTTGTTATATGGGATACTTGATTAAATTAAAAATGTTCAGTTTCATACAGTGCATATTTATTGTTAGGCTAGGGCATTTTTTAAATTTTGTATTTTTTTTTAATTGTTAGCGCATTACACATGTATTGGTGAAAGATAAGGATTTTTATGACAAATTGTGATTATTTATATAGAAACAGTTTTCAATGACTATCTTTTTTTGGGAATGTACAAACTAGTCAAGTCAATCTGATCGACGCTATGCAGTTCTGAATGCTTTTGTAGCTACAATTAATTTTTAAATCTTTTTTATTCACCCAATATGAGTTAGCATTAGCTTAATTTAGCATCAGGACAGTCACTTTCATCATGTTTGTAACAGTAATGTATATTAAAACAACTTCTTACTTATAAAAAATTATTCCCTGTTGCTTAGTTTTGGCATTTCTTCCTTTGGAACTTCCAAAAGTTGCACAAATGTCTGGTATTTTCTACAGGTGTTGGTCACCCATTCTATGTCTAAACACCTAAGTAAGATTGTGGTGGCAGACATGTTTCTCACAAGGCCAGATGCAGTATTGTACCGGTGAGCGGTACGGTGGTGAACGCATGTGCAGAGAAGAGCGAGATTTATTAGGGGCAAACCCAGAGTCATAGTCGTTATAATGGTCCAGGGTCTTTGAGAGTACAAGGATACACGATGAACCAAAAACAAAAGTACACGAAGGCAAACAGGGGAAGCAGACTATAATGAAGAAGCTAGGAAAAAAACACACAGAGGTAAGGAAAAACAAACTATTAGAATCACAAAACAGGCTATCAAACGAAGGCTTTGAAATACAGACAAGCTTTCAAAAACTTTCAGACATACATCTAAACAACCAAACATTCAATCAGCCAGACAATGAACAGCAAAGACACAGACAACAAGACAGGGTCTAAATACAACTTAACAAGAGTAGAAACAAGGAACAGGTGAAAGCTATGATGGGCGTGGAAAACCAAACAAGGGTAGAGAAAACGAAACCAAAATATCACACGTGACAGGGAAACCATCAAAGCGAGGAGGGACAGTACAGCCCCCCCGCCCCAGCCCCGGCTCCACCAAGCATGCAACTCTGGGGCACGCAAAAACAAGAACCACCAAAACCAGAAAAAAAGGACTAGGACAAGACATGCCGGGAATGGGAACTGGATCAGGATGGGCGGCATCTCTTATGCCAGGAACTGTACCTGTGGCTATCCCGCAAGCCACCCAGTCTGTTCCTGTTCCTGGCATGACAGACACCATCCAGTCTGATCCAGTTCCTGTTTCTGGCCTGAGAGACGCCATCCAACCTGATTCAATTCACGTTCCCGGCTTGATATATGCCGGCCGTCCTGATTCAGTTCCTGGTATGAGAGATCCCACCCGTCCTGATCCAGTTCCCGGTGTAACACTGAAGTGGGTCTTTGGGTTGGTGGGCCTTTGAGGGTTTATGTCAGCTCCTCCAGCTTGCTCCTACAGCTGGCCCTTTCCTGTAAGTGTGCCCCATGTGCCACACATATAACAATGTCACTAAACACTTGGAAACCTGTGTAGTTTGCACCCACAAAGAAGAAAGCAGTGTTATGAGTCTTTTACTTGATAAAATCAGAAATCGTGTGCTTCCTCTCTAACACAGTATTTTATACTTTTCTATAAACAAACCTGAAGTGTGAAACATGCATCATTAGAGTCTGAGATCTGTTGTCTGTGCTTTGTGGCCTTTTGCTCCTGTGCCCATGGTCATCAAAAATGACTACTGTTTTCATACTTCAGAAGCAGCATTCCAAGATGAGTATCACATAGAGTCAGCCTTGTACTCACACCACGCATCTAGCTTCTTTTCAAACAAGTAAACTTGCAGCCTATGCTGATTTGGAATTTCCACATCCGTGTGTGATTGTGTCAAAGTTTTTCTTCTGGATGTGAGAAGGTCGAGTGGGACTGATGCCTCTCCTGAGGCTCCATGCTGATCAGGTCTGGCTTTCCTGCTGCCCCTCTCAGTCAGAATCTCAGCTTCTTCTCAGAGCTGCCTTTAAACACTTCCTGTGTGTAGATCAAAGCATTCTGCCACACTTGCCTTTTCCCAGGACCCTGGGACTTGTTGTTGGAGCCCTGTACCTTCCCTGCAGTGATCTAATCAGTGTGATTTGGGCATGAGGTTCTGGTGAGGTCTTTACCATTTCCTCTGAAGAATGCGGTGCCCCACAAATCTGCAATTCAACACTGCAAGCATGAGGGCTCAAACAAGGTGCTTGTGGGGAGTGGGAGGGAAAATCATGGAAATATCAGTAGCATTTTCTTTCAGGTGCCTACCCTGAAACACAAGAATGGGCTATCAAAGAAAGTGCAGTAGTTTAAAGTGGGTGAAGGAGGGTGAGCAATCTCCCTCAGCCTCAAAAGTAGAAGCTACACAAAGATGAAAAGACAACTTTAAGGTTAGAGTCTGACGCCAATGCTTCAGAACTGGAAAAAAAGGAATTTCCATGTATCTTTCTACAGGTTTGAATAATCTAGTTACCACAGCATTTTCACTCACAAATCAAATTTGCAAAGGTCATTCAATGCCAGAATGTGCTTGGGAAATGGAAAATTTTACCACATATTTTTAAGATTATGAAAGTTAAAAAAAAAAACTTTTTAAAACAGTACAAATGAGTTAAAAATTGTTGTTGTTGTTATTATTATTATTACTTCTGTAGTATAAACATATGTCGTGCAAGTTACTTATTAAGGTGGCTCCAATAAGGTGGAGCCACCTTAATCTTACTGTTGCTAACTCAAGATGAGTGTTACTTTTGCTGAAGTCTGGATCTGATCTGGAGCACTTTGCTCTTTTACAGACCTCTGGTCATTAGGGAGGATGGCCATCTGCACTGATGCTCCTTAATTTTCCTCAGATCAATGGATGAAGATCGAAGAGAAATGCTAGCAGCTTTTTTTCTTTTTTACATTTATTTGTACAATTTTACAAGTTGCTGACACACTTCAAAGGCGGAACCTGCAGGAGAGAGAGAGAGGACTGTTTTGTTTTGATATCTCCCAATAAACTGGTAATGATATGCTCTCACATCTGGTTCCTGTTGTCAGCTTACACTGAAGTTACAAAGTTCAAAGTTCAAAGAGGTTTTACTGTCATTTCAGCTATATACAAGTACACAACAAAAACGAGACAATGTTCCTCCAGGACCATGGTGCAACACAAAACAACAGTGCAACAGACAACATGCTACACAAGTGCAAACAGTCCAATATGGTGCAAACGTGTTACATATATATAGTACAAGTGTTCATTATTATTTTGGCCTAGTGATATTTTGTCCTGGGAAGATTAGAGGGGCTCAATTTTGTTTTAAATTCCCTCTCTGGTATGTCTGGCCCCTTGCAATACATTAACAACATTTAACACAGAACAGTTACATAATTCATCATTGATGCTGTCCTTTTTTAACCATTTTTAGAACATTCTTTAGTCATTGTTAATTGTTTTGTATTTTGTTGTGCCCAGAAACACTGGGAATGAATGACAAATAAATGATATAAAGCAAAATCCCAGCAGAATAAACAGATCAGCAAGACATTATCCTTACAGAAATGGAAAGGCTAGCATTCAGGCCAGTACATTGTGTCAGCTCTACAACCTGCTGATTGTTTCTAGATTTTACCCTCTCTTCAGCAGCTTTCTGTTGCTCTGAAGTATTTATGATTTACATTTTGGCAGATGCTGCCAAGAACTGCGTCACTCTAATAATTCTGTCTGACGGGGTGGAGAATGCTTTACTGTAGTGAGGGGACCTTGCAGTAATGACCACAAAATAATGTCTGATCAGCTGTAATTTTTAGAGGAGCAGGTCAAAAGCAGAGACAGACATTGTGTTTGTAAACACATATGAGGAGTCTCTTCACTGAATAGTCTAAATTCATTAGAAAGCATTTTAGGAAATTCGTATTTCAGCACAGTGCTGATGTCACAAAGAATTATAGAAGTTATGAGTGAGAATGAGTTCATATTTTTTTTTGTACATGAACGAGGCTGTAAGAAAAAATACAATCTGCCACTATCACTAAGCTCAACCATTCATGATTTTTCTAGAGAGCTGGATCATGTGAATTCCTTTGCAATCTTTAGATGTAGATAATGATCTGTACAACCTTTATTAAATGGTACATTGTAACATAAGTACTTCTACAGATCAAATGGATAAACTGTTTATTTAGGGGCTAGGGTGACACTGAGGGGGGGCTTTGGATTGGTGGGCTGGTCTCTGAGGGTTTATGTCAGCCCCTCCAGCTTGCTTGCCCCTCCCTGTTGTTTTTGTCTAGAGGTGTCAGTGTCTGGATGGTTGTTGGTTCAAATCCAATGACCAGAGCCCAATTACCATCTTGTTTTAAATTAAACTAAAACTATGGGCATCCTGTGAATTCCTACATACCTCCTAGAGCTACAGAGAGTGTACTGAGCCTAACTTCAGGTTCTCCCACTTCATCCAGTAGATCTCTGCATAAACTGTATAAAAATGAGTTTGAGACTGCAATGCTGACAGAGGGCTCTGTTTCCTGTATAGAGCACTTTACTGGAAACTTTGTGATGCATGTTAATTTTTTATGTTCTATGAATTGAACAAAATCTACAATTCTCCCTTTAAACATGAGCAAATTTTATGATGCAAATAAAATATTACCCATCCCCCTGACCACCAATCACATTACTTATCTGGGTATTAAAGTCTCTCCCCAGTTGTCAGAGTTATTCAAACTTAATATCAATCCAATTATTAAAACAATAAGTGACGAACCTCATCAATTGACAAATTTACCCCATACACTCTTTGTAAGAATAGCTACAATTAAAATGATAATATTACCTAAAATTATTAAAATTCAACCCACACCAACCTGGTTTAAATCTGAATGCATTGTAGGTTATTATTGCTGGTCATGTGGTAATCATTACTCACTTTAATCCAAAACATAGGGGGCTAGTAATAAATCTTCCTCCCATTGTCTCAATGGGAATGTAATTGTGCAGTTTGATTAAGCTATTATTTGGTTTTATTTTATATTATATCTTAGATACACACACACAAATTATGTTAAAGTGCCAATGGTTTTTGTTTTATTGCAGACCAAAGTAATATGAATTCATAGTAATCAGGGGGTAGGATTTCAGGAGTTCACTATTGCAAACAGCTGCGTTCTGCAGAGGTAAGGGCTTCATGGCTTGCTACTGTGCATCAGGTTTACAAGTTGTTCCTTTGATTGTGTTTTCATGGTCAGGAAGGCAGACAGAAACTGAGAAAAGAGAAATTTATACACAGTGCATCTAGAAAGTATTCACAGCGCTTCATTTTTTCCATATTTTGTTATGTTACAGCCTTATTCCAAAATGGATTCATCTCATTTTTCTCTCAAAATTCTACACACACACACACACACACACACACACAGCCCCATAATGACAAAGTGGAAAAAGTTTGTTTGGAATTGTTGCAAATGTATTAAAAATAAAAACAAACAAACAAACAAACAAACAAAAATCAAATGTACATAAGTATTCAAAACCTTTGCTCAATACTTTGTTGAAGCACCTTTTTCAGCTATTACAGCCTCAAGCCTTTTGAGTATGATGCTACAAGCTTGGCACACAATTTAGGGACGTTTCTCCCATTCTTTTTTGCAGAACCTCTCAAGCGCCAACAGGTTGGATGGGGAGCGTTGAGGCACAGCCATTTTCAGATCTCTGCAGAGATGATCAATTGGGTTCAAGTCTGAACTCTGGCTGGGCCACTCAAGAACATTCACAGAGTTGTCCTGAAGCCACTCCTTTGTTATCTTAGCTGTGTGCTTAGGCTCGTTGTCCTGTTAGAAGATAAACCTTTGCCCCAGTCTAAGGTCTAGAGTGCTCCGGACCAGGTTTTCTTTAAAGATGTTTCTGTACATTGCTGAATTCATCTTTCCCTCGACCCTGACTAGTGTCCAAGTTCCTGCTGCTGAAAAACAGCCCCACAGCATGATGCTGCCACTACTATGCTTCACTGTAGAGATGGTATTGGCCAGGTGATGAGCAGTGCCTGGTTTCCTCCAGACATGACACTTGGCATTCAGGTCAAAGAATTCAATCTATAATCAGACCAGAGAATTTTGTTTCTCATGGTCTGAGAGTCCTTCAGGTGCCTTTTGACAAACTCCAAGCAGGCTGTCTTGTGCCTTTTACTGAGGAGTGGCTCCTGTCTGGTCACTCTACCATGCAGGCCTGATTGGTAGAGTGCTGCAGAAATGGTTCTCCTTCTGGAAGGTTCTCCTCTCTCCACAGAGCAATGCTGAAGCTCAGTCAGAGTGACCCTTGGGTTCTTGGTCACCTCCCTGAGTAAGGCTGTTTTACCCAGATCACTCAGATTGGCTGGGCAGCCAGCTCTAGGAAGAGTCCTGGTGGTTCCAAAATTGCTTTTATCAAGTAAGTTACTGATCTTCTGAAGCATGTTTGGTGTATAACAGATAGCAGATAGGTACCTGCACATAAAGTTAAAGAAAAAAATGCTATTGTGAGGTTACATGTTCTATGAATGATTACATGTTCTTTAAATATATTTCATTGTCAGCACGATTATGAACATTTTTGATCTGCCATTGACAAATAACAGGTATATCGTGTAACAATAATGTCTTGTTAGGATATTTTAGTTCTGCTATCTTGTCTCTCAAATTGCCTTTCATTAAGCCAATGGAGGGCATATTAAATGTTTAAATGTCTTTTTCAATTTTCTGCTTTTATGTTTCTTTTCTTTGTGCTGGTCTTGCTCTGTTACAGTGGAGGACATGAGTGAAGGGAGCTGTTATTCTTCTTTCGGATGCAGATCAATGGGTTTCACTCATGCAGTGGTGCAAATCCAAATCTCACACATTCCACCACTGATGTCAAGCAGTTTGATCCCAGGTGCCACATGCTTGCATGGAGAGCTGGATTTGCGCTTTGCTCTTAAACACTTTAACTGAATCACCTTAAGTCATATGTTTCATATTCTCATGGTACGAATTTCAGTCGTTTTATTGCATCTTCAGCTTTCATTGGGGATTTGACTGTTTCTTATTTGAAAACAGTGTACTATCAAGCATTTAAAAATGGACCTGTGGATGAATCAATATGTGATTTGAGGAAGTGTAATGTTGATGTATGTCTCACAGTCAAGTACTTATATCCTCAGATGTGAAAACTTCATTCTATTCTATAAGTTTCAGTTTGACAACCCTACTACAGTAATCCTCATAAAGATTTTTTCTCTTGGCCACTTCATGCTCTCCGATGAACTATGGCAACATCTGTAGCACAGGACATGTGGAGAAGGAAGTCTCACTCAGAGGAGAGCTCATCGCAGTGTTGCAAGGTGCAAGGCAGTCAACTTCGTGGGCTTCAGGTATGCCTGCCACTCGCTCAGTGCCCACACCTGGAGTACAAAAGGGAGTTAGTGGTTAGCAGGGCATATCTGATCACCCAAGTGGTCCAACGGGAACTGGTCAGTCCCCTGTGGGCCCAGCCCTAGAGCATGCCTTTTCTTTCTGGTGGGGCTGACAGGGCATGCCAAGGTCTTTTACCAGGGACCCCGCAACCAGGGCGTCAGCAGGGGGAGGAAGGCATATGTCTGATTCTCCCTTCACCGGCTGGAGAATGTCCTCCAGAAGCTGACCTGCCTCGTATGTACCCAAGAGCACTGCCAAGTCCTCAGACAGCCAGGCCAAATATCTGCAGCCAGTGGAGTCCGTCCATGGGCTAGATGCGAAGTCAGTGGGATGTTACATGTTGTTTAATGCATCTAAGAAAATGTCCTGATCCTGCATGTAAATGAGCCAATGCTGCCAATAGATGACCCGATGCTGCCAGTAGATAAACTGAAGCTGCCATATGCCAGAACGTCCCACCCTAGATTCAGTGGAGTAACTGAGACTCCACCCTTGTCCCATTGGAGTAAATGAGTCTTCTGCATCTACACTGAAGTGGCTACTCCCAATTTTTGTCCTCCCATGCTTCTTCCTCATTTTAGCCTAGGGAGTTTTCCTTGCCACTGTTGCCTCTGGCTTGCTCATTAGTAAAGCCACACATTTGTAAAGCTTCTTTGATGACGGTTGTTGTAAAAACTGCTATATAAATACATTTAAAAAATGTTTTGAGCAACAGCAACAACAATAATAATTTTATATGTAGAGGTTTTCAGCTATATCAGATTCCAGCAAGTAACTACAGTGAGCTGTAGTTAAAGATGTAGCAGTAGTAAAGAAACTGGACATTTCGTACAGAGGTCTTTCATCTTTTTATATCACATAAAACATTGGGCAAATGAGAATATGCTATTTGAAAAGGGTTGTGAGCTCAGAAAGGTCTGTAATGAATAAGTGTCAGGGTGCTCTAGGCACCCAGTCCACGGGACACGCCCACACCACACCCTCTCATTCCCAATCTGTCCCTTGTTTGCCTTTTTGTTCCTCCCTTATTTAAGCCCATAGGAATGTTTGCCCGGAGCTGTGCATTGTTCCTTTCCACTGTGTTCGGAAGATGAGTACTACTGCCACTCTGCTGTATCTTAAATGCTCAGTACTGTTTCTTTCAGCTGGCTCACCACTGTGCTCCTTCATTTATCTAACCAATGGAGCATAAAAACGCTTAAAACTTGCACGTGTCTCTTTCCCTGCACTCATTACATTAAGAAAAATCTGAAATTTTGAAACAGGAGACATGCAGTGTTATGTGAGAAAAGGCTAAACATATTTTGGATTTTAGCCATGGTCTTCACTCATAAACAAAATTTAAATATTAGACTCATGAAACATATTGCATTGAAAAATTCTGGTATTATTATTATAATGGCATTTATCAGATATTATGTAAAACTCAATGGAAGACATCGTAGGAATCCCAGAGCATGATAGATTTTTCTAGGTCCATAAAGTCATCTCAATGATTTGAGATATTTGTAAAATCATATTCATGATTTGTAAAATCATATTCATATTTCCTAGGAAGGGCTTTGTGTATTTAATGCCCAACAACAGCATGTAACGTGATAAAGGTAATAAGTAGGTTTTGCCCAGGTTCATTAAGCTGATGACAGAGACTGATGGACAGGGCTGTACTGGGCCTCAGTGCATTGAGTTGCAATGGATACAAGGGGTAATCAAAACATCCAGAGAAAGCTAATCACTGCCATGTGAGAGAATTTTCATCCAGCACTGACCTCTGTGGTGACTATTTTACAGTCTTTCACCATATTGTTGTGCAGGAAACATGTGCGCAGCCTCTGATGAGCACACACAAGATGCTTTACAGTGCTCCAGTGATGTAACTATACATTCATGAGTCTTTTCCATGGAAAGGTCTTCACTTGCGCTTTACATTTTTTTTTGTGATATTCTTTATTATATCCTTAATAAAAATTTTCTGTTAATTTTTTTAGGAATTCAGAGGTAATACAGTCTCTGCTTGTTATCATACTACATCTGCTTTTTTATACCAAATGATTGTCTCTTCTTCCCTTGATGAAAAAACATGAAAACACACATGTCCTCAAACGCTTGCAGAAGAGGGGACATGATTCCAGTAGGAATTATATATGACAGCACTTGTTGAAAAGAGAGACATTTTGAAGCAGAAGACACCATAATATACCAATAATGATCACCAACAGTGGTGTGGTGAGCCCAGTATTATTCAGAAAGATTTCAGAGATGACCTCATTCCTTCAATTATGGTTGTTCTGGTCCTGGTTATTCAATAAGTTCCTTCAATAAGTTCCTTCTTCCAGATCACCCAACCATCATAAAACACACAGCCAGCAGGACAAGCCACTATCAGGACACACCACTACCGTGACACTCAACCATCAAGACATACAGAATTCAGCAGTACACACCATTAGAAATACATACCACCATCAAGGCACACAGGGTGCAAAAAAAAACAAAAAAACAGCCATCATGAAACCAAGCCAGCACAACACACATCCATCAGGACACATAATCATCAGCACACAGAGTCAGCAGGACACCCAGCCAACAGTACACACAGGTCACAAATCCATCAGGACACATGTGGAAGTGCCTGGCTCCAAAGCAGTATGAGGAAATCAATGAAACGAAAATAGCTTATCACAGAGAACATGTTCCTGAGAGGAAACGAGAGGCAAGAGAAAGGGAACAGCACAATTCCACAGCTTTCTCTCTCTCTCTCTCTCTCTCTCTCTCTCTCTCTCTCTCTCTCTGACACACACACACACACACACACACACACACACACACACACACACACACACACACACACACACACACACACACACACACACACACACACACACAGGATAGACAGCTCAGCATCCGATAAGTGATTCCCTCACTGAGACATCTTGTTTTGCATCTTGTCCTATTGTCTTGTGTCCCATGTGCTTTCTGTGTGAGAGTGATAAACTCCTTCAAGATTTAATAAATCAAATATGAGAGAAAAAAGGAGAGAAATGTGAATAACAACACAGGAGCACTAATAAACACTACAGGTGTGGCGCCGATAACCTTAATATATTTTCATATTCAAAATAAGATGATAAAAATTAAACAAACAAGTAATTTAACTCAAATCTCAGAACCTGAGGAGAGGTGGGCAACCTGCACAAATATGAACCTATAATGTGGTTTTCTTCTTCAGTGAAACTGCTTTTACCGAATCTGTGTAGGAATATATTCACACAAAGAGCGCTCGTGAAGGCATAAGTGAATTCTTTCAGCCAGGAATGGCTTATGTGTAAAAAGAAATATTAGTCATGCTCTGAGAGAAAAAAAATATTTCCCATTTAGAAACTATGCAAACATTTACAGACTATTTATTTTAAATGCTCCTGCTTTCCTGAAGGCCAGGTTGGGTATATTCTCTGATGTATGTCTCTGCTGGCAGACATCCTATACTGAGTAAGTCTTCCTCCATCTGCTGGAGCAGAGCAGTATGTGATAGGCTTACTTCTATCACTCCCCAGTCCACCCAGCGACACACCAAAGAACACTGAAATAATTCTACTTGTTCCTGTTAAAGTTATGTATGAACACTGGCTAAGAGCCGGAGGCATTTCTTAGGACGGATATAGGGGTGGGATTTGTCTCTGTAAGGGCTCAGCGAGGACAGGGAGGAAAACAGCTAGATGCAGTGAAAGTTAACACATCAGACACTGTGGACACAAATTTGAATACAGCATCTAAGACATTAGGAGGGAGACGTTAACTTGGCTTTCACTGACTATATTAAATATCAGTGTGGGGACAGAGGATGCGCTCAAGTAATGATTCAAAGAAAGCGTAGCACTTGGCCTATATGTGAGAGCACACATAAAATAAGGTTAAATTAATGTTTCTTCCACATGCATGTGTTCAGTATGTACTGTAAATGAAATATTGACTGTGTTAGAAAAATACAATATAATATTTGACCAGTAACCAAGCAAACAAAATCCTTAGTATTTGTTTACTGTGGGTTAAAAATACAGTGACATGAAGCCTGACAAGAGGAAACAATGTTTTCCACTAAGGAAAGAAAAGAAAGGAAAAAGGGGGTGAAAAGGGCCATTGATAGAAATCAATGAATAATTCTGTGTATGAAATAATATTTTTATATAAAACCTTATTCAGGAAATGGTTTACAGAGAGCCTTCAGCAAGTCCTGCTATGCTGTAGATTTGGAAGATGCAATTTATCAGGCAAGATCTCAGGAAAAAAAACTGTGTAACACACACACACACACACACACACACACACACTCTGGAGTGCTGATCTTTTATGCAGGGTCCTGGTGACTCTCTTCACGTTCCTGCCCTCTAATAGAAGGGTTAGAAACAAGCTTTAAGAGCTAATAGCCACCCTGTTAAAACATTTGGACTACCTGAAGCTCTGCTGTAGCCATACTGGCAACAACCTAAAGCTTACATTTCTTAATTAACTTTTTTTCTGTACTTTTTATAACCCCAAGAGTACTCCTTATTCAGTAGTCCAGAATTAATCAAAATTCTTTGAGGCATAATATTAGGAATGTGTTTTAGACAAATAGATAAAGACTATTTGCCTAGAATATGAGTGACATATGTAAAGGCTTTCTGATAAAGACTTTCTGATCAGCAAAGGCACCTAACATGCTGAGTGCTTAAAGACTAAAGTGATATGTAACCCTATTGTTTTATTTATTTATTGAAAATGTATTTCAGCCAGTGTAGCCAGAATACCCCAAAAGGTGTCAGAGGGAGACGTTCCCAGACTAGGAACCATAGCTGATGAGAAGCAAGCAATAAGGACAGAAGTTGGAAACCTATTTAAATGCAGGATGTTTTATTTCTGCCCATTTCTGTGGCTGTGAGGATGGGAGTCTAGATTTAGCAAACATGGTGACCGCAGGACTGCGGCAGGGGTAGCAAGCATGACCCTCAGGACCCATTGTTCTGGAATGTTCTGGCAGCAAAAAGAAACAATGGCACTATGGGGGAGGGTAGAATGAAAGTATAAGAAACTTTCATTTATGTGCCCTTGGCTTGCTCATTAGTGATCTTGACATCTGTAAAGCTGCTTTGTGACAATGTGTGCTGTAAAAAGCATTACTTAAATAAATAAAAGAAAGAAACACATGTTATAGTTAAACTAACATCCATGAACATGGAAGAGTTATTACAGCATGTAACAAATGATATTGGATAATATGATTTTGGGCTACAAATGGATGTTGGGATTGAGCCATCTATCTATGACATTGATTATTTGCTTTTCCTCCCTTTCAGTAGCCATCCCATATGCATTCTAATAAGGGCCCTGTTTGCTTAGCTGTGTTCAGTTATACTTTTACTGGTTAGATTAATCACTGCTGTCCTTGTCTAAGGATGCTGCTCATGGAGAAAGCTATATTTATTAATCAGGCAATAACCTATTAATTTGAAAGACCCAGTAAATCTTAGTTAGCATTATTTTTCTATGGTGTTCAGGTTGTAGGAATCCTTAGACTTTATGAAATCTGGGTAGTACCAAGGCAATTATTTTGAGGATGTTTACCTTAATGAAGCTGAAATGATGACATTACAATTCAAGGTTATCATAATGATTCCTTTCTGCTGATTTTAAAGCTCACAAAATAAATTTTTCCAGCCTCCCATACAGGGTCCTTACCTTCTTTTTTATCTGCAGGGAGACGTGAGCAGTGGTACCAGCCTGCATATTCATTGTCACACCTGTGGGGCTTTGTTATCAGTTTTGAAATGATCTAATTGAACATTCTCATGACTGTCAGTGTAAAGGTCCTACTGGGCTACTTTTATCTCATTATATGCAGTGGTGTTTCTGCAAATAACTGGGTGATGTAACACAAAAAGAGCAGACTAAACACTCAGAAAAAAAAAAAAGTCACCAATCAGCACACCTGTATTATCTTTACTATGTCATGAAATAAAAAGTAATAAAGATCAACATGATTGCATGCCTTCATATAACTAATCACCAGTCACTGGTACTCTGCTATAATGATCACACGCTAAAACTTCAAGATTTATTTATAGAGCTGCACAGCCAGCTGCACCATCCTATAAATGTGTTTTTTTCCCCATAATACAGATTTCTTTACAAATAGACTGTATGAATAGAGGAACCATACCTTTTGCTAGACACATTATATGACTATGGAATCATTTGAATTTTGACTGCAGGAATTTAACATCCATTTTAAAACATACATGCCCTAGTTGGCATGGCTGTCTGCAATGAAGGTATTTCTGCCACTAGAGGGCACAGTACCCAGGGCAGAGAATCTGTCTGCTGTCTGGCTTAGGTTTATTGTTCATTACAGGAGAATAGTGCCTCACGTTCCCTACCAAGGAACTATCAAGATTTCATTTAATTTAGATTTCAGCGTTTAAATCTCATCTGTTTTATTACCTTATCATATATTTTTTTTTACACATTTTGTCCTTGTTCTTTAGGTACTGACGTACGGGTTTAGTCAAGCATCCTCTTAGTTGTAATAAAGGTGAGTCACTATGGCAATGTTGAGTAATTAAACATTATGTTGGGTGACTTTTAATAATGTAATTAATGAAGCGATATCTCCTCAGTTTGGAGGACAACTGTAGATTACTGAACTGGAAAAAATAGCAAATGTACTGAATTTTGTATTTCCTCTTATTTGTAGTAAGTTAATTATTTTTGTGAAAGGTTTTATTTTGTATCTGTGTACAGTTTTAGTATTTGTGATAGAGACTGCTAGAGTATATTTATCATGATTTATGCTTTTATCATTTTCATGAAAGTTAATTATTTATTTAGAAAAAAGTGACATTTCTCATAGTAGGTCAGAGACAGTGTTTGTGAAACTGCAACCAGAGTGGTGCAGCAGAGATGGAACACTCTGTTCAAATGGACACGTGTACAGTGTACAGACTTCACACACATACTGTATACACTCACATGCTCTATTAATATTCTCTATAAACATTTTATTGGGTTTGCAACTGAACTTCTAGGCAATATTAGTGGACATGAATGCTTAGATTAATAAACAGTAGTTTGCAGTAACATTAAATTACAGTTAAGATTAACAATATATCTGTGACAGACCTGTTAGGGTAACAACTGCACAATGGTACAATGAAAAAATGTCAGAGAAATAGTAGGAGAAGAAGAGGCAAAGGCTAGATGGAGGAAAGTTAGGACCATGGCTTCAGCCAAGGAGAGTTTGAAATGAAATCTGGACTACACAAACTGAAAATGGTACTGGTACAGTAACTGGAGTCTCTATTTTGCCTTTTAGGATGTGTTTATCATGTGTTATACTCACTGTGACAAATAGAGGCCTCTCTCAATTTCAAGGGAAATTCTGTCTACCCTTAAAGCCACAATAGTCTCTGCACAGGCGACATGTCAAAGTGTGCAGTCCTTTAGAAATTAAAACAGGAACAGTAACTGGTGCTTTTGTTCTACTCTTGTACATGTATAATGTTTTTATGCAATAGCGTTGAAAAGTCTATGACTGCAGTCTTGGTGCACAACCTTTCTTCAAGTAAATAAATACAGTTATAAGCAAGTCATAAAATAACTGAATCTTTTATATTTATTGTAAAATTTAAGAATGCAACAAACATAACTTGTATATTGTGATTAAGGCATTCCTAATTTATTAATGCTTATGAAAAACGGGTTTGTTGTGGAAATTCAATTAATAAGTAAATTCTGGTGTGAATAATTTTGAGACAAGAATGTTCAAGAGTGTTTCACCTACAATATATTAGAATTTGTAATCTGTGTCTTAGGTTTTGATAAACATGTCAGATATTGCAGAGCTACTGTTTCCTGAAATATGTATAAACAACTGAAAAAATTGTAATAGCAAAGAATGTCATGTAAAAAGTTGAAGTATATGGCTCCTTCTGCAGAAACATGATGCTTATCCATCACACACACATGTTCAGTATCCTTGGTGTGTCTGCACACTGCTCGGCGTTCCTCACCCTATAATTGCACACCATTCACACTGATCCTAATGTTATTAAAGAGCAATTGCCAAAGAGCAGTCCCATGGTTCACATCACTGTAGAATGATTCCTATGGCTCTCTAAATATCAGTTATTTTGAACTCTATCAAGCTCCATTATATATGATTCATGAATTGGTCCCAAGTACATCTTTGTCTCACTGAGGCTAATAATCCATTTATTAGTTCAGTGTTTTATATTTTGTTACCTATCACTAAGGATTTTTTTCAATGGTTTGTGAGGATTTGTAAAGAATTAGTCTTTACTCTTTTTTTCATTAAATTTTCTTACAATTTTTGAAACTGTTACTGATACAGAGAGAAAATCAGTTTGCTGGTCATTAATTTTCATTCTGATAATATTATTATGTTTAATGAACCAAGATACCCAATATGTTTAGCTTCAATAAATTATTGTAGCATGGCATTAGCACACAAGTATCAGTAACAAAAAAAGTCAGGTGTCTTTTACATTTGTCACTGGTTCACAACATTTTTCACAACAAGTTGGCTCTCATTAACAACCCTTTTACCACTTTTTGTAGGACACTTTATATAATCTCTGAGCTCACATTTCATGATAAACCTTCAGTTTTTTTGGTAAGATATTTAGTAAGACAGAAAATACATTAATATGGGACTCACTGATAGAACTCAATGCACAAACAAGCTATGTCTGTGCTATGTAAAATGAAAAATTTAAATCCTTATTTTCTGTGTAGAATACAATGTAAAGAGGCAGACACAAAATGATTTGACTAAAATGTATAGAGCATTTATTAATGTTTTTATTTTTATGTAGAAATGCCACACATGGCTAGATGCACCTTTTTTTTTTTTGTAAAGAATGAACTGACTATTATTGGCAGCCAATACTCATCTAGTCACACTGGACATGAACATGCATACTCAGACATACACAAAGAGTAACTAACAGTAAAGGCTACTATAAAGCCTGTGTTCAGGGACAAGCATAGACATTTTGAGTGGCTGTTGCTCTAACTTAAAAAAACTCAGATGATAAAAAGTTAATATTGTATACATCATCTAAAGAAGACCATTTAAAAGCTGATTTAGCTAAATTGAGTCATAGGAAATGAAATATATCTCACTCTATCACCCAAAACCAAGTATTTGATTGCACTCATATTTCATATCTCCACCAATGAATATCACAGAATGTCCTGATTACAATAAACATTTCTGTCATTTTCCAGAGACATTTACATTTTACATTTATGGCTTTTAGAAGAGGCTCTTATCCAGAGCGACTTACAAAGTCAACTTACAAAAGAATACATCCTAGCCAGTAGAGTAGAGTCCCATGGAGTCCAATATACCAATGAACTAGAATACTGTAGATTACAGTAACTGTAGATTACTGTAGATTTACAGGGATCAATCATATTCTTCAACTCCTGACTTCCAGCAATCTAACTACATGTCCACTGGAGCCAATTCCTTCCACTCTATTCCAGACAATCACAAGAGATCTGCTTCCTTTCATCTTTGTCATCATCAACAACTCCTTATTTTCTGGATATGTGCTTACTGCATTCAAAACTGCCAGGGTGGTACCAATCCTCAAGAAGGCCACACTTGACAGCTCCAACGTTACCAACTACAGACTGGTATCTCTTCTCTCTTTCCTCTCAAAAGCCCTCAACTGAGCAGTTTATAATCAATTGTCTCTTTTTCTCACCCAGAACCAGCTGCATGATTCCAATCAGTCCGGCTACAAACCTCATAGCAGTGACTGAGAAACGTCATGCTTCTAAAGCTGCCAAACTGTCATCTGTTTTGATTCTTCTAGCCCTGTCAGCAGCCTTTGACACAGTGAACCACAACATTCTTCTCTCTGTTCTCTCCAGGCTTGGTGTGACTGGCTCTACTTGGAGATGGTTTCAGTCCTATCTGGAGGGACGGTCCTATCAGGTGACATGGAGAGGATCCACATCCAAACAGTGGGGACTCTCCACTGGTGTTCCATGAGGCTTAGTATTAGGCCCCCTTCTCTTCTCTTTGTATACTCATTCTCTTGGTGATGTAATATCTTCTCATGGTTCCTCCTACCACTGCTATGCCGATGACACTCAATTATTTCTTTCTTTTCCACCCCCTGAAACACAGGTCTCCAGATGTATCTCAGCATGCTTGACTGACATCGCGTCATGGATGACAGCCCACCACTTGAAGCTCAGCCCCAGTAAAACCATGTTTCTGTTCATCACAGGTATTCCCAACCCTTACCATTACCTCACTGTTTCCTTTGAGAACTCCCTTTTATCAACATCCGAAGCTGCCCATAGGCTGGGCATAACTTTGGACAACCAGTTGTCATTCTCAACTCATGTTTCTAATCTAACCCGGTCTTGCAGATTCCTCCTTTGTAACATAAGAAGGATTCAACCCTTTCTCTCGCAGGAAGCTACCCAGGTGCTTGTGCAGTCTGTTGTGATCTCATAACTAGACTACTGCAACTCACTACTTGCTGGTCTTCTTCTAAGAGCCATCAAACCTCTACAACATGTCCAGAATTCAGCAGCATGACTGGTCTTTAATTTTCCAAAGTTCACACATTACTCCACTGCTGTGCTCCCTTCATTTGTTCACTGTAGCTGCACAAATCAGATTTAAAACCTTGATGCTGGCCTACAAAGCCAAAAATGTACCAGCCCCTTCATACATGAGATCAATGGTCAAAGCCCGATCCATACCTCAAGTACTTTGAACCTCAAGTATAGCTCGGCTTGAAATACCATGCTTCAGGCCTCATGGAAGACAAGCATCGACACTATTTTCTGTCCTGGCTCCAAGATGCAGAGTATTTAAAGGATAACTGACACTGCTCCCACATTTGCTGAATAAATTAGTACTTATTGTAGGGTATTGTTTATTTTGTTTAACAAACTCTAGCACTTATTGTTTATAGCACTTATCATTGTTTAAGATAGACCTTATGTATTTTGTACTTCTAGGTATCAGCATTCATCCCTGTATTCTACAGTATTCTAGTTCATTGGTATGTTCGATTCTAACTTACTGTACTGTATTAGGATATATTCTATGAGTAAATGACAAAGCACTTTTGTAAGTTGCTCTGGATAAGAGTGTCTGCTAAATGCCGTAAATGTAAATGTAAATCAATGCTGATGCCTAGAAGTACAAAATACATAAGATCTATCTTAGACACAGTCATTTAAATATTCAGTGGTCATTTAAATATTCCACGAATAGATGGGTTTTCAGTCTGCATTTGAACAATAATATAAAGAGAGTATTAGGCAAAATGCTATCATTCTTTTCAATCAAACTCCATTTTATTTCTATTGCACTTTAACAGGCATACATGCAATTTACATACAGACATAAAAATTAGAGAAAGATAAGGAAAGGCATCTGTTTTGGAGTGTCAACAAATTAGCTCCAACAACAGCAAGAGTATAAGAACTAGGCTTATTAATATTACTTGTATATGACAAATTATGAGAGGTTTTTGTGTGTGGTTTCCTACCATCTTCATGTATTCCAGCCTGCAAACCCTATTTGTCGCCATACATTTGTGGTACTGCTTGCACCTGTGGGATGGGGCCAGGAACAGGTTTGTGTTTGCTTTTATTTTGCTGGAAGGATTGGAGAAATCAGTCACAGGGCTCACATGAGACAAACTGGCCTTTTGCTTTGATAAAAATACAATGGTTGTGCTACATAGTATTTTGCATAACAGGATTTATGCAATGAATCATGTAAGTGTGAAATGTATATACCCAATTAACAAGACTGGAATTTGTTATGACTGACATTTCATAAGTAAACCACTAAGGTATGTGTTTAGCCAAAAGCACTTTTGCATGTCCATTTTATATGAAAACAATGACAAATGAAATAGTATCATGGCCAACTACATTAATGCTGTGGAGTTTTGAGGCATGATTCTGCAAATGAGGTTAAAGTTTTGGAGGTTCATATAAAAAATTGAGCCCTTGCAAAGAAAAACCACACATCTATTTACTGTTCTTCCACATTCTACAAGTAAAAACAATAATATAAAGCATTAATTCTAAGTTTTATTTTTAAATGCCCACTTGAAGGTAAGATTAAATAAAGCATTAAATAAAGCATAACTGATTACAGAAAAAAGAGGAAACGGATGATATTTTTTTGTTGTTGCAAGGGCTCAGTTAAGAAAAATGGTAAACTAAAAAGCTTTATTTTTAAGAGTAGTCAAATATCATAAAGTATTCTTTCATTCCTTCATTCCACTGTATTCCCTTTATTGGGAAGTGCCCTTATGGACCAGGACATATATCACATAAATAAGAATAAATGTAAATCTAGATCTAGATGGGAATAAATCTAGATGGAACTTCTGTGTTTGCTACTTCTGTTCTAAAAGCTTGTTTGCACCTCTATATTGTTACACTGAGAAGGAGGACGCTATGCCCGAATGCATAAAAGGACTTTTTATTCTCTATTTTCAGAATAAAGGGAAAGCATGTAAATGAAAACCAAACATACTGTCAATAAATACTCAAGGTGTGGAGATGCAGGAGAGAGAAACTCGAGCCATGTTCCATAGCGATGCACAGGCTACCATTACACAGCAGCTGTGTGTGTGTGTGTGTGTGTGTGTGTGTGTGTGTGTGTGTGTGTGTGCGTGTGCATGTGTGTGTGTGTGTGTGTGTGTTCGTTCGCGCATGTGTGTGTGCGTGTATGTATGTGTGTGCGTGCATGTGCGTGCGTGCTTGTATGCGTGTGTGTGTGTATGCATGCGTGTGTGTGTGTGTGTGTGTGTGTGCGTGTGCATGTGTGTGTGTGTGTGTGTGTGTTCGTTCGCGCATGTGTGTGTGCGTGTATGTATGTGTGTGCGTGCATGTGCGTGCGTGCTTGTATGCGTGTGTGTGTGTGTATGCATGCGTGTGTGTGTGTGTATGTGTGTGTGTGTGTGCATGTCCTGGTGCACCGTGACACATACATACTGCATTGATTTTATTCTGCATAGATACTTATGCACACATTCTTTGCATGGATTTATAAACAAGCTTATACATATAAATATATATATTTTTCTCTTGTGCAATTGTTACTGGTTCATTAAGATAAATCTGTTTTTAACTGTCTGCACTAGTGTCTAGTTGATTGTCCATATTAACTATGCATTTGATTCATTTATGTTTTGAAGGCAAAATTTCATAATGAGCAAAGTTAACCGTTTTTAAGTCAATAGCTTGCTTCTACCACACAAAGATGCATTGTGTTGAGCTGCATTATAATGTCTGGATTTTGGTTTAAGGTTTATATAAAAAAATGGATATAAAAGAAATCTATTTTGGTAGTATAATGGGACAACATAATTCAATTTTACAGCTTTGTGCGCTTCTTGAAAAAGCTTTATTTGGTACAAAACAAATTGAATGTATTTGTGGTAAACAGGTAAACTAAAAAGAATCAAACTGGGTGCTCTGTCGGCTTATTAGTTCATTATTCATTGTTTGATGTACTATACAGGGAAAGTATAAACTGAGAAGTTTGAAAGCTCCTCTGTGACGATTGCTAAATGGTTAAGGGTTTTGTGAGGGATGCTGAGTCTTAGTGATCAGACATTCATAACAGCCATGCACTCTGGGCATGGTGTGGGTCCATTAATTATAGTAAGGACCTCCTGGTGCACAGTCTTGGGTCAGAAAATGATTCAAGAGATCAAAGGATTAAAAAAAAAACAAACCAAAAAAACCTCCCCATTGGATCATGAAAAATGTGTTCTGTGCAAAACACAGTAGAAACTATGATTCAAGTCTGGCTTCTTTCTTTTTCCTTTCTTTTAATTACGTGCATTTTCTTCTAACCACTCCTAAAATGAATCACTGGCTCTCTCTGTAAATAGTGTGGGTCTATGTCTGTGAATATGATAGCCCTGAAGTTCCCAGTGTTTTTACCAGATGTAAAGCACTGTGAATCAGCAAATTGTCTGTTCTCTCCTAATACATAACAAAGAAAATACATCCTCAATATGTGGACAGTGTTGATACTCATAACCTCATCTAAAGGAATGATTCTGATTTCTTAAAATGTACTGTCTTGTGGATGAAACAAAGCACACTTTGGAAAGTCCCTGCATTCTCTCTTGGCCCACTTAGTGTTGTGTGAATGGTTCTAGCCTTCACTGAGGAATCCAGGGATTTGTCTGTCACTGCTACTCTAGCCCCAGTCTGACATGAGAAACAGGATGGGTCTGACATGCCCCAATCCACTGACATTGCTGTGATTGTTAAAACACCTGATTTCCTCAGGTTTTTGGGAGCCTTAGAAAAGTGGAAGATTTGCAAGTAGGAGTGTTATATGTTTTATCTACATCCTTCAAATCCTTTTATATATTTTCTTTTGGAGATTTTATGAAACTAATGATGCACTGTGTGCAAGGAACTGTGTGCAGAAGTGACTTTTCCTTTGCCGAGTAGCATTCATATTAAGGGTCTAATTGGGTCTAGGTTTACAGATCCAAAGCTGTACAAATAAATTCAACAGTTCTCTCTGAGGAGCAGTGTTGTGTTGCTGTGGTCCAGAGGGAATTACTTTCTGTGGTCCAGCATCAACCTCAAATCCCCTGCGCGCTTTCTCTAGCACACTCGCTTTATTTTCTCTAAACTGTTCTGGGCTTTGGGATTACTCAACCATCTCAACCATCATCTCCACCTGGGATTATCTGCTTTCTCTCCAGCCTTATTGTTAATTTGCATAACTCCTACTCCAAGAAGTTTTAGTAGGAGAAGGAAGTGAAAGACAAGCATTTATCTTTTGGCCCCTGTGAGAGTTACAAGGGTCCAAACCACACTGAAAATAGGAAGCAATGAGATTTGAGTTAGAAGTGAAATGGTCCATTGGTGTAATTTTATTGTCTTGACGGTTTCTTTGCACATAGTTTGTTATTTATGTCTGCCCATTTGTCTGACAAAAATGTTTAAAGCTGGTTGTCATTTTAGTCATGTTATTCTCTGGGGGCCAATAGAAACTCTATTTAAAGCATATATCAAACAATACATATCAAACTCAACATGAAAATGGGTGATGTTGAGAAGTCTGTCAAAAACTGGAAAATGTGGCAGTAACATAAATAAGTATTCTTTCTCTCGCTTTCTGTGCATCTATCACTGAGCTCTCTCAGCACAGTGTTCAGCATGAGATAGAGGTGTGATTCCAGATGTGCCACTTGTGATTCTGTAGAGAGGGAGTAAATCGAATAACAGGCAGCCTGTATAGCTATGCTTGGAAGGTGAAGTATAGTGTTCACATAAGAAGTCTCATGTAAATCTTCTTAAGCTCAAGGTTAGCGAGTAGATGGTCAACTATACAGTAATGCAGGCCAGGCCACCCTGTTAAATTCAATTACAGGGTGTAAAAACAAAGTCTGCAGACTTCTTCCCAAGAGTGCTCCAACTGTGTTTTCATGTTTACAAAACCTTCCTTTTCCCTGCCTTTTATGTTTTTCATAAAGCCTTAAAAGACCTTATTTTCTATTGCCTTTTAAGAGGTAGAAAGAACAGCTTTTCTAGATTAAGGTTAATTGAGAAAACAATGTTACAAAGCCTGATCTTAGTAATTAGTCTCAGATCCCTAAAAAGCATCATATTCCATTCTGGCTCTAGAGAAAACACTGGTGAATCCTTAAGTTAATTTTAAAAGTTTTGTCTCTGCACCGGAGATCTAATATTTGTTCATTCCACATTGATGGATTTACTGAAATCTGTCTCCAGCTTTATGTGCTTCAAGTTTGGGTGTCACTGAGGGGCTCCTGTGCCTGGAAGGTGGGACTGATTTGGTGCTCCAGAGGTCAGCATCACATCCACAAACAAAACAAACATAGTCCCTAGGCTGAAGCTGGAGCCTTTTAGTTCCACCTCCAGTTGAATTCCATTAGGTGTTTGCAGGAAGAGTGTCTCTGACTTACACTGCCTACACACATTACTCTCCAGATTAAAGGTTCCATGTGGTATGTATTACCAGCAGGTTTAGAATTAGGTTTAGAATTTCTTAACCTCTTCAACTGCAATTCTATTGACTGAATTTTTCTATTCAATAAAAAAATGTATAAATGAAAGCATATTATTTATTATATAAATGTTTAAATGATCACATTATGTATATATGTCTATATACTTACCTGCAAAAAAAAAATAATAATAAAAAAAAAAAAAAAAAATAATAAAAAAAAAAAAAAAAAAAATTATATATATATATATATATATATATATATATATATATATCTCCTACAAATAAAACAGTGGCTAATATTATACTTAAACACTTCAAAATTCATCCCTTTTAAGTATCCTCCACTAATCTCATACAGATGAGACCAAACATCAAAGACATGCTTGTCAAGAGAAAGATAAACGATTATTCAAATAATGACTGTGGTACAGTAGCCTGCAACTGCTCTTGATGTTGTGCTACATGTAAATTTATTAACACAGCCACTAAAATCTTGACACAAAAGGATCAATTGTCAATAATTTATCTCTTTGCATTGTTAGTTGTTGCTATGGCAGCAATTAAATTAGTTTTCAAAGAAAAAAACACTCAATTACAGTGGAATGAATATTATGATTTAAATATCTACTTTTTCAGATATAAACTGGTTTCTAAACGTAGTAATTCAGAAGCACTTTGCACAGCTTATGAAAGACCTTTGTCCAAAATATCCTGTTTCCATTGTTTTAGGCAGGTGTGAAAAAATGCTGTAAAATAACAATCCTTTCAAACAAACAAATAATAATTGTTTTTGTTTAAAAATCAATTTACAAAATGCAAAGTGACCGAACAAAAGAAAAATCTAAATCAAAATTTAGTATTACTACCCTTTGCCTTCAAACCAGCATCAATTTTTATAGGTACACTTGCACAAAGTCAGGGATTTTGTAAGATTATGGTCAGGTGTATGATCAACCAATTATACCAAACAGGTGCTAATGATCATCAATTTTACATGTCGGTTGAAACACTGAAACATAAACAGCTGTGTAGGAGGCTTAAACCTGGGTGAGGAACAGCCAAACTCTGCTACCAAGGTGAGGTTGTGGAAGACAGTTTCATGTCACAGGTCATACACTATGGCAAGACTGAGCACAGCAACAAGACACAAGGTAGTTATACTGCATCAGCAAAGGCTCTCCAGGACAAAGATTTCAAAAGAGACTGGTGTTTCAAAATGTGCTGTTCAAGTGCTTTTGAAGAAGCACAAAGAAACAGGTAATGTTGAGGATGGTAGATGCAGCGGTTGGCCAAGGAAACTTAATGCAGCAGATGAAAAACACATCAAGCTTATTTCCCTTGGAAATTGGAAGATATCCAGCAATACCATCAGCTCAGAACTGGTAGAAACCAGTGGGACCCAGGTACACCCATCTACTGTCTGAAGAAGTCTGGTCAGAAGTGGCCTTCATGGAAGAGTTTCAGCTAAAAAGCCGAAGCTCCGACTTGGAAACAAGGTCAAGCAACTCAACTTTGCACAAAAACACAGGATCTGGGGTGCAGAAAAATGGCAGCAGGTGCTCTGGACTGATTACTCAAAATATGAAATATTTGGCTGTAGCAGAAGGCACTTTGTTCACCGAAGGGCTGGTGAGCGGTACAATGAGTGTCTGCAGACAACAATGAAGCATGGAGGTGGAGTTTGGGGCTGCATTTTTGCAAATGGATTTGGAGGTTTGGTCAGGATTAATGGTGTCCTCAATACTGAGAAATACAGGCAGATATTTATCCATCATGCAATACCATAAGGGAGGTGTATCATTGGCCCCAAATTTATTCTGCAGCAGGACAATGACCCCAAACATACAACCAATGTCATTTAAGAACTATCTTCAGCATGAAGAACAAGAAGTCCTTGCAGTGATGGTATGGCCCCCAGAGAGCCCTGATCTCAATATCATCGAATATGTCTGGGATTACATGAAGAGACAGAAGGATTTGAGGAAACCTACAGCCACAGAAGATCTGTGGTTAGTTCTCCAAAATGTTTGGAACAACCTACCAGCCGAGTTCCTTCAAAAACTGTGTGCAAGTGCACCTAGAAGAATTGATGCTCTTTTGAAGGCAAAGGGTGGTCACACCAAATATTGATTTTGATTTAGATTTCTCTTCTGTTTGTTCACTGCATTTTGTTAATTGATGAAAATAAACTTTGAATACTTCCATTTTTGAAAGGATTCTTAGTTTACAGCATTCCTTCACACCTGCCGAAAACATTTACGTGTGTGTGCGTGTGTGATTCTAGCCAGGGCTTTATCTTGATAGTATTCTTAATACTGTATATATTGTCACATGATAATATGTATTCGAAAGACAACAAAGCACTTCTGCAGTAAAAGTGAATGTAAATGTAAGTAATAATTGAGTAACAGTGCCCAAATATCCTAAATAGACTTTTATCTAGCTCACTTGTATATTTTAGTTAACATAAAATACCATGAAAGACTCTGTGAGCCTGGCTCTGAACAGAAGCAACATGGCATTGATAAAGAGAGAATTTCTCCAGAGCCTTGTTTAGACTTTGAAGACTTTAAAGTGTATTTATTTGAGGCATAGTGCTCTGGTTTACTGTAGAGGCTATTTTTAACCTGCATCAGGTCTTAGGCATGGCATGTTATCATCTACCAGGACAGCCTTGAACAACCCTGAGTTATCACTGGTTGGAAGAGTGAGAGAGAGAAAAACACCTCTACAAACCTGTGGGGTGTGGCATATATTGCTGAAAATGAAGCTTCATAACAAAAGGAAATCATGCAAATAATCTAAATAAAACAACAGAATATAACAGAATGCAAAAATGTTTCCAGGAAGACCTGGCCACATGCAGAAGTGTGACCACTCAGCTACTGCAGTGAAAAAGAAGGAAAACATGGGAATGATCTTCTTTTCCGTTTTCCTCTCTCCTTGTCTTTCAGTCCTCCGCCTTTTCATCTTCAAAAGGATTCTTGGCTTCAACAGCACACACACGCACACACACACACACTCACACCTTTCTCTCTCTCTCTCTCTCTCTCTCTCTCTCCCCCTGTGGTTTAATTGTTGCATATCTGTGGAGATCATGTGGGAAAATTCACTCAAACACTGGAGAAACATGGATGGACTATCATAGGTGTAGTGGTGTCTACATACAATCATAAACTCCTGATTAGTAATGCAATAATCAAGGAATGTAACAAAAGGGTCTCTTACCATAAACAAACTTGAATCAGTAAGAAAGCAAAAGAGAGATAGAGGGAGACAGTGGGAGAGGGAGAGCTCATTAACCTTTGCATCCTGAAAGTCATGTCTGTTATATAAATGGGCAGTGAGCAGTGAAAAGATGTAGGAGAGCAATTAGGATCACGTGGGGTCTGATAGTAGACACTGAGTGCAGTGTTCCTCAAGGGAACAGCAAAGCCCACACAAAACAAACAATATATGCTTAGATAATCTGTGTGTACCTGAACATATGGGTATTGGTCTGTGAGTGTGAATGTGAATACATGTGTCATGGCCAGTGTGTGACACTATCTGTAATTCCATTATCATATATACCTGGTCGTTCTTTCAGCACAGATGCTTTGAAGTGCAAATATACTTATTCTACAACGTGAAGGGTTTGTATATTTCAGACCCGAGGCTTTCCAGTTGCCGTAGGTGGTGCTGTGAGAACTGCATTTACTTAAATCTTTTAAGTGTGCTTCCAATTCTTTCCACAAGATGGCAATGTTCAGGGTAACCTCTTCTGGAACACAGCTAAAATAAAAGCAGTCAACTTTACCAGTGAAGGCAGTGGTCTCCTAAGACTTTCCAAACTGAATGTTGTTTTCTGTGATGATTTCCCAAGTTCTGCTGAAGTTCTGCCTGACTGACTGGGACCCAGAACTGTGCTAGACAGATGAAGTGTTTGTTACTCTGCTGTGTCCTTGCACAGATCATACCCACCACAAGTCAACCTTGACGCTGACATATCTCTTACCATCTCATTATTCCCTGACAAACTGTGGGGTCGGCTCTATCTATTGGAGTGCTCTTATAAGAGAAATTAAATGTTCCACTGAGGCAAGTCTGGCCACTGATGGACAAAGAAAACACACAGCCACTCAGATCACTATGCTCACAGAGGCCTGGGAGCTGGTTTGGTGGAAGAGGTTGCTGACAGAATTAAACATGAGCTCCAGACCAGCACAAGTGTTGGGCCGTCAATCTCTCTCTCACTCACTCACTCACTCTTAGTTTCTATTTTTCAGAGTGCTTTCTTATGTAGGATGGACCTGTCATGTGTTGGAGTGGATATGCTTGGCTGGTCTGGAACAATTCGAATTGCAGATGGAGAGAAAGAAAAAGGACAATGCAGTTTGACAGACAGAAATTTAGAAATTCAAGCAAAGTTCTCTTGCAACAATCTATAAATGCCCAAATAGTGAAAGACACTCTCTAGCAACTGCTGCTGCACATTATTGATTTCCATCCAGTTATTACAAATTAGGAAACCAAAGCCACTTACTGTTTTATGTTTCTTCCACCCATAACCTTTTAGCTGACAAGTCAAAATGTTTACCTTAATAAGCTAGTCAATATTACTTTCCCTATATTTCATTAGAAACATGGGAAATGATCTAGCCTCTTTCTAAAAGCTGAAAACATAACTCTTCTAGATTTTTTCTCTGACTGTGCTCTGCAACTATATTGCACAGCAGCATCAATACTATCATTGATGTGCTTTTAATTATCTTTATTATATTTCAAACTATTTGTTTGTTTCTTTAATGCTTTAATTCTTTGCATTGCATTTAAATTGTATTTTCTTGTACATTGATCTTGGATACCATGAAAGGTGCTTATAAATAAAATTAATATTATTATTATGGCTTTAATAACCATAGATTAAGGGTGGCTGTGAAGGAGTTTTCAGAAGTAGCAGAATGGCATAGTCAATGACTGTGCATAAGGAGAGCTCAGACTATTTGGGGTAATGCACCATAAAGGTTGATGGGCTGAGGTTGTAGTGTCATTGTGTAATTGTCATTGTGATCTAGATGGAACTGGTGGCACTGAGCATGCATTAATGGTGCCAGTGGCTTTAGACACCATGGAAGCCAGGATGGATCTGCGGTGTTGGGGAATGCTTGCTGATATAATAGGTAAAATACATATGTTGGCACTGAGTACACATTCACAGTGCCAGTGGGGCTGGGTACAGCCTTAGTCACTGGGGAGAACAATAAGCATGGGTTGTGTGTTAATGGCATTGTGCATAAAGCCCATATGGAACTGGTAGCACTGAGCATGCATTAATCGTGTCAGTGGGGCTGGGTACAGCATTGATCAGCAGGGAGGCCAGCTTGGCTTTACGTATACAGAGGTGTGGCTTGGTTTAAAAGTGAGTTTGGAGGGAGGTAGTGCTGGGACTACAGACCTCATAATTGAGTCTCCTGGAGGTTGTGGGTCTAATTAAGTGAAACATGGACAAGAGGAGGTGCCTAGCTTGTAACCCCTGAGAAGAGCGCACAAAGTTGTGATTGCTGAAATGAAGAGAGTAAGCAGTGCCCCATATGAAGGTCAAATGGATTGGCATAAGATATTTTTATATCTTCTTCCAATTCATTAGATTGGCATAAAATCTAAAATTATTCTGTGTATAATTAAATTATTATTATTATTATTATTATTATTATTATTAGTAGTAGTAGTAGTAGTAGTAGTAGTAGTAGTAGTAGTAGTAGTAGTAGTTTTTATTTATTTATTTATTTTAATTATTATTACCAACACATATTTGAAAAAGATTTGTGGAAACCGTTATTTATCTCAATATGGATCATATTTGAGATGACCTTCTTTTTATTTTCCTGGGTTTTGAACTTCGAGACATGCTTGTCTCAACTGTGTCTCTGCTGAAGGAACAGAAGTAAATAAGTGACTGAATAAAATATTGAAAAAAGATGCTTATTGACCATATGACCACAGGGTCATGTGTGAACTTTTGAATGGCATTTGAATAGGTACTCGACTAGTAATCAGAAGGTTACCAGTTCCAGCCCCACCACTGCCAAGTTGACACTGTTGGGCCCCTGATCAAGGTCCTTAACCCTCAAGTTGTATTCAGTCATAATTGTAAGGTGTTTTTTTTTTGGGGGGGTGGGGGGGTGGATAAAAATGTCAGCTAAATGCTGTAAAATGTAAATGTATTTCACAAGGAATCAATACAACACATAAATCTTTGTGTAAAGATCACCTAATATATGCTTTAGAGCTAAACCAAACCTGGTCTAATGCGATCTCCATGTTCTGATTAAGCTAGGTACAAGGCAAAATGCACTTTGTACAGAGCCCGCACTAGCTGACTAAGTGAAAAGCAATTTGTTAAAAGAGCTAAACCCATTTAGCCTCTGGAGAAATGGGTTATGTGCTTTAATTGAAATCTTCTGCACCATTTAAAAGGGGCAAATCATTTTCATTTTCACTGGCTGTTTGGAACTTTGTCAATCACCTTTGAGGCTGCTTCATAATAGAAGAGACATCAGGGCTTTAAATTTGATTTTAATGTTGCCAGTCAAAAAAAAACAAACTGATTTTGACCCAGTAACAATGAATATTATATTGTAATATTTGCCAGTTAGACTCTAAGCAGTTTTACAATTCCAAAAAGTGCATAATTTTGGAAGTAGCATGTGTAAATTGTACACAGAAACAGCTGAAGAAATGATCACTTTCTGGAACAGTCACATTAATCACCTGACCCACAAGCATGTTACTTCTATCCACAGCCAGTGGTAGCAAAGTGAGGCAAATCCTTTTATTAGTCTGTAACTTTTATTTAAGTCACTTAGTGGGTGTTAGAATAGTTGTCTGTTTTTATGAATTGTGGCCCCATTATGAGTTGTTTATTGTGTCACTGGCTTGCTGTGTTTCCATTGTGGTGTTAATGTTCATTGGGTTTTTTTCGTTTTTTTAATGCATCTACGTGTAAAGCAATTTGGTGCTTGGCGCCTCAGCTCAGATCTGCCATGAAGTCATGATTGCAGTATTTCAGCCCTTTCCTCTTCTCTGCCAGTAAATGTTTCAATTTGTTTCAAGTTTTAGGTTTTTTCAAACACCACTGCACTAGATTGGCCAGGAGATAACACACAGATTAAAAGGCTATTTAAAACCATGACTCTGTAATTCTGACATACTGATAAGGGCTGAAAAATCATCCAAAATTTATGCATAAATTTAAATTATGTATTAATTTGTTGGGGTACACATATCTAACTGTAATATCTTTGCCTTGTAGCCATACATGTGGACCAAATTCTTTGATTTATTTATGTAAAAAGTGCCTTGTGGTTTGGTTCATGCATGTGGAAAAAATGTTAAAAGCCAGTACAATAGTCATACCTGGTGGCTGTTTTCAGGGAATATAACAGAACACCGTTCACTGTTACATAACGGCACACTAAACATTTGAACAAGAAATGTTGGACTTACAAGTTCCTGAATTATTTGTGGCATGAAAGCCCCCACTAATCATGGCAAATATTGATGTATAAATAAACATACCTACTATTCATTAATATACCTAGGTATTTTATTTATTTTTCTAAAGTTCCTCTCAGAAGAATGTATCCAGTGGACATTACTCTCTGCCTCTGAGAGATGTTGAGGGGTGGGGGTAACCATAGCAACACAAAATATGTGAAAGGTGTTCTAAGCAGACCAAAAAGAGACTTGCTGTCCCTTACAAATAAAATATATATTATTTTTAAAAAATAATGTATAAAAATGTTGTAGGTATTTTATATTCATAAAATATGATATATATTACAAATATTTATATGCAATTGTTAAATATGATAATCATACAGTATATCCTGAAATTTAATATTTTATCATGTGTGGGATCCTAAGATTTTGTTGTCACAGTATTGTGTGATTCTGGTAGTTGCGAGTGTTGAATTTCATGATCTTAGCTTTTCAAAGTATTGACGTAGTGTGTACAATGAGTGTACAATTACTGTGCTATATATAAAATACCTTCTGTTTTCCATTATATATATTATTGAAAACACTTGAAAATGAAAACATGAGGCAGGGTACATACAAAAAATAAAATTAAATAAATATAAAAGAAGCAATTAAAAGAAGTGAAAATTGTGTTTACATTTTGAGTTTCTTCAAAATGGCCTACTGTTACTTGAACAAGTAAACCATTTAGTGGTTTAGGCAAAGAATTTCCCCAAATTTGTACCTATTTATATACATACAGATGACAAATATGCAAGATAAATGGTAGAGATGGTTCATCTAGCACTCGAGGCAGCGGCACAGCCTGGAATCTCTCTGTTATTGACAGTATGTCAGACTTTAAGGGTTTATTTGAAATGAGGGAACATAGTGGGAAGACAAATATTGTAATTTAAACACTTAAGAAATGTATTTTTACTAAGGAAACTTGAAAAAGTTCAGAGCAGTCTGAGCCAGTTCTGTACTGCACAAAAATATATTTTGTATCTTTAAACATTGTCTTCATTGATCTTTCTATTGTACATAAAGATCAAAGAACAATACACATAGTAATGCATTTTGTACACACAGTCATGTTTTATGAGTGGGGCCGTATGGGATTGTTTGAGTTATGCGGCGCTTTCTGAGCTCCTGTGTTAGCATGCGAGGCAACATCAGGCAGTGTGGGGTGGTGTGGGGCAGAATGGGAATATAAGTGCCTCTGTGGTCTATGAGAGCTGTGTCTGGTGGTTTTTTGGGTTGTATGAGGCAGTGTCAGATTTGTGTAACTGTGATCTTCTGGACTCTGATGCAATAAGAAATCAGTGGGCCCCCTATATACATAGGTTCAAGCTGATACAAAGGCAACAGTAACTCAAATAACCACTCATTACAATTGAAGTATGCAGAAGAGCATCTCTGAATGCACATGTCAATCCTTGAAGCAGATGGGCAGAAGACCACCCCAGGTGCCACTCCTATTCAGCTTATAACAGTCAACTGAGGCTACAATTTTCATGGGCTCACCAAAATTGAACAATAGAAGATTGGAAAAACATTGCCTGGTCTGACGAGTCTTGATTTCTTTTGTGATGTTTGGATGGTAGGGTCAGAATTTTGTTTGTTGTTTAGGTGGGTGGTGGTGGTGTTTTGGTGAGAGGGATCTTTTCTTGGCAGACCTTGGGCCAATTGAGCATTGTTTAAATGCCACAGGCTACCTGAGTATATGCTCAGTATATGGTGACTATGTCCATCCCTTCATGACCAGTGTTCCCATCTCCTGATGGCTATTTCCAGCAGGATAATGCACAATGTCACAAAGCTCAAATAATTTAAAACTGGTATACTGAACATTTCAGTGAGCTCATTATACTCCGATGGCCTCCACAGTCACCAGATGGCCTCCACAGTCACCAGATCACAGTCACCAATCCAATAGAGCACCTTAAAATTCATTATATAGATAATGAATAATAAAAAAAAACTATGCAATTTGCTTGTTTGCTTACTATTTTATTTTTATGCAACATTTATGTCAATGCTCTTACGGAATGTACTCACTCAGGTGAAATTTGTGTGTCATGCCTTAAACTTAAATGCAAAATCATCTACAATAAATGTTAAGTACACATTCTAGTCTCTCGCATTTTCAATAGATAGAACAGTCAAACCATTAAGTCTCTCCGGTTTTCTGAAATAAGCATCCAGTTCAGAAAGGTTGTTTCCATCACACATGCCTCGTGTTTTTCTTTTCACTTTTGAGCTTTTGTACTTGAATCATCTTCACAGGTACCACCAGTACAGGATACATAAAAACTCAAAGCCTCCTTTAATGATAACCTAAACATTTATACAAGGCTCCCTATTTAGTCGTAATAAATATGTGTCATATTTAGCCAACACACTACTGATCAAATAAGGATTTTTCATGAGAAATATGCAACATGCATATTTGATAAAATACATATTTTAATGGAATTAGTTTCATGTTTTAGGATTTTAGAGCTATAAACAATGATCATATCATGAAATATTAGTTTAAGGAACCATGTTTTCATTTGTCTATCATGGATGAGACACATTATTAATAAGAGGAGCATAAATGAATGTTAGAATGTGTAAAGAAGGTTATGCTGAGGCTGATTCATTATGAATTATAGATGCAATGTGTAAACCCCAACTGAGGACCCACAAGAACCCTACTGGTATTGTAGGGGGCATAATTCTTTAATTATTTTATAAAATATTTTGGAGTCTACAGAGAAGTCTATTATTATGTCCATTAATAATTATTTCCAGTATTTAATCTGAGCAACATTGTTTTGTGAATCTTGATTATTTGATTTGATAACAAATAGGAACATGTAAGGAACCCAGAAATATCACTTACCAAAATTTGTGTATAAGTAAGCAGCAATATCATGACACTAGTCTCTCACTGTAGCTACAGACTAAATGCTGACCTCACCACTTTAAATTACTCAGTAGTCTTATCTCAGATCATTTTCTTCCTCAGATTTTTCACACAAGAAGAACTGATCCTAACTCAGTATTCTTATTTTGGGTTGCTGTTTCATCAGAGTTTTGGCTTTGCCACCCAGTTTGTCTCTGTGCTGCATGAATTGCTATTACTTTGAACACCAGCAAAAAGTTTTACTGCTGTGTGTCTGCCTACAGCAGGCACAACTGTGCAGTTCCTGTAACTCATCAGTGGCTTTGCAGTGTTGCCATCTTGTCAGGTGCTAGCATGCTCCACATAACAGCGGCTGCTCCATCAAAGACTGGCAACGCCCCGCTGGACTGTGCTCACAGAGCTTATTACAGGCACTATGGGTGATCACATGCATACCACTCAACATGCTGGGTCATGACCCATGTGCCAGAGACCCTTCCTGCTTTGTGCTCAACTTGGGTGAAGGACAGAATTGCATGTCCAGCTCAGTGCTACATTTATTAACAGGATATGCTGTGAACATCCAGCTCTGTGTGTATATAAAGGCAATTACAGTATTTCTCTACATATGTCTCACGTCCCCTTAATCAATAAGAGCAGATATCATTATTAAGTAATTAAATTTAAGAATAGACTGTACTTATCCATACTCAACTGAACTCCCACAGCTGAGTGAGAGAGAGAAAGAGAACGAGAGAGAGAGAAAGAGAGAGAGAGAGAGAGAGAGAGAGAGAGAGAGAGAGAGAGAGAGAGAGAGAGAGAAACAAAATGCTCTTTAGTCCTGTTTGCCATGCTTTGATGGAACCAAACTCTGTACATACAACTGATTGTCCAATTGGCCTCAATTTTGGTATTTAGTTATCCATGAAAATGAGAGCTATTAGACTGCAATTTCTGTAAGTTAGATTAAACATTTGCCTTTGGCATCGTGGTCACTAATGCCAGGCAGTAATTAAGATACATGCGGTTTGCATTACGTTAATGTCATTCCAAGGACAATACCGGCGCCAGAGACATTCCTTAAATGCGTAACAGCTCAGTGTGCTATGCTTGCTGTACGAAATACTTTAGCCGAGTGACACAGTCAGCATCTAATGGACATTATATGCAGTTACTGGTTTCTTTTCCTGTGCATAGAATATTTTTCATCACGGCATAGTTTTATCTTTGCTAGCAGATTCCTTAGCCAGGACAGTAAAGTTTAATTAGTAACTGTACTGCTTTGAGTCAACACCAATAGCAGAACCAGCAGACTCCTTCAACTCTCCTCACCATCTTCTTTTGCTCTTTTTCTCTTTGGCTTTGTCTGTGTCTATAGATGCTTGTCCTTCTCTTGCTGAAAGCAAAATAATAAAAATAAATAAATAAAAAATGTGTGTGTGTGTATATATATATATATATATATATATATATAATGTGTGTGTGTGTGTGTGTGTGTTTTTTTTAAGATTATTTATTTTAAAATATGTACTGAGTCTGACAGTCTTATAGCCATGGGAAGATTATTCTTCCAAATGGTAACATTTGTACTCCTAATATACAGCACTAGTTGTCATCACCTAAAGACTAACATCGAACATTGAGTCAATTAGTATGGCTCTCTGTGTTATCTTTGCTGCTGGTGCCATAACTTTTAATCAGCTATTCTGTTGAAAATATATTTTCCAGTTGTCTGCAACAATGTCAGAGGAGTTTAGTGAAACAATCTGAGGTCAAATTGTTCTGACGAGTGCTGGAAAAATATCTCACTGCATCTGGAGTGTAGTAGACTCTTATTGTGTGTGTGTGTGTGTGTGTGTGTGGTAGAACTCTGCTTTAAAGTAAAGGAGCTGTCACTAAATCTGATAACATCCATGCAGAGGTATTCACTGAGCTGAGTGGGCAGGTGGCCCTTGGGATTCTTATAGTCACTTTCAATAGGTCCTGGTTTAGGGGTTAGGGGAGATCTGCAGGTATGGAGCAATCATGTGGTATATTGTAGTCCCCATTTTTGGAAAATAACATATGACTCTTCCAATCCTGACTGACCTCTCCCACTATAACCTCACCCTGTTTGTTATCTATAGACTGATTAACACCTCTTACATTCCTCTCTGTTTGTTAAACTGTTGCACAGTAATGGTGTAATTTATAGTGGTTGTTCCTGCCTAGCTGATTTTTGTTTCCTTGTTTCTAGTAGTCTTATCTGGTGTTTGAGCCTGTTGCTCTGTGTTTTCTGATTGTTGTTGTGAATTTGCATATGGTTCACCTGCCTGGCTGTGCTGACCTCTCTTATCTATGTGGGCTAATCAAGATGCCTCACACACACTTTTATTCGCGGATCTTCTGCGGCTGTTTGTGTCTTCTTCCTGCACTTAAAGTTGTCCTCAGCCCCCTCCTCCTTATCAACTCTGGATCACTGGTCTCTTGGGTTCAACTAGATGTAATTTATACTGAGGTGTTTGCTTTGGTTACGGAGATATTGGCTTTGTTTACTTTTTAATAAAATGTTTGCTTTGTCTGCTGTTTGTTTACTGAGCTTCTGAATTTACAAACTGTTCAGTTTGTGTACTTCACCTAAAATCACTTTTCTGTGGCTGGTCGGTGGTGGAACCTTTAGAACCTTTAAATAGAGCAGAGAAGCTTGTGCTAGTAGTACAAAACATTTAGAGCGTTCAGTGGTGTGTACCCAAACATGCAGCTGTAAAAGAAAAGCAGGGAGGCAGAGTTCTGTGCACCCATGGCGGGGGAAGCTGACCTGCACGCTAATGTTTACTGCTTAGGAGAGGGCACCTATTAACAGCTGTTCAGTTTCCTTGGAAACAGTACATTACTCTGAGGCAGAAGACAATGTAACTATGTGCACAGCAGTCATCATAAAAATGTTGCTTAGTGGAAAACTTTTATTTTATGTTACATGGGCCAAGTGTGTGTGTCTTATCTGCATTTTTTGGTGCCTGTCTTTGTTTTTCTAAATGTGTTAATCATACATTGGTTTTAGTGTCAATCAGAGATCGCTGGAACTGGCAGACCAAAAGAGAGAAAGAAAGAAGCAATAGAAATGACTTCCATTTCTCCACTGTGCTCATCTAAGGTGGCACTTCTCTTGAGGAGCATTTTTGCAAAGGCTGAAAGTACTGAGTGATTGCCACTGTGATTGACTCTTTAAAATGTAATTTTGGGGCGGAATTTAATTAGACAGTTCATTGTCTATGTATGCTTACTTTCTCTAGCCATGGAAGAACCACTATGTATACTCTCTCAAGAGGCAAGAGGACTGTAGATGATCACACCTCAAAAGCCCGTGTCTTACTTTTGTGTATTTCTCTGTGCTATTTGTAGAAACCGAAGAACAGCCATAACAGAGAGGATGATCTCTATGATGACATTCTGGATTTCAAATCTATTTAGCCATAGCAGGTTCTTAGTCAGCCTTCATTACTGTGAAGCTCATTAATGCCTTGTTGGTATTGAGGGAGATCTGTACTTTATCTTTGTCTCTGAGTGAAATGCTGGGCTTCTGAGTCCTCTACCACTCTCCATCTCTGTTTAATGACAAATTAGTAACAATCTGCTGACTCACTGCCACTGCATCAGAACACAAAATAAACTAACATCTTATTTTCTCTGCCAGCATCTACTGATGTATTCAGATCATTGTGATTAGACATTTGGGTATTTTTAATTCTTGGAAAATCAGACATATTGATTTTTTTTTTAGAAGTTTTTAAAATAACTTTTGCAACATTAAACATTAAAACCAAGTAACAACCTTGCTTGACTTGAGAAACTGTCCCAGTGGTTATTACCAGTGGTTATTATGAGAAGGGACAAAATATTCAAAACTCCACGTTTACATTTATTTGTGCTCTATCTGTTTTAATCTATATTTCCTGAGAATGGAAATGAAATTAGTGTTTATTGTCATAGATGTATTGCATATAATGCTGAAAAATGATTGAGGTTATCCAGGCTTACTCACTTCCTGATCTTCACCATGTAAAATATACATACCATGTATGGGGCCCTCAAACTAAAAGTGCCTCAGATCTTTTTCTGTTTTACTTGGCAAGTAGAGTGTCAGGGACCTCTTCTCATTCTGCTCTTGCTACATTTGGAGCCAGGGCCTGGTCGGCAGGATCTGATCAGCATATTTGCTGTTCATTGCTTCCTCACCACATCTATCTGCATTTCCACAAGCTTGCCTTATTTATCAATTCCTTCAGGATAAACTCCCTGGAGATGGGAGACATCTGCTTGAGCTCTCTGAAGCTGCCTCTCTCGGCTCAATTATTAACCGTCCGAGGCCTCATTTGCATTTGGTGGCATGGAGAGTGCATTGCTAACAAGTGAATGGGAAACTACATACTCGCTTGGCTATTTGATAAATAAAATATATTATGATAATATACCTTATATGGGATATAAATTAAAGGCCTGTACAATAATAGTATTAGAATAGAAGTATAATGTATGTGTGTGTGTGTGTGTGTGTGTGTCTGGTCAGAGGACTCAGTAATTGTTGGAGTTTATGATATTTTGTGAGTTCTGGGTGATTTATCATGTTTTGATCTCTTACAACACAGTAGTATACACTCAGACATACCACCACTATCCTTAGACATAACTCCATATTTTAGATGAGCTTACCTCACCCCTACAGAGCCCCATAACTGTCCAAGTTCTCTCAAAGATTCAGGGAGCTCTAGCCATGGTGAGGTTTCTCATTTTCTCAGCCTTGGAGCTGCCAATCATGAGCCCAGTGATAGAAGCAGGGGACTTGGGTTAATGAAGGACAAACAAACAATCAGGCAAGAATTCTCTCTCGCATGGATATCTGCTGCCACTGCAGGAATCAAGGCCAGATGTATGTATGTATGTGTGTGTATGTATGTGTGTGTGTGTGTGTGTGTGTGTGTGTGTGTGTGTGTGTGTGTGTGTGTGTGTGTGTGTGTGTGTGTGTGTTTTGGGTTGTGGGATTTTAGGGATGCACTGGAACTAAGGGCCAGTGGATTCTCTCTTCATTCTGACCTTTGAACAAACCTTGTTGTTGCACTCTTTAAGAACATGTGCTTCTGAAGGTTTTCTGATTTCCTGCTGTTTGCTTTCTATATGGCTGATCCAGCTGTGCACAGACTCCTTACTGACTGAACAACACCACCCCAGCTGTGTGAGTACCTGGGCTCTTGTTTGAGGTACATGTGTATTTTGTGATGTGATAATTGATGGTTTATTAGCGCTCTTTTACATTTGTGCTGAGCACAGGTCCTCAGGCTGAATGCTTTTCTTCAGTGCATATGCACTGAAGAGTGAAGCACAGAAAAACATCTGCATTTTCCTGCCTAAATGAATTCCTGAGTCCTTTAACTCTATATTATGGCAGAAATGTTACTGTTTAACATAGATTCAGTGCAGTGATTTTCTACCAAATCGCATAAGCGAGAGAAGAAGTAACAAATATGTAACTGTCTGCAGTGTCATTTTTATATAAATATAAAGCTATGCTCCTATTAGGGTTACATATCTGCCATTATTGGGTTGTTCTTCCTCACTATGGTGTGGTAAACTATCACAGAACAGAGTTCAGAATGCGCCAGCTTTCTTGCCCTTACTTATATTATATAAATACAAGTCACAATTTTGCAAAAGGTAAAAAAAAGATCCACCAGGTCTACTCTATTCTGTCTACCCATGGAAGCCTAGATTAACCTCCACCGCCTTTCTTTAGGATTCTACTGTGTGGCCTGAAATTAAACTCCATTCTCAACAACCATAGACATTTCTGTACCATGGTTCTATGGGTTAATTCCCATAGATGTGGAAAATGTTAAAAGAGAAGATTAATGGGACAGCTTTTTGTCCGACGACATTGATAGAATAGTAAGCACGTGACTGTGTGTGATGGAATATTAGACAGGGTGACCTTGTATGAGTGCTTCATGAGAATGAGCATATGTGACTACCCCTTTAGCCCTCTAGTAATGGACAGAGGTGGATTTGGGGTGCCAGAAATGATGGATGGTGTCTGTAGTGTGGATGAGGTGAGACTTGAGATGCTCTTCATCTGTTTTTCTTCTCTTTTCATTAAGATGGAGATGGAAGGTAAGAATACCCTGTTTATGTTACATTTTTCATGCTATAGATGTCCATGCCAAAGCCTTAGGAATTAAGGTGTTGGAGAGATAGAGAGTCAAGCCCTTCTCTGCTGTGAGTATAGGCAGCAGAATGAAAGCATTAGTGTTTAAAAGTTCTCAGGTCTCTAGTCATTTGCTTGTTAGAATCAGTATCCTTCATGTTGGTGCAGTGCAGGCTTCTCTGTGAGGTCATCAGCCATTTAATCATCCATTTTTCTGGTTAAGTTTTGAATACACATATTTCAGACATCTTCAGTTAAGACAATTTTCATGGGGTACAGTCAGATATGAGATTTTTTAAACACTGTCATGTGCAGACTGTTTCATAATACACAGTTTTGAGCAGTTAATGAAATAATGTGACTCAAACCAGTCACTTCTAATAAGATAGAAAGCAAAGAAACAAACAAATATCTCAGACAGTAGATTAGTGCCAATACTGGTGATCTTATCTTGTAAGGCAGAGGGAGACAGAATGAGGAAACATGCTTTGTGAATCTGAAAGTTTAACCTGCCCACAAAGACGGACATGCACAACTTTTCACACTTATTATAAGTGCAGAAAGTTTTACACGTAACAGCTACAGTGTTACAGTGCATAGGTGTTATAAACTAGCACTACTGGGTATTACAGTTGCACAGCTGGTATAATCCAGCACAGCTACATTGCTGCTTTTGTCTGCTTTGCTCCATCTCCCTGATGAAAAGAGAAGGAAGCTCAAAAAGACATCAAAGAGAAAGAGAGAGAGAGAGAGAGAGAGAGAGAGAGAGAGAGAGAGAGAGAGAGAGAGAGAGAGAGAGAGAGCGATTCCTATACGTGTTGACATGGCATGCCAGCATCTGTGCTGCTAACATAAACAAGTGATTTTAATTCTCTTTCAAATATACACATAGTATAATGTGTTTGACCTGGCAAGGAAAATCTTTGTTTCTGGCAAGGAAAATCATTATTCTGTGTGTCTATAATTTTATTAAGAAAGGTTATTAAAGCCACATGGATATTTATGTTTAACTTAGATACACCACAGAAATGTAAAAAATGGAAACAGGCACTGTTATGTGATATGCTTAATTAATTGCTGGTGATATGTTTAATTAATTTGTATTCTTCAAACACAAATTGTGTTTAACAACATATGACAGTAAACCACTGCATGAAAAGACTAAAAATAATCTACTCCTGACATTGCATTTCTCAGGAAGTATCTCGGAAGCTTTGGCTATAATGCCTGAAATACTGATTTATTGCCTTCACTTTCAGTGGATGTGCTGTAATTCTTAAATACTACACCAAGGTCCATCCCTCAGTGGCTTTATAATGCCTGGTGTTTAGTGCTGCTCATGCAGACCATCCAAAAACAAAAGAAACAATATAAACTGAGCACAGATATGCCTCAATTTAATTGGATATGGTCATTTTGTTTCACTCACACTGTTGGGCCACATAAATAACATCAGAATTGGTCCACAAATATAGACAAACTTAATGCAGCTGTTGGGCATCTAGCACTGTTCTGACCCACATGCATAAAATCTGCCTGGTAGTCAATCAACGTTAGCAGATAAAAGCCTGATTCGGCTATCTGAGAATGTGGAGCAATATGTCTGAAAGGTTGAAGTGAGAATACACTACCCTTGGAAAATAACTTTAGTTAAATTATTTGGATATTCTTTTTATAACTTTCTGAATGGAGACCTTTGAAAGATGAAAGGACAATATAAAACTGCAGTAAATATACTTTGTGCATATTTGTAAGTGCATTGTTAATATTGATTTTTGAATTCTGATTTAAATTTATTAGGCTTATTTGTGCAAATGGTCAGTTTTGTTTTTTCTGTTTGCAGCTGACAAATTTATGAATCAGGAATGTTAAAAATGTTACATTTTTGACTATAGGATCTATGGAAATAGCATCAATATGTAAGAAAACTTTGCAGTTGTACTTATTTTAGGCTTTAAATGATTTGCAAAACACAAATAAAGTTTAATATATTTGATAACTTAATTCCCCCCACAGACATGGAAATAATAAGGTATTACACTTTGTTATTAATTGCAGTGTTATTAATAGAGTATAACACCGAAACATCAAAACATGCATAAGTGAGGAGTTTCAGTATATTGTGGTTCTATTGCTTTTGGCAGAAATGTGAAATGGGATGAAAAAAACTTCCAACTTACTTTTAATTGTCCAATCACACATTCACACATTAATTTTGCACTACAGCACTTTTTGCTTCATCATGTGAAAATCCAATCATAAAAGCAGAGCAGCAATTGTAACATTTCCCTGTTCAGGGAGTGCTAGGAAAAAGGATTCAGGAGGCAATAGTGGAATGTAAAGTTCCAGTTTTTAATTTTTAAAATTCACAAAGCAAGCACTTTTCAGCAGACTTCTCACTGCTGTGTTGTTTTTCTCTCTCATTCCAGCAACATACTGGAAACAAAAGTTTGAATACAAGTAGACAAGCACAAACCATGCACAGATGCATCTAATTTTATGCAGAAATAATCCCAGATTACTATTCAATACAATATCTAAACTAAGAACCAATCAGCCACTGAATCTCAAATACCAGAAGCCTGCAGCAATCATGATTTCATTAACCTTTTCAATTATAAACTTGAAACTAATAGGCAAAAAACTGAAGCATCCCATTTAACCCTGACAAATAACCCTGACATCTACCTTACACACCCAGTGAAGATACTGAGCCTGGTGTACCTATAGCAGAGTGGTTGGAATTTATTTTCTCCACTTCAGCAGATGGCACTAGTTAAAATTATTTCCTCCTTTAAATCTCCTAGACTCGTTGGGCCCATTCCTAAAAGGTTACTTAAAGAAATATTACCAGATTTAAACCAAGGCTTTGTTACCTCCTCAATCTTCAGTCTCGACCTCTTTGAGTTGTCCAATTATAGCCCTAATTAAAAACCGCCATTTATATTTAAGATTTTTAGGAAAGCTGTGGCACAACGGCTAAGCTTGCACTTACATAAGAATCATGAAAATATTTAGGCCATATATTTAGGTCCCTGTAGGCTGTACAGGGACAGCTTGAGTAAATATTACAAACAGTCCTTGGCTAATCACTGATAAAGATGGTGTATCTACGCTGGTTTTACTTCGTCTCAGTGCAGCAGCTGACAAAATAGATCACACTATCCTACTAGACAGACTAGAGAATGTTATTAGCATAACAGGAAAAGCCCTGGTTCCAGTTCTACATAACTGACCACTACTGATTTGTAAATGTAAGTGATGAAACATCCATCAAAACAAAAGTAAAAGGTGGCTTCCCTCAAGAGTATTTGCTTGGACCTCTACTTTTCACACTATAGTGTCACATTAATTCTGAGCTGAAGCATATATACATACAAAGGTAGCCTTAATTCATCTTCAAAATATTGCAAAATTAAGAAATGCACTATCCATACATGACACTGGAACACTAGTTCATGCCTTTGTTATCTCAAGACTTGACTACCATAATGCCTTGTTACCTGGATGTTCTAGGAAATGTTTTAACAAGCATCAGTTCGTCCAGAATGTGTTAAGAGTCCAGACCATGTGATCATACTAGCCCAAAATTATTAAAACAGGATGTCTGTCAAATTCTGTATTGATTACAAAATTCTGATATACAAAGATCCACATAACCTTGATCCGTGGTATCTAAGTGAACTTATTTCCAATTATGAACCATCATGCCTATTTAGATCACAAAATGCTGGTTTTCTGTTAGGACCCAAAATTATGAAAGTTACAGCAGGAGGAAGAATATTTCTATACAAATCTACCCAGCTTTGGAGTAACTTTTTAGTCAGCGTCTGGAACCCAGACATAGTCTCTATTTCTGGGCTTGTTTAGTCAACTTTTGGAAATTACTTTTCATGTTAGATAAATGATGCAGTTCTTGAGGTTCGTTGACATAGATAATTAAGTTAAACTGTGACATCGGTACTGTTTTCCTGCCTCTGTCATACATTCACACAGCTTGTTGAGAGTGAAGCAAAGGGGTGCTTAAGTATCAGGGAGCCCTCATGCCTGAGCTAAATTCTGGTTTTCCCTTTTTATCTAACCTGCTACAGCAAGTTCTGCTGGAGTCTCTGTTATACTCATGTTGTTAAGGTTGTTAATATATAACTCTTCAGTGCATTCCAAACAGACCTAACTATCTGTGTTAGTTTTCACTGCTGATCTTCCCTTCATGTCTCTTCTGATGTTGATGTAAGTTTGACCCTGAAGGTGAGTTCCTGCTTGTGTCTCTTCAAATTAGCCTGACCATCATAGACCCTTCTGCTGTACTTGGCTAATCATCATGTTCCACCTACTCACCTTAAGAGACCACAAACTGTTCCTGGGTGCTATGGAGACTTTAGTGAATAACCCATCACCACCACATTACCTCTTCTGCTACACTGTGTGAGTACCTCTGCCAATTTGTGAATATTTTCTTAAGGCTTATAGACCACTCTTATACATTTCAGACCAAGATAATGTTAAAGAAACATTATTTATTATGTGTTCTTAGTTGTATATCTGGTGTCAGTCATGGGCTCCCCTTCTGAGACTTGGTACCTCTCAAGGATTCTTTTTCTTGCTCTTGAGTTTTTCCTTGCCACTCTAGATCACACTTGACCATACTATCACAGCAGTTCTCAGATTTCATATTACATTCTGCAAAGTACTAACATCAGAATGCTGGAATTAAATAAAGTGACACATAAATTAATAAACAGGTCACAAGTACCTACAATAGCAATTATTTCAGTGGCAGAACAATTGTGTGCGTGTGACAGAAGGAATAGTCCTTCTTCAGAAACTAATCCGATAGGTAATTGGACATTCTAACCGAATGGCAGCAGTAAAAGACTTGAACTGGGAATGTAAATCAGGCCAATCAGAAAAGATGATGCAGGAGTTTGAAAGGTAAGTGGATGGGGATGTTGAGGGTAGGCTAAATCACCAGTTAATGTAGTCAGGTCTAGGAGAAGACCACAGAGGTACACCACAGAGTGTTCTGTGTTAATGATCAGATAAAGGGGAGGTATGAAGTCTTAGGTGATTATAATGAATAAACTGAGATTTATCAGAATGGTTCAATAGATAACATATCCTGTATTATACTCCAGGATTGTTGTCATCAAATCCAAGGTACTGCGGGAACCTTACTAGTGCCATGCAAGGTTTTCACGGTAATCACACAAGCTCTTTAGGATTAAACAGTGTTTGTCATAATGCTATTTTTTTGCAAAAACTACAAGGAAGTCTGGTATAGAAGTAGATGGTGTGCCATTAAGAGCAGTAAGTTAGTAAATATTCTCACCTCCCACCCATGCATAAGGAAAAAAGGGCTGAGACCTGTTAGAGAATGAGGGCAGATGTGGTAAGCTTGAGGGAGTCTCATTCCCTTCTCATCCCATGTTTCTAACATGATCAGTAAGGCTGATATTGCATTTCTCCACTATGCCATTACAATGGAGTTAATATGGATTTGTTTTTGATTAGCAACTGAGAAAGGTCACTTAGCAGACTTGACCCAAACTGGCATCCCTTATCATTGTAGAATTTCTCTGATGCCATGTTCTCAATTGTAGTTTTCAAAGAATGATGTGGGTACAGCTGGCCATAAAGATGAACATATTTGTTCAAATATCTTTCTAACACCATTTGTGAATGGACATAAATGACCAGTAGCAGGTTTTTGGGCATGTTTTAAAACTTTATCTGAAGAAAGACAAGAAGCCGTTTAAGTATATTTTCTTGCAAAGCATGAGGTACAGTAAGCTGGTAAAGCACTAACCTGCATGATGGTCTGTAGACTTTGAGCTTTTAAGCTTTTGTCTTTGGCTTTACAACTCATAACAGGGATAGGTCTTATCTTGCAAGTCAACTTCCAGGAGCTGAAGTACAAATGTAGATGAGGCAAAATCAGAAGCACATTGTGAGTTAAAGTTAACTAGACTGGTCCAAGTGCTAACACTGCTATTACCTTAAACTGACTTAGGATTGGTACTACCACTACAGCTGCAATGATGATAGAGCTGGAATGATTAACAGGGATGGATTTTCTCAGATTGCTTTTGGACTGTGTTAGAACCGATCTGCTCTGTGGGTCTGTTTACATCTATATGATGTGATAAAGTATCAGCATTAGGTTGTGTGCTACTTGATAACAGTGTCCATTCAAAAGAATCAAGTTCAAAGCACAGCACGTGTGTCAGACAGTTCTGTCATTTTAATGGGAATTTTCCAGAGTCCAATAAGGCATTCATTGTCAGAAACTATTATAATTGGCTGCTTATAAAGATAATGGCAAAAATGTCTTTCTAACATGACAACGGTTCAGAGTTCTCTTAACATATCTTGATTTCCTTTCTGCCTTGGTGAAAACATAACTATCATAAGCATCAACAGTCTCACAGCTTGTGTTTGAACCAGTAGAGCTCCAATAGCATAGCAAGAAGCATGTATATAAAGATAAAATGCCATTGGAAAAAAATAGGGAATGAAACTATCACTTGCATGCTTCAAATAAGTGAAGGCATCCTCACACTAAGTCCACTGAAATGGCCTTAAAATTGAAGTCTTTGGCTAGACTGCCCTATGCAGGCTAGACAGCCTATAAGGCCATTGGCTTGAAATCAAGAGAAAATGTCTTTCAGGTGTTAAAAAGGTACAAAAAATGACAAATGAGAACTTAATTCAAGTAGTAGAGGCATATTTTCCATGGCAGTCCAGCATGCACCATTGAATGTTGAAATGTTGATATGGAATTAGTGAATCTTATAGGCATCACTTTCAAATGACAGAGCCCAGTACCTGTTGTAAATGATGTTTTCTTGCAGTCTTCCAGTGCAACTGGCAAATAACCCTTTGAAGGGCCATGGTCAAGAACGAAAAAGATCCTGAAAGTGCTTCAAATGCTTTATCAACCTATAGTAAATTATGGGGATATTTGAATCTTACATCTTTCTGCAGTCTAGAAAGAAATGGAATGTGTCGTTCTTCTTATGAACTAACAACTGGAACAGTGCAAGGACTATGAGGCCTCGTACACACCTACATGGGTATTTTTAATGTAGCTTTTTCTATGCATTTTGGCCTTTCATCCACATGCAAACTGCACTGTAGGCTACTGAAAATAGACCTTTTGCAATTTCCTTCCAGGGTAAAGGATAAAGATGATCAGAAACTCCTTTTACAGCATTGTTATATTGTAATGCTGAGGCAAGATGTAAACACTGAGAAGACTAACATTTATTACAGGCAAATCCATAATTGCAAATATGGGGGCGGTCCAGGATTGAAAAGCCAGCAGGGTCCAACAGAAAACAAAACTGGAATACATAACTAAAAACATGAACATGAAGAGTAACAAATACAAATAGGGTAGAAATGAAATTGGCAATAAACTAGAATAACAAGTAACCAGACAAACAAACGAGGAAAACAAGAACAGGTAACCAGAACATAGGAACATGGTACGTAGAATGGGGTACAATTACTAGTGACTCAAACTAGGAAACACATGGACAGACTACCAAAGGGACAGATGTGAACAATCAAGTTGGGACAACACATGACGTAAATGAGAACAAAAGCAGGAACAAAGCAGAAAAAAAGAACACATGGCCATGCCTGTGTGAACTGTAACGCCAGAGGAGGGCCAATCATGACACATATAGACAGTTTTAGGCTTATAACTTTTTGCGTGTTCCGTTATCCCTTTTGGGTAACATCAGAGTGTGTCATTATCTCCTTTGTTTACATGATGTGATTTTGTATAGTGGCAGATATAGCCAAAGTAGTGCTGGTTTTAACATCGCTAAAAGGACTTGCTACATGTTAAATGTACATTTACTTTATTCTAGTGTGATACTGAGGAAAAACTCCACTTCATTATAAGTCCACACATATGATCACCCCCTTGATACACCATTGTTGTTGGCCTACCAGTAATAACTGTTTTAAGGCTTCTGATTGGCCAATGTACTTTTGTGTATGGAGAACTTCCTTAGTAATCATTTCTTGAGACAAAATGAACTTGAGAATGTGTCAGCTGCATCTACTTGCACAGGGCACGTGTTATCATCTACAAGTACAGCTAGTAGCAAGAATTGATGCTGACCCAGATAAATAAAACTCACCGAATTTTGACCATGTTGCAGTTCAACATTTTCATCAGTTGTGTTTAGGATACAAACAACAATCAAACCATTCCGACCTTCACTGGCAGACAAGATCAATTGCTCCTGATCAACATTAGTCAAGATCTACTTACTCAGTTGGCAAAAGAGAAGCAGCTCTGGAGACTTGAGCTTGATGGTTTCACTTATAACTGGGAATATAGTGGGCAATTGCACAGCAAGATTACAACAGGCAGTGACGACGTGAAAATTTGGCAACAGGGGGAGCTTCAGGTTCCACAACTGCAATATTTTGTTACTGATATTGAAAAGGGTATTTTTCACACCAGTACATCTGGGTGATGGGCCCCTCAGACAGTATGAAAGTCATGCTTCCACAGCTCTTTCCTAATGCCGAGAGTCAAGATACCTAAAGTGTACATGCACTCTAACTGTTTGAGCACAAAGGAGACCTTCAGTATAAGCTGAATCCATCACCTTGATCCCATTCATGTTATGAGTGAACAGGAGTGACATTACAATGTTCACAGCAGAGTTCAGAGACACAGGCATAATGACAATCAAATAAGTCATAGTGCTTGAATAAGTTCTGAAGAAGTTCATTTTGAGCTACCTGACCTGATAATTGAGGAAACACTGGGCAAGCATAAATAAATTGCAGTATGAGCGTGTCCTTTTGCAGTGATTGGAGATGACAACTGTTTCTTCCAAACATAATGCTTCCATTTTATGTTGCACACATTTCATAAAACATCTGTTATTTATGTTGGTATAGCTCATGCTAACACTCTGGATAAGTTTGTAAGAGGATTGTCCCACAGCAATATTCAAATATGTTAGTGAATTCTATATGTCACTAACTTCAGTTGGAATTACACACACACGCACACACACACACACACACACACACACACACACACACACACACACACACACACACACACACACACACACACAGTGTGTTTAATTCCATTATTATTTTTGGTAAAAGCATAATATAGTACACTCCAACAGAGCATGAGCATATAAAAACATGCATGTAAGAACATACATATAACAGCGTACACAAACATAAACACTTTTCATCAATATTAAGAACTATAAAGGAACTATTCACAAAATAAGTGAATAACTGTCTTTTTGAAATTGATACATAATAAACAATGTGTATCAATGTTATATTTAAATTTTATGAAGTAATTTTAGATGGATAGATTTCATGTCTAAGTTTATATGATACTTCTTTAACTTTATTAGTAAATATTGGTTTGGTATTATACAGATCTTCTTCCAGTGAATGTCTTTGAGAAAAGTATTCCAATATGAAATAACGAGGTGGTGTATTTTTGGTGACCTCATAGCCAATGATTGCTATAAATTACTATGCCCCTCTTTCCTGTTCCGCCACCCAATCACTAGATTAATCCAAACACCCAATCACTAGATTAACCCAAACAATTGTGCCTCTTTCCCTTCTCTTAACCCTTAGTTATAATTTGGATGTTTTCACTGCTGTGTGTCCAGTTACCTGTTTTCATAAATGTGTGATATGAAAGCTTCTGTTTTGCTGTTCTTCTAGTTGTTTACTATTTTTAGTTATAATTGCATACAATTGTGTAACAAAGGCTGAGGGCAACCACCCTACCCAGGACTCAAACCCAAGTCTGACAGGAGGTAAACATGAGCTCTGACCAGGAGACAAAAGAGCAGCTCACTGGCATACCAGCCAGCGCACCCATTTAAGCTTCCTAAGTGATGGTCTCCATCACACCAATTACAACAACAAGATCATAGATTATATTTCATATCATAGATTATATTTCATCTGATTTTTTTTTTTCCATGCTTTGTGTGTAAATACTCTAAGCAGCCGGCAAAGCCACGTAAGTATCAGTCTTGCAGTATGGGAGACCGTGAGCTTTTATTTTTTTCTCAGTGCAAAATGTTTAGCTGTTCCTCTTACATTACTAGGGATAGTGATAACTTCATCTGTGAGAAATGCAGACTAGTCTTTTGTTTGAGCAAGAAAATAAAAATGATTAGGGTGTGAATCTGGACATTAAAATAGGACAGAGTTAGTGTGTAAGATTTAGACTTGCTGTCCGATGCTTAGGTATCATTGCAAAGCAACTTTACAGAAATTAGCTTTACAGCATATCTGGTTTCAGGCCCCTAATGAGAAGCAAGCCAAAAACAACAGTGGCAAGGAAAAACTCCCTCTAAGCATGAGGAAGAAACCTTGAGAGGAAGCAAGACTCTGAAGGGTAACTCCTCCTCTGGTTAACCCCAAATGGCAAACCAACAACACAAAAATTATTAAAATTATTAAAATAAAATTATAAGAATAGTAAATTAAGAAATGACTAATGAAACACAGAATAATAGATAAAAAAGCTAAATACGCATAATCATGAGTCCACACAGGACACTTCTAAACATAGCAGGAGCGCAGAGAGAAATAGTGATAGCCTATTCACTAAAGTCTCTATGACACCCAGCTACAGTTTGTAATCTCATCAGAAGGGTAAGTGTCATATGCAGATGAGCCGATGAATTACAACTGCAGGGTCATGGCACCTGCTGCTCACTCCCCAGTAGTTACACTTGTATGGAGGGCAGAGCATCAGAAATTCTTTTACAGGGTGGCATTGGCATTAGACCAGACAGGAGGAGCAATTGTACAGCATGGCAAAAAACAAAAATCACCCCACATACCGTTAGCTGTGTTTAGAATACACTGAACATATAGCTGAAAAGGGGAAGTCAGAAGGTAGCAGAGATATGAGGGCTCGCTAAGACATCAGCATACCTCCACAGAGGGATGACAGCAACAACATCTCAGTTCACCTTCATTTGTGAAGTCTGTACCTTTTATCCAGACCCAATACGAATTTGTAAAAAAAAAAAAAAAAAAAAAAAATCTTCTAATCTAGACTTTAAAACTTACACTGTGTCTGAGTCCCAAATACTGACTGGAAGGTTATTCTAATGCTGGGACCTTTGTGTAAATATGCTTTCCCTCCCCTGCTGGAACCTTTATAAGGTACAAATAGATAACCACCAGATACGTAGTTGCCAGAGTTTATAATAGGAAAAGAGTTAACTGAGATACAGAGGCACAAGGTCATTTAGAGTTTTATATGCAAGAAACTAAACTTCATAATTATCACTTATTTTGACAGGCAGCTAAAGTATTAATAATACCGGACTAATGTGGTCACACTTTTTGGCTCTTGTAAGCAGTCTAGATGCCACTTTCTGAAATAACTGAAACTGGACTCTTATTGGAAAATCAAGTTATAGTTTAGCAGGGCATTACAATTGTCTAAACTTGAGGGAATAAAAACATGAACTAGTTTTTTGACACCATTTACGTGTACTTATACAGTATTTATAAAGGAAGATGAAGGAAGGATATCTAAGTAATATAGTCTATAAAGGTTTGTTAAGTTTATTATTTATATTAGCTAATATATAAATGTGTGTCATCAGCATCGTGGTTACAAATAAAAATTGCGTATCGTGGTTACAAATAACAATACCCAGGACCAGCATATATGGTGTAAAAAGTAAAGCACAAATTCTTGAAGGAGACTATATTTTACTTTTGTCTGAATGGATCTTTTATGCTTTACATTTACAAACTGATAATATGTTAAGTAGGATCTGAACAAGAAAGGACTTTTCCAGTGACCCCTACAAGTTTTAGGTTTTCTAGCCTGTCTAGTAGGATAGTGTGACCTATTGTGTGAAATGGTGAACTTAGATCAAAACAGAACCAGTAAAAATATGGAATCTTGACATTGTTTGTTATATTCACTAATACTGTCTTTGTATTGTGATAGCACCTAAATACCGACTTAAATTTTTTGTCTAGCACTGGCTGATTTAGCTGAACTACTGCCCTGCCCAAACACTTAGGTCATCTGGTACAATTATTTTGTGTGTACCAAAATTCATATTGTTCACCACTGGAGGCACATCTTTCATTGTCATGACTCCCAAATTATGGAAAACATTACCACAATCTTTTTGTGACTGTTTCTCACTTTCCTTTTTCAAAACTCAATTCAAAACCTACCTTTTTAATGCCCAATGTATTTAGCTTTGATATTTTTTAAAACATGTAATTTATGGTGAACATGATTAAAAATACATGATGTCAGTGTCCTGGCAGATGCCCAAAAACATGACAAGAGATATCCCCAGACACCGCTACTTTTTGTTCTTTTTTTTTTATCATGGCACTGTCTGTTCTTCTGGGTTGTACTGCAGTCAGAGATTGACAAGTCTTTTTGTGGTTATTTTGTGGATGATGGCTACGTGTAATCTTTGGGAATCATGAAGTTAGGTAAGTGTTTATTTTTGGTCTTTACCAAATTTCTTTACCATGTTAATTCCATTTTTCCTCTGTCTACTTCTAGAACACCTAGTATTGTTCAGAGAATGGTGTTTTTGTCAGTGTGCTGCTTCCTTACTCTCACAAACTGTTTAGTTTTGACTTATATTATAAGGCCCATCCAGCCAGGCAGAACTCTATCTTTTCCACTCTCCCCCTGCCAAAATATGTTCCTTGCATCTGGATGAACTGCTCTTGGAATTTACATTCTAGTAAGAGACAATGCAGGTTATCTCAAGTGTCACAAGTCTGCTCACATGCTCTTTTTGTGTTTGCTCTTTTTAAAGTCAAGGATGATAAGAATGAAAGCAGATTGTCTCATTATAGACACACCCTGGTGATTGATATAGTCAGTGCTTTGCGGGGTGTCCAAGAAACATACTGTAGACATTGTACAGGCAAATATTTTTAAATATGACATGATATTTCTAAAAAGAAGCCTCAAAAACATTCCTGTGATGTTCAAAGGTAGCTCATTAATTTTGCTGTTGGCCTACAATTTATATAAGACTGTGCTCTTTCTTTCCGATAAAATGTAAGAGATAGTGTCACTGTTAGCTTTGTGTTTGGGAAGCAGCATGTCTTTCCTTTCAGTGCTTTCTCATTGTCTACTTTTTACTGTATGAATCAGTAAAATGAATGCATTTCACAGAATGAAAAGTTTCACATTAAAGTGGCACATTATTTTTGCATGAATTTAATTCTTGGTCTCTACTCATTGAGCAACTGCAGGTAGTCCAGATTCTAGTCTGGTAGAACTGTGAGTGGGATCTTTCATAAAGGTATATGTGATCATCAGCATATGCAGTCCTGAGCACAGGGGATTGGGGTCACGCTGGGTCTGTGGCAGGAACAAGAGTTAAAGGTCACAACTCTAGGGGTGATTCCCTGGGGTGTCCCCCATATGTCAGGAGGCCCTATGAACCCACTTCACATACATAATTGTTTAAGAGATGCTGAATAGCTGACTGACAGATCAGTTTTCTTGGATGACATCTTTCCTCATCACATTGGTGACCCAGTATGATGGAAAGCCAATGAAAAGAGGAAGGAGAATGGTGTTTTGATACGGAGTTCACCTTCCTGTTAAACTCCAGTGACAGAGTAATGTCACAATGCATGAGCAGTGACAGGTTGGACAAACAGGGTAGGAAGTGTGTCATGTTGACACACATGCTGAGTCAGGCAGAGTTATAAGCTTGTGCCCTGTGTTTCACAGAGCCCTAGTTCAGTTTGGCTGTCTCGTCAGACCGGCTGCGCTGGGAGATCTCTATCACTGCTGGCAGTCAAGCAGACAGTTCCAAACTCTACCTTACACAGATCCTCCACACAATTACACCACGTAATCAGGTTGGAAAAAGGAATGAGGAGAGATTGTTCTGGCTAAGGCTGACTAAATGCCGTCTGCTGCTTTAAGCAGCCTGTACAAAATAAGCAATGCCTGTTAAACTACAGTGAACTTTAAAGAGGAAAAAAGCCAGATAAGCTGTTTACATTCTTGTTTTGCCTTTAATCACGTTCATGATGTTTCATCATCTTGGGTCGAACTAGGCACTAACAAAAATAATGAACTGTAAATAGCACTGGAAACTATCAAGCTTAATTTTATGCATCAACACCATAACCCTAGTTTCACAGGTAGGGACCATATATAGACAAAGAAATGGTTCCCACACCACTGAATCCACACACAACCATACCCATTTAAAACCCTTTATGAAACCACTTCCACTTACAGAAATGCCTGAGCAGAATTTAATGTTCCAAAAATCCAAGACTGCCACTGTTTCTGAAATAAACCCATTTCTATGAATGTGAGATTGAGTGTACTAGATGGTTGGAATTACATGGAATATAACTAAAACACATTGAACACATTTGCTTTTCATGGTTTGTTCAACAGCCTTGGTCCAAATGGCCTGTGTTTAGTTTTATTCACATTTAATGTGAGAGATACAGAAGAAACTCTGAGGTAGCTTGGGTCAAAGGTGAGTCAGCACAATGAAGACCAGCTTTACAGGAAGTGGCTCTTTCAGATGACCTTGAGGCGCAGGGTGAAATAATTTGCTGTTGCAAGATAGTAAAATGAATTAGGGTTGGAGGAGGAGGTGACACGACCCTCGACACCATCCTGACAACATGCAGAAACAATTACACTTGGTTACTTACAACCAAAGACTATGAAAACTGACGCAGGACCAGACCATGCTTAACAACGGGTCTGTATTCATTAAAGTTTCAAAGACAAATACTGATCCCAGATCAACATTCCCTAAACTACAGAGTGACTTGCTGAGCTAATAAAAGAGGAGGTAGACTGCATTCCGTGCTATCTGATTTATTTCTTGTCTGTTTCACCCATTAAGGCCAAGCCACTGATTTACTACATTAGACTATGTCACCTGGCTTGCAGTCCAGCGTGTATGTGTGTGTGTGTGTGTGTGTGTGTGCATGTGTGTGTGTCTGTGTGTGTGTGTGTGCGTGTGTGTGCGTGTGTGTGTGTGTGTGTGTGTTGGTGTAGGGAGGAGTGGTGATGGAAGGCCTGCTGTCAGGCTCATAGATACACTCTCAGCCAACAGGTGCTGGCCCCAGCTGACGAGCAATCAGCAGGGCAGATCAAAGCTCCCGGTGGCTGTGGTTCATCCCACAGCACCCTGCAGCAGCCTGTGACCACTACTGAGCAGGCCTGCACACACACAATCTCTAAGATAGAAACTCTCTGTCCATCTGTGTGCAGAAAATAAAGAAGCAAAGAAAGAAGAAGCCAAAAGCCAAAAGCAAGAAAAAACAACCAAACAAACAAACTTGCCATATTAAAAATTATAATAATGGATTTATTTCAAACACAGAGGAGCAGCACTGCCAGCAGCAGTTTGTGTAGCCATAGTGCACTAGCAGCCTCGGCAGAGCCCATACTCAGCCCACAGGCCTAGTGGGTGGATCATGTCCTCAGGATCAACAGGCCCAATCCTGAACTCAAAGAGCCTGGTGCTGGTACCCCTTACACATCAGTACATCGAGACACTGAGTCAATAAATTGCCATGTTGAAAACCGTGAGTATGATCTTATGGCGTACATATGGCATTAGTCATTAATTTTCTCCAGTGGTGTACATGATGTAATACATTTCTATGTAAATGTGGTTAGGGCCGTTTTATGAGTGGAGTTGATAAGCTCATTCACATGTGCACATTTTTAGGGAAATAAGTGATTAATGTACAGGTGACATGTAAGAAGAAGACTTGTGAAGTCCTGGGTTCAGAATTAGGGTGAATTTTAAACTTGATTGTAAATTAAGCCCCAAGTGCCTCTGCCTTTCCCATTTAATTTTAGCTAAAATAAAAAAAATTCATTAATCAAATTCAAAAAAATTATTAATTCCCTTACTAAGAACTCATTCCCTTACAAATGCCTTTTTGTGCCTCCATACAGAGCTTTTTCGGAGATATGCTGTGTTGATTAGAGATGACTTTTCTCTCATCTAACCTTTTGAGGACACACTATGATTCAAATAAAAAGCTTATTCAGTGTCTACAAAAAGAATGACACAACCAATGTTAAGCCCCTCTGGATTGCATATTTCTACATGAGCTGAGTTCTCTGAGAAAAGTAAAAAGACAAAACAATAAAATGCGGTTTGCTCCATGGAATTAGATAATTCCAGCAATTAACTTTTGGATAAGTGTTTGAGGATGGCTTGTCCATCAGAATAGTGTGCAGTGCATGAGTACATGTGTTTAGGGACCGACGAATGTGAGGTTTTTGAATAAACAGCCCAGGCCACATGCATGAGTGTACTGTGTGTGAGTGTACTGACAGAACAGACGGAAGATGATAAATGAAGATGTACGACTGGAGATAGAGAGACAGATTAGCAGTGAGTCTATGTGACGCTACATTGTAATCAATCCTTCTCTCTATGTCCATGTCTCTCTGGCTCCGGAGCTGTGAGACGCCTCCACCCCACCACCCCCAGCCAGGACTCTTGATATGATATGCTGAGCATGTTTTATTCCCAACCTCACCTGCTTTTCTTTTTGCCCAGACTTCAAGCAAACCTACAACAGAAATGCAGCTCTACCTTCAGAGGTTTGGACATCTTTGGGTAAATACTTTCTGTTTTTTCTTCAAGTGATATGATATTTTGTAGTCAGAGGAGGTATGTTTTTGGCATGCTCTCTCAGCTAGTACACAGGGTGTGGTGCACAGAGCCAAAGAGAGAAAGAAACAGCCAGGCATCAAACTACCACATATAGGGATAAAACATTCAGATAACTGCAAAGTTATTCAAGAGCTTTGAAAGCCTAAATGATACTGTGGTCCTGTTTGGTTCCCACACTTCACTACAAAATCAGCCAAGGACTGAAACAATGAAGGAAACTGGAGGCTGTGAAAAATAAACTCATCAAGTTGAGATGATTTTATGAAACATATTCCTGCTGCCTGACATCCTATGTTTGGCAGGCCCATATGTGATAGACACGTGTCAGCTATTGCAGTTATTATGTGTATTCCAGTTCAGTGCTCATTGTTTGTAGGTCTGAACTCTGCAGCAAAATGGCAGCATTCCACATTGGATTCCTGCTGATACCTTTTTATGACTGTAGTTACTGTTAAGCGTTCAGCCCTTGTCTCATCTCTGTGCATGCAGAGAACCCTTGGATCAGTCGCAGAGGAAAAAGGTTAAAAGTGAAGTCTTCATACGGAGCTGGAAGGGACCCAGTTAGCAGCGTGAGTCTCAGTCGTCTGGCAGTGTGCATCGGGCCTGTCAGCTCTGCTGCTCAGCGCAGACATGGTGAGCACGCTCTCTCCAGCTGTGCAAGGGGCAGTGCAGATCTGGCAGCTGTGACAGGTAAAGAAGAATAAAGTGTTGGGGTATACTCAGCACTAATGGAAATAAATGCCTCACCTGAGCCCCTCGGCAGTGCACTGCTTCCTGTCTATCTCACAGGAAACAGAACAGTTACCTCAGTGAGGTTTGGCCCAGACTGAACCTTTCAACAAGACAAGAGACTCAAAGAGCCCATGAGATGTTTATGGCTTCTCTACTGAGTCTGCAGAAACCAAAAAAGAGGAAAGAGTCTGGTTGTGTGTGTGTGTGTGTGTGTGAGTGTGTGTGAATGTGTGTGAGTGTGTGAGTGTGTGAATGTGTGTGAGTGTGTGTGTGTGTGTGTGTGTGTGTGTGTGTGTGTGAGTGATTTTCTTTTTTACTTTTTTACAGGGCAAAGTGTGAAAGAAACATACATCGAAGTGAGTGAGAGTGGCGCCATTCAAATCCTGGCAGAAACAGGCAAACATGGAAGAAAAAAGGAACTTTGAATGTCAATCGGCTAAAAATAAAATTAGCACAAGTTGTGCTACTAATTAGTTACACATGGGGAAATGAAAAACTGGGTGTGAGAGAAACTCAACTGAAAAGGTGATGACATTTCCAACATCTTGTAGTGTTTTGTGGTATGGGAAAACTCACTGCAAACAATTCAGTACAGGATATACACGCTGTGGCAAGCTCTTCCTCTACAGACTCCACCCAAGCACACAAGAACAAAGGCAGCCTGCCTCTGGCTTAATAGCAGTGATGGAGAAGCATTCGCATGATACTGCCTTAAACTAGCTCTCCGTTTATGTGTCCCTGGAAACGTTTTTCCTCCTCCATAACTGCTCCTGTCTATGTTCTTCTGGCTCAGTGCTTTCAGAAAAGCTGAGGGAGCGGAATAAGATTTGGACCGCGATTAATATTTGTCTGGCAGCTTTCCAGGCCTCTGTAGGTGATCTGAGCTTACTATTCTCAGTCAATGCAATTAATGTTCTTTATTCTTACTGTATTCACCACACTTGAGATAATAATACCAGAAACTTTATTTTTAAATTAAGTTGCTAAATCTTTTTCATAATTCTGTAATTTCTTCACTTATGGGGAAAAGAGAGACTGACACAAATGTTTACCTATGACTGAAGAAATTATAAAGAAGATTACTGAATTAATGAATTAATGATGTAAAACATTTTCCTTTGTGCACATACTTTCTTCACTCATATGACATAACATCTGTAAAACATTTTTATAGCACATATTGTATACATAACACATAGATATAACATATGTATTCACTTACATTTACATTTACAGCATTTAGCAGACGCTCTTATCCAGAGCAACTTACAAAAGTGCTTTGTCATTTACTCATATAATATCCTGGTATAGTAAATTAGGTTACAGCCCAACATACCAATGACCTAGAATACTGCAGAATACAGTGATCAATGCTGATACCTAGAAGTCCAAAATCCATAAGGTCTATCTTAAACAATGATCAGTGTAATAAACAATAAGTGCTAGAGTTTATTAAACAACATAAAGAATACCCTACAATAAGTATTAAATTAGTCAGTCAATATGGGAGCAGTGTCTCTGTCATATTCTGCAAATAGATGTGTCTTCAGTCTGCGTTTGAAGACTGCAAGGGACTCTGCTGTCCGGACAGCAAGTGGGAGTTCATTCCATCATCTTGGAGCCAGGACAGAAAATAATGTTGATGCTTGTTGTCCATGATACCTGAAGCAAGGTATTTCAAGCCAAGCCATACTTGAGATTCAAAGCACTCAAGGTACGGATTGCGCTTTGTCCATTGCATTCAGTATATGAATTGTATATTCAGTATACAATATGCCCTGATTTTTTATTAACAAATACTTTTAAGAGTATTTAGAGGGAAACTCAATCATTTATTAGAATCAAATTCCTACAGATCACATCAGCATACAGCCATTTTGCCCCAGATACTTCAGGATCTGAGTCTATTTTGAGTTAGTGGGTCTTTCACTAAGTCTATTTTCAGTTAATTAATTTACCTTGGTAATAAACATTCTCTGTGAGATTACTTTGAAACAATGAAATAGCACAAGTTTCCACATGCAATCATTCAGAGGGTGCAGATGGTCATTTATTGCAAATGCTTCCATTTAAAGGTGCATTAGTCAAGTTTTAAGAAACACCACCTCTAGTGGTTAAGTAGGTGAACACAACAACACAAGAATACAATTTTACTCTTTGGATCTGCATTCCACTTCTGCCCATAAACACAAAGCACATCCACTACAAAACTTAACTTCTCAATACTGAAGTTGTAAACCTATATAAACCCACAGAATTTGGTTCATAACCATTTGTGACTGTGAGTGTGTTCACTCAGTGCATTACTTTACTTAATTCCCTAAGTCTTAAAGATTTACTCTACTCGACTCATTATATAATGTCTGTCACTCAGTTCAACACATTATCCAGATTGTGTTTACAACCTGTCCAGTTGAAATATTGCTAATTCTGCATCTGATTTCATCCCTTTTTCATGTAATAACTATGAAAATTTGGAAAAGCACTTCCATTGTTAACACTTGTTTTAGCACATTTCTTGTTGTGAATTTTTTTGGCAGCAAAGCATGTTTTTTTGCCCACAGTACAAGTACCTGGTACAAGTACCTGCAGGGTGCTTACTGGATTCTATATATATATATATATATATATATATATATATATATATATATATATATATATATATATATATATATATATATATATATATATTTGCCAAACAAACAGAGTTGGGGGTGTAGTTATGGGGTGTTGAGGAACGTCTCATAAGGTGATTGACGGGAGGTCAGTGTAAATTCAGACAAGCCACGAAGGACAGTTTTTGAAACAGGTTGCCTCAGGCCCTTAATACACATATGCTGATGCCATGCCTAAAATAATAATTTGAAAATTATTTTCCACATACTTCACAATTTATTTAAATTAGAAGGGGGGGGGGGGGGAATCGATTACCGCACCTTTAATGTAAAGTACATGTTATAGCCTTGTCACGTTTAGTCCCTCCCAGCTTCCATGTTTTCCATGTTTTATGTATTTTAGTTCCATGCCATAGTTTAGTTTTCTCCACCTCTCGTTTGATTGCTCACACTTGTCCTCATTTCTACCTTGTTGAGTTCATGTATTTAAACCCTGTCTGATGCTCTGTGTTTTTACTGTTCATTGCGTTTATGTGGTTGTACTGAATGTGGATATATTGGACATATGTACTTTTTGATAGCCTGTTTTGTTATCCTAGCCTTTGTTCTTCCTAATGTCTTTGTTATAGCCTACTTCCCATGTTTGCCTTCGTGTACTTTTGTTTGGCAATACTAGCCTTCGTTTGTCCCCAAAATCTCCGTGTGGGCTCTATGACCCTGGACTACCCTCACGACTACGACTCTGGATTTGCCCCTAATAAATCTCAATCTTCTCCGCACTTGCGCCCGCCTCCTTACCACTCACCATTACAAGCCTGTACCCTGTATACCTATAAACACTTTAATAAATGAATAGAAATGAACAAGCAAAAAAACCTTTCAGAGATATTTGCAGTTAGAAAATTTCCACAAATTCTCTATCATATTTTAGTTATTTGTCAGCCTACCTGGTCCTAATTAGTCTGCTTATCATTGTCCCTGGCCACTGTCTGGCTTGCTGAACTGTCACTCTGCAGTAGTGGGCCAGCTGATGCGCTCTGACAGTGAGTGACCTTAATCACCCAGAGTGGACACCAGTCAGCACTGCTTGAATGACCATAAGGCTTCAATAATTGTTTGCAGCCTCTGTATCTGTCAAGACAATTTGCTGAAATCTTGAAAAGGAAAAAAAAACAAAAAAAAACTGAAAACAATGGCTAACAGTGTCCAGGCCTGAACTCTCTCTTTGCATGTATGGATTTATGTAGTTACAGTTTTGTAGCTTTTGTAGCACTATAGAAAGAATAATATTTAGAATGCACAATGTTAATAACATTTAGAATACACAATGTTAATAATATTTAGAATAAACAATGTTAATAATTTTTTAGAATACATGTTAATAACATTTAGAATACCCAGTGTTAACATTTAGAATACACAATGTTAATAATATTTTGAATACATGTTAACATTTAGAATACACAATGTTAAAAACATTGAAAGAGCTGAGTGACCCTTATATGTTTAATATGTAGAAAGAGGTGGTTCCTTAAACAGAGGGAGTGAATGCAGCTTTGTTCCATATAATGTGAGCTTTGCTCACATTAGAATAAGAGATTAGATTCCATTTGGGAGTTAAATGTACACTAATATTGGAATATCTGATATTATAATTTATTATAGTGTTAGGAAATCACAGTCATTTATAACCACTGTCCCATAGGGATAATTTCCTTTACCAGAAACTGAAACTGTCCATTCAAAATGGACAAATGAAAGAGTTATTTATTTTAAGATAACAGGGTGATCTCTTATCCTGTTCTTCCTTAAGAACACTAATGGTCATGTGGGATGAGATTACCCTTAGAATGAGTCTGGAGATATGGCCTTAAAAGCATATATAGCAAACATGACAGCAGACAGCTGGCTCAGAAACTCACAATTTGTCAGAGATAGAGTTTCTATTTCCCTTATTCAGAATGTCACTGATAATATTATGTGCTATGCTTTGGCACTGTAATCATACATAGCATACTCCCAGTCTGCAAGTAATTTCCCACTCTTCTAAAGTATTCCCAGACTCTCTCTGACAGGAATGACCAACATGCAGCCTCTGGATCTGGGAATGGGCTGGACCACCTTAAAAGGAAAATAATGTCTGTAAGGATCTCTGCAATTTAGCTCCTGGCTGCCTACATTATTAACAGAGGAACTATTTCACTGGAGCCCTGTGAAGAGTTTCCTTCAGATGGTAGGTGTGTGGATTACTGGGTGATAATCCACCTGCAAATTATCAGATCTTTTCTCTTGGTGACCTTGGATGTCTGGCTCCCTCCACCCGACACTGCCCACCTATGCCTGCACATGGCCCCTGATGCTGGCATTTGGGCTAAATTGTCTAAAATGATTTCAAGGCTTCACTTTTGCTGGATTTCAAGGCGTTACTTTTGCTCAATTTCCAGCAGCCTTTGCTCTTAGCACATGATTTTATTTCCTCCCCATAACAACTTTTTACACAGAGGGCCAGCCAGGCCCATACAGTCCCTGACAGAGAGATAAGAGCCTTTGTGGAGATTGTGGACCTTCATAGTCTGCACAAATATTTAATAATCCATTTCAAAGCACACTGGTTTATATTTCCACAGGTGTCTGTTTGTGCAGCTACTGTAGAAATGGTCATGGATATTCAACTATTCAGTGACAAGTGAAACGCTCCACCCCCTTTTGCTGCTGTAATTTACTCAAGGGACAGCTTGGAACGGAAAATCCATCAGGAATATAAGTAAGGGGTAAGCAAAGCTGGGTGGTTTACAGAAAGCTCTAGAGTACTGAATTAAGACTTTGGCCCTGTCCAGCAAAGTGAGTCCTGCTGGATAATGTTTACACTAGTTTAGTGTTCAGGCTGTGGAAAGCAACCCCCTCTCCCTGCCGCCCCATTCCCTGTCTGAGTGAGTGATCTTAGAGGGCACCAGAGAGTCCCAGCACACCAGCATGCAGTACAACGGTTCCATTTAGACCCCCCAAAACAGCTGCGTCCAACTGCTCTGCCTCTGGCCACCCGAGGAGGACTGGATCCCTGCCTAGTAAGCCTCTAGTAGCACCCCCAACCCCAGTAGCACACACACACGCACACACACTCACACACACTCACACATGTACACACTCTTCAATCCCTCTCCAGGGTTCCAGTGTAGAAGTGGACTCCAGAGCCTAAGCAGGAACAGTGAGGTTGAAGAGCACCCCCACGCCTCAGCTCTCACACAACCACACTACTTTAACAAATAAACAGCACAGGTTTAATGATGCTAGCTTTGGGGTGTTTCCTCAGGCTTAATCACTGGAGGATAAAACAGTTCCTCAGGCACAGTGTGATGCATTCATCAGTAAAAGCTTAGACCAATGCAAAAGTCATACACATTAGACCAGGGTGTGATATGTACAATGTGGTCAGTGCAAATTCTTTGGGAAGGGGGATTTTTTTTTTTTGAGCTTTAGTTTACACAGAATCAGTGTACACTGCCTTAAAGTCTTTACACCAGTCATGACATGGGTAAAGTGTACCTTACTAAAATGCAGAATTTCATTTCATTCAGCACCAGTTCCAGTGGGTGTTGTTATGGAAAAGGCACATGCTGAAAGCCTGGCATTACAGACAGTACTCAGGAGACCACACAAGCTTCATTTACACTTATGAAGGAAAGAACAGATCATGTTTAGGGTTCACACTTGCTCTTTGTTGTAGTTTTTCTGTCAAAATTATTATATATATATATATATATATATATATATATATATATATATATATATATATATATATATATATATATATATATATGCGTGTGTGTGTCTGTGTGTCTGTGTGTGTATTTAAACAGATTCTCTTTGGATATTAATTAGGCAGAGCCGACTGAGAACCTGCCAAGCTAATGTGTTTTTCAGCCATATTAAAGATCGTTTAATCCATTTCCTCCCGATATCCTTCTGAGCTTCCAAATACTATTGAGGTTCCCATCTCAAGTTCAGCCACACTCTAATATTTGCATAATTTAACTCATGAGCCATATATCCATTCTAAAAAAGCTTCACGTTGTTGTCAGGAGCGATTAGCCTGAAGTCCATTTGGAAAGTCTGGTGGCGGGTACAGGCTTTAAATGGCTCTGCTGAGAGGATTGATTTTCTGTGGTCAACTACACCACTGCTCAAAAGGCTTGGGGCTATTTATGCATTCCATCTGATGTATATCTCAGAAACAGTGAAACTGTATTTTGTGTTTTTGTGTGTATGTGCGTACACGTGTATGCGGTTCTCTTAGGAATACAGTAGGAAAACAGCACTCCTTAAGGCTTTCCCTGACACATCACATGTTCCGTGAGTGGAGTTTGGGCATGTGGTCTATGGCCCACAACACAGAGAGAGCAGCGCAAAATGCTAATGTAATCAAACAAGTGAGGAGCATTCCCTAAAGAAAAATGCTCTGCTCTCTATCGAGTTCTATACCGTTATTGTGATTTTTGGCCAAATGTAGCGCGCTGGTGATGTAATGTAACGGTAAGTCTCGAAATATTTTAAAAATTATTAGTAACATCAAGTTAGCATAAAATCACAAATAACTGTATAAGTGTATGTTTTGGTTTTAACTTCATTTAAAATGAAAGTTAATACATTTGTAATACACACACACACACACACACACACACACACACACACACACACACACACACACAAACACACACACACACACACACACACACACACACACACACACAGATCTCTGCACTGAATGCCTAGTGTCTTAGCCATTGTTAAGAACCCAAAAGCACACACTAACAGTCCACCTCAGTCAATACACACCCTGTGAAAGGCTGTGGGGACCACCAAAGCTGTGCAGGTTCTTACTGCACTGTTTAAACAACACTGCAATTCATCTAAAAAATGCCCACAGGATAGAGTATTTGCATGAGAAGCTCAGCTGGTTTGTGGATAGTGCTATGGTCTTAAATACTACATTATGACCATAAAGGAAATCTTCTATATTATTACTGAATTTCACATTCAGCCACATTATTACGATCTATCCGGCCGCATTATTATGGTCCACTGCCCCCTCATGATCATGATTCAATGCAATTGAAATCAAAGATGTATTTGATCTAGAAAAGGACATCTTTGCTCACCAGAGGGCCATGACTGCTGCTTCCTGTAGGGCTAATAGCCACAGCTTTGGAAAGTAACATGCAGAGACAGATGTGTGGTACTAAGTGTTCTTCTTACCATATGTTCACACATACTCATGGCCACTATGTCTGTCTGTCTCTCTCTCTCTCTCTCTCTCTCTCTCTCTCTCTCTCACATACACACACACACACACACACACACACACACACACACACACACACACACACACACACACACACACACACACACACACACAATTTTCTCTAAGAAGTGTTTGAAATAAATGTAAGCAATACAATACAGATTATTATTGGAGAATATTTGCCATTCATATAAAGTCATTACAGATTCACTATGAAATATGCATCTTGATATGCTGATCAACCTTGAGAGCCTGATGTGGGCCACCAGCTTGCATCCATACTCAATGTGTGCTGGGAAAGCTTGACAAAAAAGCCTCTGAAGAGGCTGAAACAAACCCTGAAGGATATACCTGTCATCCATGAGCTCAGACCGTGGCTCTGTGGAACACTGAGGAAAAGGTGAATGGGCATGGGGGATGAAGGGTGTGTGTGTCTAAAGGGTTATGTTGGGATGTTCCTCCGCCCCCATCCCGGGTGCAAATCTTGATCTGTGCTCTCATTTAAAGCAGGAGAACCTGCTTCTCCGACTGTTGGACACCTCACAGCTCACCACAGTCAACTGCAGATATAGGCACATTCCTTCACCTGTAGAAAACCACAGAAAGGTCCACTGAGAGTTCTCAAAGCACCGGAAACTAATGTATCTGGACCCTGAGTACTGTAAAATAAGTCCAAGAGGAGAGAAGGTGCTAGTAACTGCAGCTCTGAAAAAAGGATCTGAGCCTCTACTGAATATACTAAATTAGATGCATTCATTTTAATGAAATAATGTTTAAAGTTAAATGTGATTTATTGCATTGTTGAAACAATGTGAATGTATGTATGTTTCTTAAAATGTATACACATCCTTTTGCATTACATTACAGAGACAATTTGGTGTTTTCTAATGTAATTCTATGATCAAGAAACTCATTGAAATTATCATAGGATTACCTTATATTATTTCTGTGTAAACGTTGCTAACACATTATAGTGCTTTCTGCAGTTTTTACTCAATTATATCCATGGGTGAAGTAGGAATATTTGCTTGTAGTTCAATAGGCTGAAGGGGAAACCTGTACTAATCTTTACTGAGAGGATAGTTTACATGCAGATACACCAAATTGTGCACTTAGATGGTTTTGTCCCATTACAAACACCATATATGGTGTATCTGCATGTGGTGCTGCTGCATCCATGCTAGCTTCTTTGCATAACTGCACTGGCCAGGAATGAACAAGTGAACTATCATCAATTAACTAATTAACCAAAGCAAGGAGAAGAGGAAGGAAAGATAAGAAAGAGATGAGAAAAAAGTATAGAAACCTAAAATGAAGCCAGGACTTCCTTCTATATGCCATTGCATAATGATCATGACATCACTGTAATAGAACTGTAACAGCATTGTAACAGCACTGAAACAGGGAGAATTATACTAATATTTTACTAATAACCCCTATAAGTTGGCTAATATAAATTTATTGAAAATGGCAGTTGCAATATCAGGTTTCTAAAAGGGGTTGTAAAGATCTCTTGTGGCTCCTTAATTTTCTGATAAACTAGTGACATAATATATGTAAAGAGCAGCAAAGTTTTCTTCCCCTGGAGACTGAGCCATTCAGTGCGGATTTGAATGTGAAAACTGCAGAAGTGAAATGCACAGGAAATTTAGAACGGCTTCAGCCAGACCTGAATTGATAATTTCATCATAACCTTTCTTAGCAGTTTTGCCCCTCAACGCAGCTTTCTCAGATTCTAATTATTGCCATTACAGAAACAGGAGAGGACAACAAAAAAAGGTAGCTGCTTCTCACACATGCTTTAGTTAGCAGAGGTTAACTCCATTTTAGATGCCAAGGTTTTACACACACACACACACACACACACACACACACACACACGCGCGCATACACACACACACACACACACACACACACACACAAACACACACACACACACACACACGCACGCACACACACACACACACACACACACAAACACATAAATGTCCTGCCAAAATGATAAATCTTATTGCCTCCCTCCTTTTTTCCAGGAGAAAATGTTAACACCAAGAGGAAGCAGCTCTGTGGACTATTGGCATGTTTGTTGGCTATGTTGGTGGTCATCCTAATGAAGTGCCAGGGCTATAGTCTATAAAACCTCCACTCAGCACCAACACACATGCTGCGCTGCATTCAGATAACGTGCTGGGCTTTTTTGTACGACCTGAATCTCGTTCCCTCTGCTCTGGTCAGCAATAATTTGTTAATAGCTGAAGTTCATGGTGAGACACAGCCTTGTTGAATTATTTAGACTGGCTCATTAACTCATTTTCCATTTTCCAACTCAGAGTTCAATGGAAAAATGCTTTGATTTTAATTGTGTGAAATGAGAAAACAGGAACAGGAACACGACCACTCCTTTTTGGAAATATGATTCCAGGCTGAGAGCTAAAGTGAGTGGGAATGGAAAAAAATCTCTATTCAACAGCAGAACTATGGCCTTGACTGAGACAAACACAGCCCCACACTTATAAACACAAACCAAATGTAGTATTATGAAAACATCACCTTGTGAACTTCCTCAAAAAACACCTTCCTTCCAGAGAGACCAAGCAGATGACGCCTGCTTTCACCGCAAAGTTGCTTTCAGTAGTTGAATGGTAAAGTTGTCAGTTTTACTCTGCTGTTTATATGCTGGTTAGGTGTATAAGCAGTGTGGCTACATCTTCTTGTTCTAGAGCCTTGGATCTTTTTTATGTCTTTTACCTTCATGCTAAATTAAAGTTTGATCTGATTATGTAGAGGAAAATAATAAAGGGTGAAGTAGTGAAACAACAGAAAAACAAATCTCACAATTTGTTGGTTGGGTGTAGGAATTTCTGTGTGTAGTATGGGAGCTTAGCAGGGCTGTGTTTAATTACAGTGGTGTGAGATGCTGGGGGTATGTTAGGGTGGGGGGTGGGGGGAGGTTGTTCAAGTAAGACTCAGGCCTGCTAAGAGCTCAGTGAGTGCCCATCACTAGCACAGTACAGAATTCACTAACAGCCCCACATCCACACACACTCACTGAATCCCGCCTGGACAGACATTCTGCCCATATGAAAAAGGAGGACACTGGATGTATTTCTAAAGCATGAGGTTTGTGCTTTCTGATGAGATCTATAATTAATTATGGAAATTATAACTAGAAAGCCCAGAAGAGAGAAGTTAAATCCTTATGTGGTGCCTTAAATTGCTCATGAAGTTAAATATGTCAGGAACTTATTGCTGGAGACACAGGAACTGCCCTGGTAAGTGAAGCTATTTATATTTAATTAAACCACTGTGGTAACTTTGTATTTTATATTTGATAATTACATGTGTTTCAAGAAATAATACTCTAAATAATAGCCTAAATGCCTGATATACTGAAGTTACTGTGTAATTTGTAAAGATGAAACTTGTTGCTATCATCAGGATTAAAACAGCTGGGAAATAGATTAAATTCTGTTAACCAATATAATTCATATGATTTCATATAAGTATAGAAAGGGTCAGCTTATTGTCACATAAATGCATTTATTTTTCTTTTTTTCATATTGTTGAAGTTATGTATTCAAAGATAACGTTGACAGATTGGTCTCTAAACGAACTACTTTAACAGTAGTTTTAACAGTAGTCACATTTGCTCATATCAATACAAATTTGCACGTCACACGTAAGGAAATCAGAACACTTACTAGGTCATGACACAGGAAATTGCATGGCTAACTGCAGGAATATTTCCCAGAGGCTTCGTTTGGATATCCCCCTGTTGCCTTGGTTTGGATGTAGTGGTGTGGGGTTAAGCCACGTGTGTGGTAGGTAGTCAAATTCAGAATGAGGAGAGAAGCATAGGGAGAATGCTGGCTTAAAGCAGAAATCAGTTTCCATCATTCCTTCCAGCATTACTGTTTGGGGTGTGCCGAAATAGAAGCATCCACTAATGCTGCCACGTCTACATATGAAAATGAGTCTGACTCTTCTGCCATTGCCATTCAGAATAAGCTGATGGATTTAAATCTTTATCAGTCTGAGTCCAATGGCTGTGCTGACAGCTTCATCTCCTCAACCTGCACAGAGATTTATCTCATATACCATACCACCACCTCTCACTTCTCAACCTAGTCATGAAATTTCACTGACATTCTCTATATACAGGGATTGTGTGACATCATACCCCACAGGAAGTGAAGATAAGTGTGGTAAGTATCCTGTGCAAGAAAAGTGACAGTTGTGCACAGGAAGGCCAGTTAATATCCTGCTAAGGACTTTGATCATGTTTACTAAATTACCATAGCCAACATGAGCCATGTGCAGAGGAAGTGTGTCTTTGGTCCTGGACATATATGTGGGCACACTGCTCATGAACTATTACAGAGTGTATTTAAGGTTCATTACATTTCCTCTCACTGAACACAGGAATTGTGGTCTATCATACTGAGAACAGCAAACTGAACTGCCTCACAGGACTGACATTTCAGCTTCCCTTCCTGAGCTAAAAGCAGGTATGTTTCTGAAGAATAAGTTACCAGTGTCAATTGCATTTAAGAATCGGACATGTAATATTTGCCTCAGGTCTATACAGAGTGAAGACATTTGGAACAGAGGATTATACCCTTGTGATATCTCATGACAATAGAAGAGTGCTCTCTGACATTTTCTGGTCCAAGACAGTGCACATATGAAAACAAACCTACTCTGTCTCACAACGCTGAGGAGTGGAAATTTGCTGCATTGATGCGGGAAGAGGTGAATCGGCTCAGTGTCACTGAAACTTGTCAAGAAGATTTGTGTTGGCAGGGCCAAGTTGTGTGTACAGCAAATACGTGCTCTCAAAGAGGACAACGTCACAACCAACCAGTTGAACAGTCTATCAGGGCTTAATTGGGTAAAGTTATATCCTGGCAGGCCTTATGTGCACTGTATGTTATTTAGCCCTGGTTGCTTGAGGCTTGGCCAGACACTGCCATCATTATGGAAACCCAGGTGGAAGGAAGTTATGAGTCAGTTTCTGGTTGAGTATTTTTATTTCCATTTAAAGTTATAAATAGCCTGTCATTGCTCTCCTGTGAGTTTTGTAGGTCATAGTATCAAAGAGACTGTTTAAGTGATTTAAAGTAGGTGACTTTGTTACAGTTGTGTTGTTTGTTTTTCTCTCAGAGAGTACTATAATGTGTCAAATCATCTCTCTTTGCATTAAGATACACAACATTCCACAGAACTCTCACATCTCATGGACTCAGGAGAGTTTACTGTTTACTGGTAGAATCAAAATTAAATCTTTATATATGTACCTTGGGTTTTAATTGATTTTGGATAAATCTTTTATATTTAGGTTGTTATATTTTGTATGTATGTATTTTCCTTTGGAGTGCTTTATATTTCGGTTGTTAAGAATTCATTATTTGTTCAGTTACACAACCTTGAGATCTGTTCAACTATTGTCATATAGTTACTACATCCCCCAGAGCCCCCACACACTTTACCATAAACACATAGTTAATAATTAGATGACAATTAGTTGAAATCTAATATAGAAATATTAATTGATGTAACACTACATAATAGATTGTATCTAAATGATTGTTTAAAAGAAAAAAAGTTGAAATAAAATATTTAACTGTCTCACACTTTTTTGGAGGGAGATTTTATGAAGATGTACTTTTTATGAAAAGAAAATGAAGCTGAAACAAAGATAAATCCAAGATTTTGGTTTAAATAAAAACTTTGTTACAAATATGCTAGTGCTAGTTTTTAATACTAACATTTATTTAAAGTATTTTGATGTCTTACATTCTTCAGATTTCATATGTTCAGTATTATATTATTTTGTTTTGTGATCGCACTTTCAGTATTAGTACTAAATATTTGCCATTATATTTTTTGACACTGAATTTGTAAATTAAATTTCTTAATATGCAATTTATTTTTTTTAACAATGCTGAATGTGATACTAAATAAATACACAACATACATTGCCATAATAAATAATTTATAGTATTTACAATTAAATAATTATACACATATATAACTTAAATCTGGTGTGTTAAAATACATAGGAAAAACTGACCTCAAAATAACTTGAATGTCATATGTACATTTCTGCACTCATATCTCACATCTCAGATCTTCAGGGCTTAACAAATCTGATAAAAATGTAATTAACCCCAACCATCTCTGTCTTATAGAGGCATGTGTTTTCTGAAACAGCTGCAGGCTAGTTTGCTGTTTTATAAGTGGTAATATTTCAATCTGTTCCTTATACGCACACATTTCTAGAATCTAAATTAAATGTAAAAATTTCATGAGCTCTGTCACCCTTTCCATTACCACCCATCAACAGCCTCACAGTCTGGCTGTTAAAAACATCAAACTTGGGGTGACAGGTTTAGCTTGTCTCTGCTCCATAGATGATGACCAAAAAAAAGGTCCCCAAGAATTGATTGCTATATGAAATATTAAGAAATTACATAATATTAATATTAAGCCTATTTAGCGGATAACTTATTAGCAAACTGGGAACATTGCTGGCTCTAGCCTCACCAAGTTTAATTATTTGTTTGCTTTTAATCTGAGGTGCAAATCAATGAGGGTTTGACCTTCTTTGTTTCTTGACGGTCCCTGGGTGGACTATCAACATATATTTAAACTTAAAAATATGCAAAACTATGATAAATATTGTATATATGGATAATTATTGACATTAGCATTTTGATAGCATTTTTTTTGCCCTAAGCAGAGAAGCATCCTTTGGGATGAAAGATTCTATTTTTTTTTCATTATTTGAAGGACAATATCCTAAATATTAATATTCAGCCAGGTGTACCTAAAACATTCTCAGAGTGATCTATCTTTAACAGATGATCATCTAAACTGATGTTTTCCAGAATCTATAGGCAGACCTATACTACCTCAAAAAGAGGTTTGCTATGATCCATTCCAAGTAATTGTGTCTCAGTATTCTGGTAGATACAGTGTAATATAATACAGCATGCTGTTCTAAATGCACACAGGCTGTTTTTGTTCCAGTGGCCTAGGGAGTGTGTGTCCCCCTCCACCCTCTCTATTAGGCACTCCAATTTCGATTTCAAATTGGCCCTCGTTATTAATCCCAATCACCCAGAACACAGAGACCAGAGCCTGCTCTGAAACACATGTGCCGCCCTGCCACATGAGCTGCTTCAGATTAATTAATTACATCCCAGGTGATTTTACTTTAAGATAAAAAAAGAGATGGAAACATATCCCAGAGGCACTACCATACTGGCAGCAAAAATAGGGAAATAGGCACAGTATCCTGCTCCTGGGGTTTTTCTTTTTAACAGCTTTTAAAATACTGTTCTGCTCTTCGAGATGGAAAATAACCATCTTATAATTGTTTCTCAAATCCTTAATGTTCTCTCTACAATGATATAAATAAAACTTAAACTGGTTTTAAGAAACACTTTGCTTGCACAGATGGTAAAGGACTCCAGCCTGAAACATTTATTTGGAAACCCTATATAGTACATTGCAATATTTATTTTATGCACATATGGCCACTTTTTAAGTTTTGAGGATGTCTTTATGCTGCTTTTATAAGTTTGACCCCTGCTCTAGATTTGATGCAACATTACCAATCACACCCCCCTCTAGGACTTATATATATGATATTTAAATATATGATATTTAAATTTACTGTCTATAGGCCTTTTTTTGTTCTAGTACCATTACCAAAAAATTACAACATAGCTCACACTGTATTTCAAAAACATGGCTGTTTTTAAGGCATTTGATCATCCACATCTCTCAAACAGTGATATTAGTAGATTGACACAAGAATTTGCATACTCAGGAATACACAAAAACCAATGAAGGATATTTGAAAATTATACTTTTGATTATCATGATAAGTTAATTTTTTCTAATGAGCTAACCAATAGCAACAGTACCCAGAATGAGCTGACTTACTCTAACTACCATTAGCTGGGCAATAGCAGGATACATTGCATTTCATTGATTTCACTTAAAAAAGCAACTATATCTTGCCCAAATGCCTTAAATAGTGACCATGCTGTTCAACTAAACCAAAAGCACAGTTGCCTAGTAACAGAAACCAATGGAAATGGCAAACCAATGAAGTGGAAGGGCAGCCTTGTGCTTTAAAAATATACTTTAAACATTTACTTAAAAAACCTTTAGGTCCAAGCAGAAGGTGTTTAGATCACATCATATTTAAAATAAGTCTAAAAGGTATTTTTGCATTAGTTTTGATGCCTGTGAATAGTCATGTCTAACATGAAATTATAGTTTAGATGTTGTTATCTGTCAGTCTGGTTTTTTTTTTGTGTAATCAACATCTCTGGAGAGTGTATTTAGCTAAAGAGCAAATACTTGCATTTCCTTGCTTCCTGTTGAGGCTTAAATAAACATAATTTATTACTGGTCACAACTGGTGTATTCTTATCTAGAATATGTACATTAACCAGTCTGTCAGTTGGTGTAGATAGATTATTGTATTTTCTTAGAACAATGAGCTAATGACAATGCACTATGAATCTATGTGCAGTTTTTTTTTTTTTTTTTTTTTTTTTTTTTTTTTTTTTTTTTTTTTTTTTTTTAATATAGTGCATGTATGGGGTGTACCTAGTAAGTAATGGTAATATGTGATATAGAAGAGGTGAAATTTTGAAAGCTGAAAGCACAACATACATGACGATAGCTAAAGTTTATTTATTTATTTATTTATTTTCTGTTTGTTTTGTGTAGACGCCATCTCAGCATATGTGTCATCTCAGCTAATGCGCAAATAATCTCTTGGAACCAAGTGAGATTAGTTTGTCCTTGGATACATTTTCCTCAGTGGCTGGAGGTAGAAAAGTTTGCCAAAGTCATCTGTAAAAAGTTGCCAGGTTAAGATTAAAATCCCCCTCTCTGGCCAAGAGTAATTATGAGGCAGATTTCCCCCCAGCAGCAGGGGCAGCACTGTGGGATTAGTGATGAGCTGGCAGGAGCCACTCAATGGCTGGCTTTGGTTTCTCTCCCCCTCCACTGGCTGCTAATTAAGTTGTTGCAGGTCTCTAATTCCATGTTCAGCCTCTGGCTGGTGGCCGTGAGAGCCTCACTCAGCCAGTGCAATCGTGTTTAATGGCTCTGGTGGCATCATAAACAGTAGGTATTTGAGCAGCCTCTCAGACTTCTTACAGCCACTATGACAGTTCCAGCTTTAATGCACACATCACATCAGGTTCACATCACATTAAGATACATTCCAAAAACATCGGGTGCATTTACAGTAGTTCATCTGTGTTTATAATAGTCAAAGTCAAATGTATTTATATAGCACTTTTTACTTTTACACAAAGTAGCTTTACACATGTCCAAGTCCAAACGCCCAGTGAGCAAGCCAAGGGTGACAGTGGCAAGGAAAAACTACCTAGAGCATGAGGAAGAATCCTTGAAGGGATATGTATATATATATACAGTAGAGGTTCTACACATGTTCTTCATGTTAAATACTGAATGAAAGAGCCCTCAGAAGTGGACCTTTGGCTACCGTAAAACTTCCGATGGCTTCCCATGCAGTCTACTCCATCAGTCATCATGGACTCACAAACCACTTCTGTATTCATCCTTTCTGTGCTGCTGGATGTGTCTCCATGGCCAGAGTAGAGCCAGGCCTGGAGATACCTGAGACAAATGGCCTGTTGAGTCATTGAGCAGGGAATGCTGCAGACTGCTGGAATGTGAAACAGAATGCCCTTCTCCAAGACCTGATACCAGGGGCCATATTTATTTGCTCATTCATCACTCTGAATGAACTTTGACCCACAACTTGGTGTTTATTCTCTACCCCCTTGAGCTGAAGGTTTTCATTTTATGTTGTGAACAACACGATGAATCTCCTCTGCTACGCCTGTGGAATCTCCATGGGGTTTCTCCTCAATGGCCCCATTCAATGCACAGCCGTCCCAAACATGCTGACTTTGCTCTGCATTTTATTTCAGCTCAACAAGCCTTTGTTGTATCCAAATGTACAGCTATCTTGCAGTGTTCATTCCATCTCTCCCAGAACCTGAGAGGGTATAACAGGTAAATAAATATGTTTTAGCTGAATTACTCCAAATCCTGCAGATTTATAATAGTTAGGACAAGAATTTCTCCTGCTATGTCTATCTGAGGGGATCTTCAAATGTAAAGGCCAGCAGCTCTGTGTTAAATCATACAGAAATGGTACATAAATGCATGAAACTACTTGTAAGGATTAAATTACAACTGCATTACAATACAGTCTTATATTCAAGATAGTCCAGGCTGCAGCTCTCCCAAATTGATAATGTAAATGTAAGTTTCAATAATTCATCTGGTAAACATTTTTCAGAATTATGAAATATGGCCAAACTAAATATTTGTATGTACTGAAAATACATTCAGCTAATGTGCAAAAAAGTTCTTGCTGTGAAAAAATTAAGTTTCTCACATTGCATGTGAGACTTTGTTAAACATTACAAAAATAATTTTAAATATTATTCCAGTGTCACTTTGTCAAGGTGTGTTAGAGCAGAGCATTACTGGGAGGCAAATATATCCATATATCAAGATGAGAAAGAAAATCTCTCTCTCTGTCTCACCACAACTCTGTACTCTATAATGAACAAAGATTTCTTACACTTGGTTTTCTGTAAAGATGTTCCTTATGTAACTATGAAATGTGATGGTGTTTTTTTTCCTCATACGTTTGTTTTATGGACTGTTTGTTGGAGGATTCTCCATTACTCAAAAGCCACAAATATTCTCATCCTCCCTCTCCTTGTCTGCCTGGTATTCATTCATGTATCCAGAAGGATATATTTGAGTTGATCCAAATACTAGACTTTGACACTGGCTCCAAGCTTAAATCTACGTTGTCATCACATGTTCCTCAATAGAGACAAATGGTTCCAGTGAAGGAGATATCTGTCCTCTTCATAGATTCTGGAAGGGTCATGCAGGCCACTGAGAAACCTCTGCTCAAAGACTGAAGGGAAATAGTTTCCATGGAAACACAGTCTACACATACTGGAACACCCCCCTTCCCCTCAGGTTATCTCAGGTAGTTTTGTGCTGCTGTTGCCTTCAACTCGATCATTAGGGCCCAGAACTCTGCAAAGCTGATTGTGTTTGGTGAACAGTGGTAGACAAATACACCTCAGCTGAATCAAACTAAAGTATTGCTTTCACAAAATTGTGAGGCCACTGTAGTGGAATCAGCAAAACTTCAGAAAAAAAACCTTCAGAAAACAATGTACCACTACTATTTAAATTCACATTCTTAAAGAAAAGTTGTTTCCACTTAAAAATACAGTAAGTCATGTGAGGTAATGTCTGACAAAGTTGATTTTTTGAGCTGTTAATATATTGTATTACACCATCTAAGCAGCTTCCTTTATGTGTTTGAAATGGAAAGAGCACCTGAAATGGAATAAATGCCTGTGAGATGGCTTGGTCTCAACTAAAGTAGCATATGCTCTGTGTTTAACATTGCTGGTAAATATGTGAACTTCACACGTCAGGTGCTAGCAAATCTAAAGTAGGCCACATTTCCAATCTGTAGCACGGCTGTGTTTTCACAAAGAGGCACTGGCAGTATGAGCAGCTTTGCATTACCATTCCAATAAAGCCAAGGAACGTGAATAAATGAGGTAATTAATTAAGATATGACATGAAAAACAAACGTTCGACAAAGAGAGCCTGTCTCCAAAGGACCCACACTTGTGAATAGTTTGTAACAATTACAATTACCCCTCAGTAGGGCCAAAATGTAATGATTTTTCAAAGAGAATGATGTTTAAAGCCCAGCTGACATGGTGGGTAGTGTAGCATAATTAGAAATTAAAACAGCCGCCTCGAAAGTAAATAGCAGGTGGGAGAATGGGACAGTGTGGGTTTCATTGCTGGGGAGGACATGTTTTACTGTAGCACACTGGGGACTTCAAAAAGAGATCAGAAGGACTAGAGAAGCCAAAAACCCTCTGTCAGTTTTTTATCAGTGAATTTTTCATTATTGGATTTTTACAGTAGATGCAAGGTGATATGAAAGATTATTTAAATTAAAACTTGAATGTGTGTTAAGCCTTCTGAGCAAAGATACTCTAGAAGGACTAAAAGGCAATGTCCTTTTCAGAGAATAACAGGAATTATTTCCTGCAAATGGCATAGAAAATATAGGACATAGTTTTTTAGCAAATGACATAGAAAAAAAAAATTACAGTAAACAAACACTTTTTATATATATATATATATATATATATATATATATATATATATATATATATATATATATATATATATATATATATATATATCTAACACATACTATTCTATGGAGATTCAATTCTTTATCCAGAGTTTTAATATGTCATATATAGCTGTCAGATTTCATTCTCTTTTTTTTTTTTACATTTACTTTTTTGAATTTTCTTTTTAGTTCTATAATTGTCTCTCCACTGAGATATTGAACTGTAATGGTTCCCTGAGGCCCCTGACATGAGACGTGAGAGAGATTTTTTCAATTACTTATTAAATTATTCTCTATCAATAATGCTATGGTTTAATGTCCATTTATATGCAAAGTGTTAATTGTATTACATTTATTTTTCTATTCTTACTGTATGTATGTATGTATGTATGTATGTATGTATGTATGTATCTATCTATCTATCTATCTATCTATCTATCTATCTATCTATCTATCTATCTATCTATCTTAACTGATTGTATTACATTTTCTTTAGCATATTAGAAGGCTGTGACAATTTCTTTTTCAAATTTGGTTGAATCTTGTATTTATCATCCCTTTAAATGTGATGTAAAACATTTCTTTGGAGATGATGGTAACTTAAGCCTTAGAGGTGTATATGATTGAGCCTACACAAAGGGCATATGGCAAAAATTATTATTTTATTTTATATGATTTGTTTTTATGTTATTATTTATTTATTCTAGTGATAAAGAAATTAAAAAATGTAAACATTTAAAATGTATGAATATGACACACTTTAATCAAATTCATCCATAAACCTTATATAAAAATTCTATTTATGGAATAAAAGTTCTGATTTATAAAATTAAAATTACAATAATGCAGGAACAGGTGTAATTCCATAGTTGTAGAGCAAGTGTATAACATAGGATCAGAGGAAACAGGCTCTGGAAAAAGAAGGCCACAATCTCTGCTTAGTCTGGGCTCAGTCGTCTGGTGCAGCCCACTAAAGACTTTATGCAGCACGCTCATCACTTTGGGGACGCTCCCTGGGGACAGAACATAATTATTGAATGACAGGCCTGAGGGCAGATTAAAATCCACTCTGAACCTCCCCCTAATCACAAACCACAGTGCAGCCAGCCGGTGCGCCTTCCCTATGAAACTGAACCAAAAACCTTTTACTGGAAAAAGGTCAGCTTTCAAGGTAACTCACAGAGTGATCCCTCTTCTCCCCACCGTCACTGGACTGGAGGAGGTGTACAGCTCTGGTGCTGAGTGCTGGGTCTTAGTGAGCCTCAGGCTTATTTGCTGTTACTACAGGTTAAAGGTCATAGGCAAACAACTTTTTGAGGGTGTCTACTGAGGCTTGGCAGAAAAGCCACATAGGAGTCGTTTACAGTGGAATCGGTGTCACATAATGTGCAGTGAAAAGGGAGAGGCTGAAGGAACAGAGAGTAGGCACCATTCTGCGTTCTAGGGTACTGTAGTGTTGTAATACACATTATAGCAGAGCTGAGTCATCTGTGTTTGTCTCTCTAAAAATACATACATCCTCCAAAGGCATGACCAACATGGCCTGATACACATACATGCTTACACACATACATAAAAGCAGTCACTTATGACTCCATCACAAACACTCAGGCTTCAGCATTAAACCCACATGACCATGTAATATCGGCCATATTCAAATATGGATTTGTGTGAAGCATTCATGAAAAAATGACAACTGTTAACACATATTGCTATTTTCCTCAAACCATCCATTTTATTAGGAATAATTAGCAATATCTTAGCAAATATTCACTGGAATCAGAACAAAAAATTAAGAACTGCAATCAGAACAAAAAAAAAAAAAAAGAATGATTTATCTTATTATTAATGGTAAACAAACTGAACAATGTCTTTTAGTGAATTTCACAGCTTTCGACAGGAGCCCCCACAAAGCATTAATAATCACGACAGCACCCTAATTAGGTCGTGAGTGAAAATTATTATCAATGACAGTCAATAGCCAAAAGATAGCTACAATTACAAATTAATTTGCTGCTTTGTCACTTAAGCAGATTTAATTAAAGCTGAAAAGAGCAGTTTGATTTATAATTATGTCCAAATTCAAACAATTCCTCATACTCTGATTCTTTCAAGCAAACAGGTTTATAGCAAAAAAAAAAAAGATTTTACTTTCTTTCCCTTATAAATAACTAAAATTTTGCTGCCTTCTGAAATCTGTGAATATTTTGGCCTGGACTGAACAAGTCTTAACCGAAACATTACTTAAACAGTCACTCTCTTTCTCATTTTGTTATATGTCTCCGGTTCCTTTTGGACCATGAGGACCTCCAAGCTCTGCTCACATCACGTCAGTGTGACTCCACATCTGTTTTCAATCCACTGCAATTAGCCAAGCATGCTTGGGAATGTTCCTCTCTTTCACATTCTCTCTCTTCTTTACTTTTAAAATGCATCCAACATTTTCAGTGGTTTTATTAGGCAAGAGTGATGCTGTACATACTGAACAGATACTATATGGTACAGGAAACTGTATGAGAAATACCTTCTATTCAGATTTAGGAGACACTATTTTTTAAGTGGCTTCTTGAAGCTCAACCAGTATGCCTGAGAGCCTAATAGGTTATAGATCTCACAATCATATGTGTCATCAAAATTCAAGATCCAATCAGTACCCTCCTTCAGTGTGAAATTACAGAATCATCAAAGAGAAAGTAGATCCAAGAATTACCTATTATAGAAACAGCAGATGCCAGGGGGATATTAAAAAAATTTGAATGATATGAATACAGCACCCATATTTATGTGATCTGGTGTGTTTTGTTTTTCTTGGTAACTGTATAATAACCATTGTAGATGTGTTTTTATTCACTCAAAAATGACTCCTTTGCCTCATTTGCTCCACTTGGCCATAAATTTCTTACTCACTGGAGCATTCATGACTCTAACAAAAACTGTCAGAGGAAAGTTCTGAACAGGGCGGATGCTGCTTATTTTTGCCTGGGTTCTCTTGAACACCAGCCCTGCAAAGCTGCTCCAGGTTGAGTGTTCAGAAGATCCAATAAAATATTCAATCTAAAAGCAAGTGCTTGCTCTGACATGTTTATGCTCTTAAAGCATGTGCTAAATTGAATTTGGTTCCACCATCTTTGCTTAATGTCTTTGTCATATTTGTGCTGCAGTAAAATTTATAACTATTATTGAGACAGAAAAGGAGACTGATAGCACTTTTCCATGGTGCTGGTGTTGATGCCAAGATCTCGAGAAAAAAAAGAAAAAAAACCAAAATGTAATCTTGTCTGATATAATGAACCTGTGACACAAGCGACTGAAGGGCGGGGCCTAAGTTACAACCTAAATGTGTATGATGTAAACCCTCATAGCTGTAATGTAAAAATGAAGGCATTCATAATTTATGATAAATGTTTTCTGTAATGTGAGAAGTACACAGAAACTGAGCCATAATGTTATTCGCAATAGCTGTGTATGATCATAACAGATAAAACATGCAAAGCACCTATATAAACACCTTGTGCATAATCCTTGCCTATGACAACCTCTATGAGTTGCCTATGAGTTGATTCTGCCCTCAAACAAAGATCTTGTTCTGATATGTTGTTTATACGATCACTTTCGAATTATGTTTCCAGATTAGGGTACTGGTGGAAATGTGGGTTCACTGGAACCAGCACTTTTGATGAAAAAGTGGTTTAAAAACCTAATAACCACAATGTAGCTTTGCGTGCAGAAAATACTGTAATTTCCAAATAAATTTGACCTGAAGAACTAAAATGTCACTGCCCAATTCAAGTGCTGCTGCCTACTGCGAAGTTTATTGTTTAATGTCTGTGTGCTGTAAGAAATTGTAATTCTCTCGACACTTTTTAAAATCCCAAATGTTTTAATATTTACTACAGTTTTTAGAATGCAAACTTTACATTCAGTGCTTTCTTATTCTACTTTATAATGTTAGTTCAGAATTGTTTATAATTAAAAGTGTACTTGCCTGCTTACCATGGCTCAGCTAAAGACAAGCCGACAAGAATTTAGAGAAATGTTTTTTCCCCTTTAAATATCTAAAATAATCACATTAAAAAAAAATCTTATTTGAAAGTTAAGACAGAATTTTCCTAACTAGAAAACAAAAATAACAGGTATTTAGCTAATTTGTTCTTCATTATGTGTTGTTTGTAAGACTAAGATCTGATAGTGAGTCTCTAAAGCAATGTATCAGTGAGCAAACATCTACTTCTGAAAGGGCTGGACAGACCACTAAGTCCATTTGAGGTTTATATCCTGTTGTCAGGTGTCTAAATGTTTGTGTACTGTCACAGAGCATTGACTTTCAACAGGAAGATGTTAGCTGCAGATCTGAAGACATTAATCATTAATCTGAGTATGTGATCAGGCGTACAGTTCCCTGTGCCCCTCTGTTCTGGCCTGCTCTAGGGCAGACAGGGAAATACACAGGACATGGATCCCTTCCCCAGTCAGCCTGCCTCTTAATGCCCCCTTCACCAGTCAAAATGCCTCTTAATGCCCCCTTCACCAGTCAGCCTGCCTCTTAATGTCCCCTTCCCCAGTCAGCCTGCCTCTTAATGCCCCCTTCACCAGTCAACCTGCCTCTTAATGCTCCCTTCACTAGTCAGCCTGCCTCTTAATGCCCCCTTCACCAGTCAACTTGCCTCTTAATGTCCCCTTCACCAGTCAACCTGCCTCTTAATGCCCCCTTCACCAGTCAGCCTACCTCTTAATGCCCCCTTCACCAGTCAGCCTGCCTCTTAATGCCCCCTTCACCAGTCATCCTGCCTCTTAATGCTCCCTTCACTAGTCAGCCTGCCTCTTAATGCTCCCTTTACCAGTCAGCCTACCTCTTAATACTCCCTTCACCAGTCAGCCTGCCTCTTAATGCCCCATTCACCAGTCATCCTGCCTCTTAATGCCCCCTTCATGAGTCAGCCTAACTCTTAATGCCCCCTTCACCAGTCAGCCTGCCTCTTAATGCCCCCTTCACCAGTCATCCTGCCTCTTAATGCTTACATCACCAGTCAACCTGCCTCTTAATGCTCCCTTCACCAGTCAGCCTGCCTCTTAATGCCCCCTTCACTGGTCAAAATGCCTCTTAATGTTCCCTTCACTAGTCAACCTGCCTCTTAATGCCCCCTTCACCAGTCAGCTTGCCTCTGAATGCCCCCTTCACCAGTCATCCTGCCTCTTAATGCCCCCTTCACCAGTCAGCCTGCCTCTTAATGCCCCCTTCACCAGTCATCCTGCCTCTTAATGCCCCCTTCATTAGCACAGCTGCCTCAGCTTGTGTACTTTGGACGAATGGCTGCCACACAATGCAAGAGTCCACATTTGCTTTCAGTGCTTGCCAGAGCTCCACACGTTAGTGGTCTTGTTATTTAGTATAGGATTTGTCTATTTGTATAACACTGGTAGCCTTGGGCTAAGGGCATAAATTATGCATAACCAATGCATTCTATTTAAAATTAATTAGCAAATCACCTAAAAAAGTGCAGAATGTGCCAGAGGAAACAGAATAAACAGAATAGCCTCACAGCAGCTGTGACTTCAGTCTTTAACACCTCTTTCCAGGGAAAGATTAATTGTTAATGTTGGGTCTGTAGGTCAGGAAAGTGCCCAGAGCAACCCTCATCCTTGCTCAGCAAAAGCCAAGCTCATTGTGTAAGTACTGGCCTGAGAAAGCCTTATTGTGTGCTGCTCTGCCTCATTACCCAGTAAGAAAAGTGTGTATTTGGCCCACTGGTCAAGGGCTGCCAGTGCTATATTTGACAGTTAAGTGTGGCCATCAGTCTAATTCCCATATACAGAGCTACACCAGAGCCTTCTAGTTTATCATTCTCCTCCCTCACATCTGTGATCTTAAAACAGGAAAAAAAAGTCTGGTCTATTTTTCAAATATGCCACACTGTCTAATCTCCTGCAACGGAAGTCAAATCATTTAGCAATTAAATGGGGCACATAAGAAGCGTGCAAATCAGTCACCCTGAGTGGCCTGGACGTTCAGCTCTCAAGGCAATTAGCCTCCATCGTTAATTAAAAATGCTAATCTTGTGGAGCATTTTTAGATATATGGCCTCCACAACTCACCGTCACTTATAATGAATATTTACTCAACTCTGGATGACGGCGCTGGATTTTGTTCTTTCTTGTCATGCGTCCAAGTAAGTATAAATGACTAAGTAATTGGTTGGGTGTTTAAGCAGATCTGTAACATAATTAACAATATTAAACCTGGTGTCTATTTCATATAGCATGTGTAACTAAAACTGCAAATTCAGAGTATGTGATCACTGGAAACTCAAAAAATGTTAAAGTGTTTTATGAAGCATTTAAATAAATATGATCTGTAGGGACACAACTGCCACAGAAAGGCCACTGCAAAATAAAGTTTGCTGGGTCCACAGGACTGTGGGTCAAATTTGCTAAGAACAATTTGTTCCTGGTCATATAAGAACAGAACTCTGTTTCTACATTAAGTTTTTGCATTCTTTGAAAGTAAAGGTATGCATTAAAGAAAAATCACATCAAAGCCCCTAAATCAACAAATCAGTTTGTAATTGTAGTTGAACCTTTCAAACTTTACATCCTGTTTTATTGTAAAAAAAAAAAAGAAAAGAAAAAAAAAAACAAGCCTTAAAGCCATGTGCTAGAGTGGTGAGGTGGGGTTGGTGCTGAGTCGATCTGGGCTTTCTCCAACAGAGCAGGTCCAAAGGAGAACATCTCAAAGCTGAGGAACAGAGGTATCTTCCCTCACAGGGGTGGAAATGGGTGCAAACACTCAGAGAGTGGCCTCCATTCCTACAGCCAGTTCGGTCATTTCAGAGCACCACAGCCGTCACCATAAATCTCCCACACAGATGGAGATTAATTACACACGCCTTGGAACACCAACGTGGCTTTGTTTTACAGAACCCTTTCATTTCCTTCTTTTTTTTCATACTTATAGTGCTCTGAAAAAGCTGGAAGTGTTTTACTGGATTTATTCTAATATTTTCCCTTGTATTTAATCAGCCTCTCCAAGCAGGGTTTCCTGTCTTTCTGTGGCCTGTTTATTGTGTACTGCACTCTGTTCCTGTGTTGTGAGAAACTGAGTCTCACTATTGTAAAAGTGCCAAACATATGAGCAGCACAGCCCAACACCCCATAGCCCATGGTATTAATCTATTACATGTGAGTGGGCACAAATCCATCTCATTCCACACATGGGGACAGTTGGGAAATGAAGATGAAGGAGATGTTTTATTTCTTTTCATTGACTGCCTGCTAAGTTGGAGTTGATTCAATTTTGTGATGCTATTTGTTTGCACAGGATATGTGCTATTTACTGCTCAGGTTGTCTGATGTCTGGTTAAGGTTAAGGATAAAAATTTTACATACAATGTGCAACTATCATAATCAGTGGCATAATTATTAATTGAATATACTTTTACAATATTTTTACTGTGTGTGTGTGTGTGTGTGTGTGTGTGTGTGTGTGTGTGTGTGTGTGTGTGTGTGTGTTTACAACCAGGTTTTTAAAAAAAACCTTATACTGTTAAAAAAGCAAACAAACAAAAAAACAAAACAAAACATGGAATAGTAAGTTTTAGGAATTGTAAGTTTTAATTAAAACTCATAGGTTTTCATTTGTTTATTTACTTATTTGCTTGATAGTTTTTGTTTTTTAAGAAATTTCATTAAATTGTACTGGGCACTGTAACTTAACTTAAATTGTAACTTGTTAAAAATGAAACTTTGAATAGACTAGAATGTTATAGGCAAAGGCGGTCTGTAAGATGTCTTCAGTATGTCCTTCCATAGCCTCCAAGTGCACTGTGGCCCACATAAGCGTAATGCTGCTGCAGAACGGCCATTTCTGGGACATGCACATGTGCTAGTGCATTATATCTTTGGACAAGAGAAATGTGGACATTACCTAAACCACATGAGGAATTCAAATTTGACCCATAACCTGTTCATATGCTCAGTTTTTTACTGTAGTGAGTGTATTCAACTAAAAAGGAAACAGCCTAGATGCAGAGTCATTTTGTTGATCTCTGGAGAGGTTAAAGCCAAAAGCCAACATTATCAGACCAAGAAAAAAATATTATCCGTGTCTCAGTTTGACCAAATTCAGTTTATCATTTACTGCTAAATTTCTCCTCTGGGCATTTGAATCCAAATGTATTGAGGGTCGAAAAGCCATTTCTTTGTGACATTGACCTCCAGTTCTCTAAACACCACCCTCTTTTACAACCTATAACAGGGGAGTTGTAGTCCTGACACACTACAGTGCTGTTTTTCTGCTCTATGTTACATTTCACATGGACTTTACACATTGTAAAAGCGAAGAAATGGAGAGCTTTACCCCCCACCAGTCACTCTGGCAGCTGGTTCTTATTGAAAAGTGAACTCAGAAATGACTGCTGTTTACATTGCTTTTTACAGATATCACTAACACCAACAAAAAACATTCAGCATGAAAGAATGTGGAAAGGCCTGTCCAGGAGAGTAGGGTAGGGGAAACAAAAAACTGTTGAGCTTGAAAAATTACAAAAATAAAAATAAAAATTTCAGACATAACAAAGACTTTCCAATAAGTGAAAGCAGTGACAGTAATGGTGAGCAGGGCTCTAACAAGATATGTCTGCTCATACACATTAAATTAAAGTCAATGTGCCTCATACACAAGGTAACAAAAAGAGCACCCGATTCCAATCCTGTAACATTGTTTATATTTCCACTCTTTTATTAGATTTTATTCTTTGACATAGTTATAAGTGATTAAATCAAAAAGGCAAATAAACAAGAGTCTACATTAAAGGGTTAACTGTTGTTGCCCAACTGTTGTTGAGAAAAATGAATCAAACAGGAAACTCAAAATACTGTAAAATTATAAAAGAATCTAGTTCAAAGTAAGATATTCATAGTGAAACAAGTGATACATTTTCAAATAAAAAGAAACCTTGACTTATCTAAATATAATAATTCAAAAACTGAATAAAAAATATAAACACAGGATTTAAAATTACTTGCAAAAATGTTCCATTGCTAAATGCAATTTTAATCTAGCAAATCATGATAAAGTTAATGTTAAGCAATATGATCATTATCAGAGTTCAGTATAGTTGAAGTATTGTTGAATGTATCCCCTGACTAAATACACTTAAGATCTCTGTGCTAAGTGCTCCAAAAAGAACTCCCCTCCCTCCTAATGGTACAGTCTAGTTGGCAAAGCACAGATACTATGAGCTTTGCACTCTCTGGCTATATGAATGTTCACTGTCATCAGCTCTCACGTGTGCCACTAAATCAATCACTGAAAGTGCCTCACTCCCAAGACCTATTTTAGTCATTTTCCCATCTGCTGCAAGTCCCCAATGACTTCATTAATTTTTCCCAAAAGACTTACTAGTAAGAGGCAAGTTAAGCCCTCTATATGTGCACATGTCTGTTTGTGTGTGTGTGTGTGTGTGTGTGTGTGTGTGTGTGTCTGTGCGTTGTTAAGTGTGCATTCTGAGTGGGTGACTGTGTTGAGGACGATAACAATATCCATATTCTGCTGCAGGGTTTTATCCTATGCCCTGGCAGAACAGCTCTTCACAGGTCTCTCTCCAATCCGCCACACTGGTGCTGCAGCGGGAGGTGAGGGGACTCTCCCTGGCCCTTCACCTTCTCCTCTGCTTTCCTCTCAGCCCTGCAGACACATCCCATTTGCTGGAAACACACTCCTGGCCAGTCTGCCGACGCACGAGACATGACCAAAGCGTACAGCTCTCTGGATATTCTCCTTGGGCTCATCTCCCGGCAAAGCTACATGGCTCGCCAGGGACGAGTGCAGTTGGCGGAGCAACATGGCAGTGGGCCAGACCTGCCATGCCTTTCCGTCCTGTAGCAGCATATTTTATAGGAAGGACTGCAGCTAAGGGAAACAGTTCCCACATGGCAGGGCTTGGAGGCAGACAGCACTATCACTGCTGATGGGGATAATCACTGCCTTGGAGAGGACGAAGGGTATACCAGCCGCTCCGGCTGAGCAGGGGCTCTGACTGACTAATCGCTCCCATGTGTGGCGTGTCAGGGCGTGAGCCATGGGGCACAGGCCACTTGAAAGGGAAGCTGGATGCATTGGCAATCGGATCCTGGATGAGTGCAGGGGAGTAATCTGTTCCAGCTTTTGGAGGGAGCCGGTGTACAGGTCACGACTTCATTTGTGCAGGTCACAGCCAATCGTAAGGGAAACATTGAGCTCTGTGTCCGCTCCTGGTTCCAGGACAGAGTTTTAGGATGACCTGATTCTCAGACATCTGATACACAGGCTGTGGTAAAAGCCATGAAATTACCCAGCAACTAAACAGATGTCTTGACTGTGTGCGCATATGTGTGTGTTTGTGTGTATGCAGAGAAAATCTCAGAAATGCAACATGTTTTTATAATTTACCAACACACTTCTTTTATAAGCTGAATATCAGGCAATTTCTTTGCTTAATATATGATTATACTGGCATTAGTCCCTATCAGAGGTTTAACAGCATCTGCATCTCACTGTCAAGGGATGCGTAATGCTAATGTCTGATCCAAGATCCCCAGTGCAGGGGCAGGTCTACAGAAGGGTCCAAACATAATGAACCTGTTTCAGTCACTTCAGGACAGACAAAAGAAAGTGAGAAGTGAAGAAATTGCATTTTGGACCTTAAACATAAGAATGCTTGAAAGTTCAGTCCTAAAAGTTGTTGCAGTGAACACTAGGCACCGTTTTTGTAGAAGAGTCCCAGTCACTCTAAAGAGTCTTAATCACTCTGAAATTCCAGTGCCATGGCTCGTAGCCTTCCGGAACTTGTAAAAGCCATAGTTGATTAGTAAGCAAGTGTGAATCATGTGTGAGTATTTACTGTGACACATGTGAAACTCCAGAGCTCATTGCTAATGAACAAACCCCACTGATATTTTGTGCTGATGTCATGTCCATAGCAGAGTGCAGCAGCCTGGTGCCAGTCACGATAGTCATGTGCTGAATTTATGGCAGACCTGGAGAGATGGAATTGAAATGGTCCCATTCTTTGTCATTGTTGCACTGTTCTTGCAGCTAGAGCCTCTCTAAAGCTTAAGTATATTCATTTGATCAGCTCCTGCATCCGGGGGAGGTACTGTTCCGGCTGCGTTTCCTGTCCTCGAGTCATGAGAGGCTAGCTTTGTAAAGAGCAGCCTGTCCGCCTCGGCCTCAGCTCCTCCTTGGAATCTGGTCTCGAAGCAACCAGATCATCTGCTTTTTTTTCCCTCTCCTTGCCTTGGTCTTTGCTGAGCAGCATCAGAGCCTGTGCTGGTGCTGATTAAAGACACATTTCTGTGGCTCTCTTCACCAAGAACCATGCAGGGAGGAGGAAGCTGTGTCAGTAGGAGAAAGACTACATGACTTATATGGAGCTCAGCACTTTCCCCACAGTGAGCAGAGAGGGGGTGATTCACAGCTACTCTCTCTGCATGACCTAGAAGGGCCCAGGCCACAAGCACCACCCCTCCAGCCAAAGGTACCTTCCCAGCCTCTGGAAGTGCACACACACACACACACACACATACACACACACACACACACACACACACACACACACACACACACACACACACACACACACACACACATTCTACATAGGCTAGAGTGTGTAAATTACAGTGGTGCTAGTTTAACAGCACTGTATCCATACAAATAAAGTACTTTACTCTAAGCCGTCACACAACTCACGTTGGTGAACATCTGGCTAGACATTTGAAACAGGCTGCAGTTAGTCAGTCAGATTGATTTGAGAGGCAGCTAAGTGTTTCTTTATGACACTACCCCCCCCTGCCACCCCCACCCCCTGCTTCTTTTACCAACAATTCCATATTGACAGGATTTTTGGTTTGCAGCAATCTGTTGCAACCATAAATAAAAGACTGGAAATGGAGGGAAGACTAGCTACTATGATCTTGTTATAAAAAAGAGGTATGTAGTAACAACGCAATCAGCCAACTAAACAGTGTAATTTATTAACAGTGGTATACTTGTGATGTAATCCAGTCTTGAAATGCAATTAACTACAAATGTGATTCATTCCCCTCCACTGGTCACAAATGGATGTTTTTAAGAAATTAGAGCTCAGTACCCATCACTCTCAGTGAAGGCGGTCTTCTGTCTTCACCCCACATAGGAGCAGCTACTGGAAATTAGAAATGAAATTAGTTTAATCAAAAGAGTCTAAATATTAGGGGGGATCATATTAAAAGTTCACTTTGTTTGCAAAGCCATAATAGCTTTATATATATAATTAAGCAAATTAGTGCAAAAAAAAAGTGTAATAATAATATTTGTAGTTGACTCTCAACAGCCATTACACACTGTGCATATTAAAATTCTGGACAAGCCTCAGGCAGTGCGACTCAACAAGGTTCACAAAATGTGACGTGGGCTTGTTTGTAGTGAGCCAGGCTGTGTGGGGCTAAATGCTGTTGCTGTTACTGACTTCCTCTGGCACTCAGCAGTCAGCTGCTGCAGGGCTAAAGCGATTATATTTAACTTGGCGCTCTGGACCCTGACACCATCCCCAGCAGACCTCTGTGTGTGACTTTCCTAACAAACGATGATGCTGAAAACTGCTGAAAATAATGTCAGTGGAGCCAATGTGCTCATAGGGTTCTAAACTAAATGCTACACTGCTACTGCTGTTCCTAAGGGAAACAAAGCTCTGCTGCTAAATAGAGATTCGAATTTCAGTCTTGTGATTAGAATGACTGTTCTTGGAGCTTCACTATTAATAACTGCAAATACAGCTCCTCATTCCTGCACTGGATATACATCAGTTTGTCATTAGATACCATTCATTTGAAAACAGAAAAAAAAAAAACAGCAAAATGAATTTGAGGGTTTTACTGGTAGAAAGGAAGCAAGAAGTGTAGTGTCCTTAACACGAACACTGTTATTTAAGTGTTCAGTATTTCAGTTATGTGAATTTGACCCCGAGAAAGGAGATGTCTTATGCGATGAACAGCAATAGCCTAGAGATTATGTGGAAATGACCCAGAGGCACTGGGTAACCCTGCTCTTAGAGAAAGATGGGAAGATTTTTAAAAGAAAAAGGGGTTCTGTGTGAAAATCCGTGTAGGAAAGAAGAGCCAGTATTGTTTTTGTTAGGACCTGTGAGTCTAGTAATCTGCTAAAGATCTGCATCAAACAGGAGCTCACTGACTGCAGTGGAACCACAATCCAGTGGAAAACATGCGCTTGTGGAGCAATGTGACTGATAATAGCATTACCACTACTGGACTAAGATGGACTAAGACATTTCAGTGGCTTTTGATTCTTAATGGAATAGGCAGAGGTTTTGCAACTGTATGCATTCTTAGTGGTTGCTCTTTTGAAGGCACATGCCTTGTAAAGATATCATTATTTTTATGCTTACTAGACTTTAACAAATTCACATGCAACATTACTGTTTCATATTAACACTTCAACACAAAATAATGTTGCAGATTTGCTTGTGTAGACATGTAGCAGTTAAAATACCCATATGAGTTTAAAAAATAAAATAAAATCACATGAGGGTCTGGTGATGTCAGAGCCACAACCCTCCCTCTGTGCCAGTAGATGCTGTCATCATATGTGTCTGTTGTCATCCCAAAAATGATACAGTTTGTATGAGAGTCATAAAGCACAGCCAAGGTTAGAAAACAGGACATGGCATAGGCATGTGTCCGTAAGATAAGACCTGGCTGTTTTTGTGTGTACAGACCGTATCTGAATACATTATGAGCGTGTACTCCCCATAGAGCATGTTCCTAACTCTAATGAATTGAGTCTTAATGTGAATGCTATCATAAAGTGCATGCATCTCCATAATAAATATTGATTGCAGGACTGTACAGCATTGCTCTTCCTACATGTTGTGCTGTAGGAATTTTCCTCTGTGCAGAAGTCATTTAATAGGGTTCATTCATCTTAATCCACTCAGTGAAAATAGAGAATCTCTGGGGTTGTTGTCGCCAGAGCCTTTGATGTTTAATTGTTTGCTGATTGGATTATCATTAAGTCCAGTACCATCTGGGGAGGACGCTAAGCTCAATGGGTCTCCAGTGTCTGCTGGAAGCAGGTTTGTTGCTTGTTTCACGAATTCCTGCCTCTCCTCTGAACTGATCCCTTCACAAACAATGAACTGGAACCGCAGTCCGTGTGGCATGTCCAACTAATTCCTGCTGATTTGTGGAGGATTTTGTCATCTGTGTACTAAGTTGAGCATCTTGCATGCAAATGGAGAAAGAAAAAAAATCAAACTGCTGTAAATATTTAGTACCTCAATCTCCAAGACTCCAGAAACGCAAAAGAATAGGAAAAAATTCATTGATCATGCAGAGTGAAATTTTTAGAGTAGCCCTATTGTTAGGTATAACAAAACAGCTTTATTGAAAGTTTAATTAAGCCATTTAATTGAGATTCATATATTCATGGATGAGATATAATTTCAAAAGAGCTCATTAATTAGCCAATTAAATTAAATACACACTTCAACATGTAAGCAGGAGACTTTTTTTTCCTGGTGATTGCTCATTATAGACGCCATACTGATGAACTATAATCATGGAGGTCTGTTAATTAGAAAAATAATGAAGTTGTGCTCACACTAATTATATTTTCTGTCAATATCTCACATTTAATAGAAAGAGACATTTAAAATTCCAAAATATAAAATTCCTGTAATGCTGAAATATCAGAGTACAAAGAAAGAACTGCTCATTTTACATTGTTATAATGCAAACAATTTTCTCAGTATGCTGATGCATGATGTTTTAAACAGCCCATCTATCTGTATTGGCCTTAACATTGTACAACAAAATACTACATGTTTATCATGGACCCATCAGCCAAGAGCCTTCATCCTCTCACCTATACCGGTACCAATTTTAAATCTCCTGGTGATTTTGCTTTCTCTACCATTTATAGTTCAGCAGAGAAATAGAAAAAAGCGTACACCAAAATGACAGTTTCTGAATCTGCTAAGACAGGTACAAACCATGTCACACACTTTCTAAAATCTTAAAGGTGTTGTTTTGTTCTGCTTCTTTTTTTTTTGATTGGATGACACAAACAAGATGAACTTGAATTGAACTGTACTACTATATAGTCATGACTATCATCTTCTGTAGCTAATATTTTTAGTATTCTAGCTATGCTGACAACAGAAAAGATAGACTTTGCATACCTATGGAGACAAAAAAGAACAGACATTTCCTTTTCATATAACTACTTAGCTACATAGCAACCAGTAGACCACCATCTGTGCACTTTTACATAAAATATTTAGATTAGCTATAGTCTGTAAAGTGACAATTTACTGAGCTGCAGCACTTGAATTGCCGTAATTATCTATATTCTATTCCAAAAATGCTTTTTCTGGAACAAGAGTATAAATGCATTCTACTATCTGCTGACTCTTTCAAATTCTGATGAGCAACACTCCTCTGCTGATAAATTAGTCTTAACACAGATGCTCTGCAGTGCTAGGTGGCTCTTTTCCTCCACCATGTTCCTGATATGCACCTATATATGCACCTAATGCAGTGGAGACACCCCAGAGAAATACAGGTTCATACCTGCACAGATACTTGAGTAGATGTTGGTACTACAGAGCAGAAATAAAACCTCAAAGGTTTTCAAGGCAGATAGGTAAAGTGTTATTGTTGTTATATATTCCCTAAAACCTGAGCACACACCAGTAGGGGTCACTAGACCTGAGGAGGAAGAAGCAACTCTGGAATCCTTCCAGTTCCTGCTTGCACTCTTTTTGCTTGAACTCCACAGTCCCTGATCACCATGCTGAATGTGTTTTGAAATTCAATACAAAAGAGAAAATCAGGCAAATTCTACTGCTCTGTTAAGAATGTAGAAACGGGCCATGATTTCATGTAGTGGGAAACTCCCTGTGTCAAGCCATTAGATGGTGGACTAAATGACCAAATGTTTGACATTGGAATTCTTTCTCCTCTTTTCCAACAATTAGGAACAGCTTTTTTAATGTCAGAGAGGTATTGGTCAGCGCAAAAGATATGGTCCTGTTTGCTTATAGATGCCAGTCACTATTCCTGTCAATGTCATTCTGTGTTTCTGTAGCCTGAATGAACGCTGGACCATTGTATACATATAGTTCCGATGGCATGGCCAGAGATATTTTAATAGGTGTTGCCACAGCCGAAAGAGCCAGTATGGTTCAGATTGAGTTTCCTTGTGATAACAGACATTTGCTAATTGTGTATACTAGAGCTTTAATCATTGGCAAAACATTGAGAGTAACAGTATCGCTACCCTGAGTTCAATACCCCATGTTCACCATTGAGCTGCTAAAATAAATAAGTGGAATCTAACAAGCTCTGTCCGCTGTAGGTTACAAGCACTGGTTCATGGCGTTGCTTGAAAAGACAATGAAACCAATGTGATTGACTTTAAATGTAGTATATATAATGGTGTTTGTCTTGGAGACTCTTTCCTGGGATGCTATACTCCTAATTTTTCCACTTCGTCTTTTGCCATTTGTGCCCCCAGCTCGGCACTTACACCTATTCCCACTTATGGTCCACACCTGTTCTCTATTCCAGTCCATTAGGCCTGTGTATATTTACCCGTTCTTTTCTCTTGCATTTTGTGAAGCTTTTCAGATGAGTTTAATGGAGCCTTTGGTCCTGTTGCTTCCTAGTTTGGTTAGTACTCTTTCTAGTTTTTGTTCCCATGTTCTTAGTTTCTGAAGATGAATTTTCCTTTGTTATTCATGTCTGTGTGTGTTTGACTATGACCGTGTTTGGATTCACCCTTATAAAAATAACTCACATGTGTTCTGCTTTCTCTCACCCATTACAGTGTTAAAGGTCCCACCCTGAAAAAGCAAAAAGGTAGCAACCCGAACAGACTTTTCTTCCAAATATTTTCTTCCAGATATCATCCAACATCTGGCTGTTACCAAATGGATAGTGAGGAAGTGGATCAAGGAGGCAGAGGGACTGGAAGATTTGTGTCTGAATTTTTCTAAATAAATTTTAAACCATTGGACTCACTCCCAAATATTTTGAAAAGTTAAGTTCACACTTCATAAATTCAAATAAATTACATTCACAGTACATAAATACAACTTCACACCCATGTTCTCATATATCATTAATATCTAAAATTCAGATATGTGTCTTTTTTATTTCTACATTATCAGGGTTCACTACATGTCTATACACCCTGCCAGCTGCAGCTTAAACCTGAGAACCCATCTTTCAGAGACCAGCGACGGCTGCCTGGCTCTGTACTCCATCAGGAGTTGACTGGCTGGGGAAGGTGTCTGAAACTGTCTTTATTTACAGGAAACCAAATCTGGCTTGATTTTAACATCACTGTATCAGTTTACCTCCCAAGTCTCTTAGGTTCAGTTTCCTTAGTCAGACTCACACACATCACAGACGCAGACATCATTTGAAGCGTGCCTGTTTCAGAAAATCAGGCTTTCATCAGTTTGTGCTGGGCTTCTGCACTCTGTTCTTATAAACAGCTGCCACTGGGTTGGATGACCACCTCACTCTGCTGATGCAAACAACACATCTCTGGCTAACCTCAGTCTAATATCAGAGAGAGATGTGGTGTGGACGTAGAAGGGGGGGCTGAGAATTTAGATGTGTAATTTAATCTAGGGATCTTTGGAGAGCTGAGGGTTAATATGAGAAATTGGAGAAAATACATTTTGACTAGTGCAAATGTGTACAATGCAATTCCAACTGTCTGTGTTTTGTTGTCATTGGCTCTGAGAATGAGAGCATGGACATGGATATGTGGGAGAATTGGACATGATGTTTGTCATTTATATCCTCCTGAATAAATATATAAAAGCATTCAGTTTGGTGAATCAGTTGAGCCTGGCTGCTGTAGTAACACCATGGGATAAGTGCTGGAAGGCTTTAAAGCTATGATTTGAAGATTTCTTATATGCTGTGATTATTCATTTGAGATTAGTACCTAATTGTTCAGTGAAGCATTCGTGAAAAATAGTTTTTAACTTGATTTATGAATCAGATGAAGCAAATGCATCTAGCCTCACGGGTGTCCAAATGTACATATTTCTGTGAAAACCATCTGACTGATAGGGTCATGAGGAAAATATAATGCTATTTAATTCAGTGCTGCCTAGTCATAGATTCAGCATTACAATCATGAATAATGCATGCTTAATCATTATTTAAATGTTATACGGAATTCATCACTTACATGAAGTTATTAGACCAACACCCAGAAGAAAGAAGACATGTTTGCTTTTCTATTATATCAGAACAGATTCTAGTACCAACAGCTTAATAAGGAATAAACCTTTGAAACTTTTGAATGTTTATTGATATAGGTGCAGCACCATTTTTATGTCAGGTCCATTTAGGTGTGTGAGGTCCTAAGCCCATTATTGTAGACTATGTGTGTAAATGCTAAAAGCAAAAAAAAAAAAACCAAAAAATGTACCACTTTCGTCCTGTAATGAAAGTGGTACATTAGGCGCTGCAGATTTTTTGACATCATGAAAGAACACATTGGGTAGATCACACCTAACAGACCCCAGTGCCCAGTTTACATTTAAGGCATTTAGCTGACACTCTTATCCAGAGCAACTTTTATGCAATTATGACAACTTGCCAGTGGTGGAGATTCAACTGAACTTCCAATTTCTAGTGAAGTACCTTAAACACTGAGCGACCACTGTACCCAGCTTAAATGGAGAGAGGATATTTGTTTATGATATAGCACACATTTTAAAAGACAGTATTTTCCCTAGTATTTCCAAATACATGCTTGAAATAAACTTTGTCTTCCCACTGAGTTTCCTCAATTTGCCCATTGCCAGTTTCCTGGACAGTGACTAAATTTCTGTTGATTGCTGTTCTGCTGTGTTTTTGTCACTAATGGCTAATAGCAGTCAAATTCTTTAGCAAGCCATCCAGGCAGAAATCTGACAGAATCACCACTCAGAAGCACCACTCAACCCACTTAAATGCTAGTCACAGATGACCATGGATAAAATTCCCCAGAGCTTCAGCTTATCTTAGGTGCCACATTTCCCCTGAGCTTCTCTCACATGCTGGAGCTCAGAGTAAATTTCCTTCAGCAGCTAAACAAAAAGGTCTGGATTATGTTGTTTCACTATAAACAGCTTTTTGGGTGAAATGAACAGGGGATACATTTGGCTCATGAGCAAAGCTCTTCATAAGCATGGCAGGCTGCTTGTAGCATGTTATTTTTTGACAGTAAAATGATTTTGAAATTAGAAGAAAACCAGGTGCTGAGGATGTCTTTGATATCATCCGCGTTCAGCCCGGAACTATTCTGGATACTTCTTTGAAAGGACCATGACCACGGTGACCTGTGTCTAATGTCTCTTGGCTGTGTCGATTGTAATTAAAGCTTGTTTCACTCTGATGTACATGTGCAAAGCACATCTGGAACCATCAACAAGGCATCCAATGAAAGAAAACTTGGGGAATGCTATCAATATGAAAGCAGGCTGTTCAGGGACATTTGGGGCACTACTGAGTGCCCCTCCTTTGCAGAATACATGAGCAAAAAAAACCAAACCACACTGAAGAAATTGATCCTGAGGAGAAGCCAAGGCCCTGAATCTCCCTTTGTTCCTCATCCACCAGCTTCACAGCCTTCAATTCACTGCGTTTCAGTGGTCTTACTAAAGCACTTAAAAGGAGAAAAATTATGTATGAACTACCACCAAGCAGACTCTTTATCTATCACATCTTAAAGAAAGATCCTACAGCATCCAGTGGTATCATAACAACAGGATAGCGATCAAAATCTTCACAGAATGCATAAGACTTACACGATCATTTAGGTTTATGTGTGTCTGTATTGTGTGTGTCCCATGTGTGTGTACTAGTCATGTTTCATTACTTACAAATAGTGATGAATGATGTCAGTGGTTTGACATTGTGATTCAGATTAACAACCTCATGTGTGCCAATGACTTTACCACCTATCATTAACACAGCACCCTGATACAAACCAGACCTGAGAATTGGCACTAGATCAGTTCATGACAGAGAAAAACACTGGCACAAAATCATTTTTCTTCTCACCTCTAGATGTGTCTAAGCAATACCGCAGGTATACAAATCTGGAACTGAACTGAGCCATTCATCTTTATCAGCAAACAAAGGCTAGAGACACCTTACTGAGAGCTCAATACTTCCTCATATTGCATTTTTGCACATATATGTGTTATAAAAACAAGTGCTAGGCATGGACTCAAACTGTCAGTATAAAAGTCTTTAAGATTTGCAGGACCACAACAACAAATCACAGTTCTCACCAGAAGGCCAAGGGACCAAAGGAGATGTCTGAGAAAAATCATAAAGTCTATACCACAATAACAAATCACTGAGCTCAGACTATGAAGCCAGCGAGGAAAGACCAGGGTGGCCTGTTTGTTTGAGCCACATAAATAGTGTGGGAACACACGGGTAATGCTGCTTGTCTGATTTCGGCTGTGTATATGTGAGAGTCAGATTGGTGAGATAATCGCCGATATGTGTTTGTGAGCGCTTTCTCTGTATGCATATATATGGGTATATGGGTATTTGTAAAAGAGAGGGTGTTTGTTGGGCTAAGAGTGTGATTGTGTGTGTGTGTGTGTGTGTGTGTGTGTGCGTGTGTGTGTGTGTGTGTGTGTGTATGTGTGTGTGTGAGTGTGTGTGAGTGCGCATGCATGTGCGTGTGCGTGTGTGTGTATGTGTGTGAGTGTTTAATCACTAAGGCCTGAGTTGAACTGTGCTCCCTTTAGGCCTTTGCTAATGTGCAAGTAAACCTGTGGCACTTAAAGGAGCTCTTCCTGTAGGAGTTTTGGTGGAAGTGATTAAAGTGGTCTGTGGTGGAAGGGGGTTGTTATCGCGGTGTTTGATTTATCCCTCTCAGCTGGACTAGTCTGGAAAATTTCCAAATTCCAGGTGCATCCTTGCACAGCCCCTTCAGCAGGGAGACAGAAGCCTCCTGCAGCCATCATTCTGCCACAGACCTGTCCTGATTCCTGAACCTCGGCCCTGTTTTAGCTGTTACTGTGTATGATGCTCTCAGCAAAATGAAATGTTGAAGCCACTGGAAAGTTTTCAAGGGATGTTCGTCTACTGTACACACTGTGTCTGACAGGAATGGCCTGCTCTGCTCAATGATCCCAGCCTTCTTTTTGAATGACCTTTGGCTGAGTTTGTTTCTATTTTCTCCAGATATGAGGAGTTTCACATGAAAAGCTGCTTCTCCCAGCCATGGCTGACAGCTCACTGCTGAGTTGCATTAATGGTTGATATGTCTTTCAAGTGTTCTGCATAGAAGTCCCAGGAGCACTCCAAATGATACCATTAGCAAACTAGTATTGGGCAACTTCTCACTGTTCTGTAGAAATGCGTAGTCTTTTATAAACAAAATATTTTGAATGTCTGCATGGTGAAACAAATAAATGCACTACTTGTGGGTGCTCCTACTGCACTGCAAGTCATCTTATCTCATATGTCTTCATGCAAGAATAATGTTACATTACAGAAATAAAACAAACAGAGTTCTACTCACTCTGACTCAGGGGAGTCCGAATTTTTCTCAGTGTTGCATAAAGTAAAAGCATCAGTCAGTTTGAAATTAGAGCTGCAACTTGTTAATAAAGGAATAGTAGACAATTGTATGGTGTACTTGTAAAATAGTAAAGTACATTATTCCTGTACAGAGTATTCCAGGAGTGTGCTGAGAAACAATCACCCTACAATGAGTTAGCCTCTAGCGAATCTCAGTTGTGCCTGCTTTATGATTGTGTTTTTGTTTGTGTTTGAGAAGGGAGGGAGTTGTTTTGGTTTGTGCATGATTAATGGTCATACTAATTTATCCGTTTGAGCACATAATTTTAAGAAAAACAATCTTTGGGTTAAAATATTCAGATGAGGCCATATTTCTGTCTTGGTGCAACCATGTCTACTTTGATAAAGCTCCAGCTACAAGAGTTTTTTAATATGACCATCACAAGCTGATAAAAGATTGAAGAAACGTATTCATTCTCTATGATAACAGAAACCCGACATGCGACAAACCACAGCGCCCCATGCAGAAACTTCATGGTCGAGAATGTCCAGGCAGAGCTATGGATAAAACTTCCTGTTTTTAAAGCTTGTAGAATTACAATGAGCAGGTATTTTTCTAAATCACATGGTATCAGTCCAAATAAAAAGGTTGCACATAACTATATTTATATTTTTAACTCCTCCACTGCCCCTACAAAAAAGGTTTCACAAAAATAACAGCATATAAATTAACGCTCCCCTTCACAGTCTATGCATCTTTACAGGTAGAGTCCAACCAAAAATACTGCCCTGCCCCTGCCAGCATTTATTCACTATTATCCATTTTCATATTCTGGGACAACTATTGCTAACTGTTAATATGGATATATTTTTTTCAGTTTAATACACTTTCTGTCTAGAAAAAAATGTGATGGATGCTATTGCGTTCTCTGTGGGCTCATATATCTCATCTGCCAGAAATTATTTTTACTTCCTGGTCTAATTGCAAAAGAGGCCTGAGGAATAAAGGCTAATACAATGAATAATGTTTTGATCATATTGTGGGACCTGGTTGACTAGATCTGTCCTCTCTGCCATACCTGAGAGGCACAGAGCCAGGATACCCAGGCCTGGGTGTCTTTAACTACTGCATGTAAACAGCTTTTTTTCACTGAATGTAAGGATTGTTTCAATGAGTAATAAACTGCAGGAGAGTGGCTATACTGCTCTGAATCCAGAGCTGTCAGGAGGGCACAGCAAACAAAACCGTTAGGCAGATTATCATATAGTATTCTGTTAGCACGAGCACACCATATTACCATGAGGAAAAGGGTCAAAGGCACAGGCACAGCAACATTACTCACCAGCACAAGTGTTAATACAATCCATTAATCATGAAAAAGACTGAACCCAGAGTACAAAACTAGCGGAGAGACAAACAGCTGCAGGCCATATCACACTGGCATTGAGAGGGAAGAGCAAACACACCTCCAGATGAAGGGAAGCACACTAAACGCAGACAGATGTACAGCATACTTCCTAAAAACCATGGAACGTGTCTGTGAAGCATGCTTCAGTACCTCTACCATGACCAACCAGACAAAAACCAACACGTGAAGCATATTACATGAAAATTAAATTATTTGTAATCATAGAAAAAAAAAATAGAAATTGAGATGAAATGAGGTTTGGGGTCTACAGATCCATCTGTTGTAATACATCTGTAATCCATCAACTGGCTTTTTTTGTGTTTGGCATCACGGTATGTGTAAGAGATAAGGCTATTGGTTGAAGTGTCATCACCTCTGTACCTTTAGAAGGAAACCCCTGATGAAAGACTTCAGACCTTCATCCCTGCTGGAAGCACAAGTTCATTTGGTTGTGTCTCAGCCCTGTGCTTTGTTATCTGCCTTTGTGTTTCCATGTGAGGCTGCTGAGGGGGACACTACACCTGATCTCATTTCTAGTCAGTGCAAGATAAACCATTAATGGCAGGAACATTGTGTTATAAAATGCACTGGCCTAGAATGGAATTATTGTAGCAATGAATCTATTAGGCAAACGATGTGTCAAGGAAAAGTTAAAAGGTTACTGTTATAGGAACATTTGTAGCAGGCTTTTTCAGAGAACATTTAGCTGGTGAGTTGACAAGTTCTCCATCTCTTTGACACCACATAAATCCATTATATTTTTATTAAAATATATGCTCCTAATATGTAGTTATAAAACTGCAGGAAATCAGTTCATTTTTCACCGACTTCATTTGTGATGTATTGACATTTATTTATATTTTTTTTAAATGGTGCACTTAGAGTCTCCCATGTTGAATGGAAATGTGAGTTTTTATTAGATGTGGAATAGACTTGGTTGTTTTACAGCTCAGGATCCGGAGCTGTCTTGAACACATTATCAATAACACTTTAGGCTCATTATCATTAGCACAAGTGCATGCTGTATTTATTGATGTAGCCCTTAATAAAGTTGTAAAGTAGCTTGTTTAGCAAAAGGCAAAATTACATGTGTGTACTTAACAGAGAAGATTATACTCTACATACTCACAAAACAAACTCCACCTATGTTCTGTGTTTGCTCAATCACACACACACACACACACACACACACACACACACACACACACACACACACACACACACACACACACAAATGTACATATGTACATGAACCAGAAGACACCGCCCCTCCCCCGCTTCATTAGCTGCTGAGAGGAAATGGGAAATCAGTAAAAAGCCGAAGCATCATTAAACACTCTAAAAACACACTCCAGAATGACAGAAAAAGGCACTAAAAGCAGGCTGGAGCAGATCCAGAGGAGCGATTTCATTTCTCCAGCTGCCCTATACATCTCCCTCCTCAAAGACATTAACAACATAAAGCACATAAGAAACGTGTAAAACTGCACACAACATTAAATGAATCTGCAGTATGTATAATTCACAAGTCTTCATCTTACATCTCTGCATATTCTTAATTAAACAGATTACATTAAATCAGAGTAATCAAAGTACAGTGGGGAAACAGCCAAAATTTGCAAATGAAGTTCTGGCACCTTACCGTACAATCTCCTTATGCACTGTTTATGTTGATAATGAAAAGTTTCACATGAAGTTGGCACAGTACATTTGAACTATGCATTTGGAAGTGCTTGTCTTGGGGGCCAATCCAGGAAGCAGCTCACCCAGCCAGCTGGACATTCTCTCCCCTTTTATCATTGCCTTTGCTGTGACTTTTTCTGCTCAAGTCAGTTTGTTCTTGTGCTGGCAAGGAATCTTTATGATTAGCTCGGCAGAATTGAAAAGTCATTCGAGGGCTGCGTCTGCATGTCTGATCCCAGCACTGCCTCTCTAGCACACCCAGCACTAGGTAACTCTCTTTCATATGGGTCGTTGTACTGAAGAGCAGGCTCAGTAAAACTCAAGCTGACTTGTGCCACTACAAACCTTTCCTTCAACCATACCAGCTACATCACTGGAGGTAATGGTAGAAAAACAGGACACCCCATAAAACTCACATAAAATCCTCCTGTTGCAAGCAGCCCCAGGAAGTGCCTGTCCAACTTGAATGTAAAAGCGCCTGGATCAGATTTAAAATGACGAACAGAGAAAGTCAGAGTTTCATATGATTTTAATGTGCCTTTGTCACCAGCAGATTCAGACATTTCTCCTGTTCTATTGTAGGCCCAGTGATGCAGTGTCTTTCATTCCTCTTGTCAGTAGAGACAGTGAGACACCTGTCATCCTGCCTCCTACTGTACTGTCTCTCCAAACTCATGTGTGTGTTGTGTGGAGGCTGGAGGGCTGCGATTGCCTACTGTGCTTGGAAAGTGCCACATGGCCATGCAGTAAATAAAACAAACCAGACACTTAGGTAAAAGTAGTTTTGTTAAAGCACTTCTTCTTCATGGGTTGAGGAGTAAGAAGGAGAGATGTCTCTGAATATAAATAGTTTTTATTCTGGTTTAAAACCTTAGTTTGTAGACATAGTTCTTCATAAATGTGTCATTATATATTGGTAACATGCTACCAAAGAACATTCAGCATCTTGTGGGATTGTGAGTGGATGTTTTAATTAGAACAACAATTAATTAATTAATTGATTAATTCATTCATTCATTTATTTACCTCTAATTTCCCCATAGTATAACAGAGTAGATCATCTGAATGGTTGTTGTAAGTGCAAATTATGAAAACATAAGGCATATCCACTACAGGGCGGTGTGCAACATGTGTAATGTTGGCATGGTACATGGTACTTTTTGAAGTTTGCAGGGAACAATGCCTCCTCACGTAGTAGCACATGTGTGCTCGCCATGTGTGGTCTCCAGGTTCCCCTAAACACGCGTGAAGAACAGAGGGCAGGGGTTACGGTGACGCCACGTCCCAAGCCATGCACACACTGATGTTAGTGCCAGTTGGCGCTTTGCAGTGTGTGAAAATTTGTCGTGGAAAGGTCATGGAGGATTAAAAAAAAATCAGAAAATGTTTGAGGGAGATTTGCAGTTAGCCTTGCACAGCAGAGCTTCCTTGCCCCACATCCCCTAAGAGCTGTGTGTTACAGCGGCCACTTATAAGCTGGAGGCTGGACGTTCTGGAACAATGCTTCTAACAATTAGGACCAAACTGCTTCAATGGCCCAGTGATCACACAGAGGAAGTGCTGACTTTGAAGGAACAATGTGGCAGTACAGCAGATTGTTAAACATAAAGCTCACATACATACACTTAATCCATTCTCTCTCTTGCTCTCTTTTTCTTTCTCTCTCTCTCTTTGTGTGTGTGTGTGTGTGTGTGTGTGTGTGTGTGTGTGTGTGTGTGTGTGCGTCCTCGCTGTTCACTAATCTCACACAGCCAATTATCCCAGCAGGCTTTGACTGATTGGCCATGAAGCTGTGTGTCGCTCAGCAGTGCCACAGTGGCCTTCTGTTCAAAGCCAAGATCCAGCAGAACATCCTCCCCCTGACAGAATAAAATCAAACCCAACAAGAAACACACGCTCCTCATCAAACACACTACATCCTACAGCTCACCCTGTCACAACTCAAGATTGATTTTTGAGACCAAGGAGTTACATTATTTGCTAGGTTATAATAAAAGTAATTATAAAACCACTCTAGATTTTGAACAAATGTTTTGGAAGTTCTCCTAAGCTTTCCAGACCTTGAATTTGAAAAGTCTTTTTTCACTGCTATGGTAGATATAATGACCATTACAGACTGGGAGGAATCATGATGGATATTGTAACAAATTCCTTCAGGCAGTTGGAGACAGGGTCGGAGACTTAAGCCATCTTGCCAATTCTGCACTTTTATAACCCAGAAATGGGTCTTGTTCTACCACCACATTCCTCTGCAGAAAGCACTGTTTAAGATACAGAAGCTCACAGTGAGTTAATTCTCTTATGCACAGTAAGGCCTCAGAATTAGAAAGCAACAGAGATTAAAATGGAGTTGTGGTTTCATGATTGAGTTGTCACAGAAATTCAAAAGCTGGTGCCTAATAAGTTTATTCATACGAAATTAAAATAGCAATAGTCTACCTCACTGTGATTCCTACAAATTATTTTACCAGGTTGTTATAAGATTATTTAAGTGTCATTTATCTTTGTCATAGCTAATATTGGAATTAAAGTAAAAACTTGAAATTGTCAAACATTTGTGATTCAATACTTTAAATATTTTCCCCAGCTCTCTAGCAGCAGTAGCAGTGGTGGATGGGGGAGTAGGGTGAGGAGTGCCCTGCTCACTCCACAATGATTGTTCCCAGCCCAAACCCAATCAGCCTGCTCTAACCCTTACTAACGCAGAGCAGATGCCCTGCTGCCCGGCCTTCCAGGCTATGAGCAGAGGACATCAGAACTGGCTCCGGCCTGGCAGTTGGCTGTATTTTTTGCATCCCTCCCAGAGCTGCTCTGTCCTGAAGCTGGTCCCAGGATACTGCGGGCCGAGGGTAATGTGCACCATCTGACACCTGTCAAAACAGCCCTGTTAGGCAAGCCAGGAGGTCTGACAGCCTGTGGAAAAATAGTCTGCAGTCTCTCAATTTTCCTCTCCATCCCTCTTTCACTCTCTCATTGTGTTTTTTCTTTCTTTCTCTCTCTTTTTCTCTTTCTGCCTCTATCCCACCCTCCTTCCATCCCTGTATCTCTCTCCTTCTTTATTTCCTGCCCTTAAACCTAACCAGTTTCCTCTCGACTTGAGCTGTTCAGACTCTGGAGTATTTGAAACCCCACTCCCGCTTTTCAGTAGGAAGAATTAGAATCAGAATCAGTATTGGGTTTATTGGCCAAGTATGGTGACACACACAAGGAAGTTGGTTCCGGCTGTTGGTAATCCTCAAGCAATGTAGACAATATACAGACAATACTCTATGTAGAAGTGATATACGCATTATGAACAAAGCAAACAATATACATCAGGCAAAAGTGTGTACAGCTGTGCTCACATCAGTAGTGCATATGTATGGGAATGAAGTTTTGATATAGAGCATTGCACCATACATTACTGTAGCTATGAAGCCACATGTTATGACTATCAGAAAAAAAAAGATTACCTGTGACACAACAGATAATACAAATCAGCTTTTTATGAAGGTGATGGCATGAGGGAAGAAACTACTCCTCTGTTCGGAGGTTCTGTAGAACCTGCTGCAGGAGGAGTTGAAAAAGGTTGAAGGTGCAAGGATTCTGTAGAGATAGTAAGAAGAAGTGTAGAGGAGTGAAGGAAAATGGAGCATTAGAGCTGTGACTGCATTTACTAGAGGACTACTCCAAATACCCTTTTGGGGAGTTATGCATAGTTCTAGTTGAAATGATAAACAAAACAGCATTTATCTTTGAAATAATATGGCAGGATCCACTTAGCCCTACCAGTGTGGTGATGTATTCGGATATTTGAATATGACTAATATGTTCCCCAGTGTGAGTAAAGATGCACTTTGAATCCCAGCTGCAGGAAAGTGAGACAACAAAGAAGATCTATAGAAGAGTTCTATTTTTTTGTGTCTTATTAAAAACACACCCATAAAAATCTTTTATATCCTGCTGATTTAAAGCCATTGCCTTGTGATTTAAATAGACACTGTTGTTTTCTGGGTTTGGTCATAATGCATGACAGGTGGGTCCTGCCTTACAGTAAGATAAGATAACAGCAGAGGGAGAATGCCAGAAATGACCATCTTATGCTAATCTGACACCAGTTATCTATTTTTCTTATATATATATATATATATATATATATATATATATATATATATATATATATATATATATAATTTTTTTATGGCATTTAGCTGACACTTTTTTCCAAAGCAACTTACAATTATGACTGACTACAACTTGAGCAACTGAGGGTTAAAGAGCAACCTTCTGATTACAAGTCAAGTATCTTAATATTTAATATATATATATATATATATATATATATATATATATATATATATATATATATATATATATATATGTGTGTGTGTGTGTGTGTGTGTGTGTGTGTGTGTATGTGTGTGTGTGTGTTTCATTCATTACCTTGTTTCTGTGTTTTTGCTCAGTTAATTTGCAGAAAATTAATTGTGTATCTTATAATTGATCACAGATTTTGATAAGTTACTGCTATAAACAAATGCTGCACAAAATTTGAACTCTTTTGAGCTTAATGAGTACAGTCCCTTAGTAAAAACTGTGTTCAAGTTTACTGGTAATGAGGGACTGCCTGTGATTAGCTCTGACTAGCACACAGTTAGACCTAGACTTATTCAGTTAAGATACTGGTTTTTTGTGTCCACTTTAATAGTTTACTAACATAATGGTCAATTCCAGAGTCTAGAAGTGCAGTTCCCTATTTAAATCTCCGGGGGATAATGGCTGTGGAAAACCAGTGCTGACCAAGCAGCAGGTTCCCAATAATGACAATTAATCTGAGCAGAGTCAGTCATGCTACTGCTTTATGAAATAAATGTAGCAGAAAGCATTAGGAAAGATTGAAATAAACAGGCTGATATGCTTTTGAGACATGAATAATGTACAGAGAGCAATAATGACACCTTAGTCAACAGTAATGACAGTGTTCTGAATGACTTAGGCTGGAGAAGGCAGCAGGTGCCAGTGAGGTCGTTTAGATTCCTCAGAGTAAAACACAGTGTCATGTTGTCATGCTGACATGAGACGAGTCACCTGATGGAGGAACAGTGAACAATGGGTCAAGCTTTTTTTTAGATTGCCCCAAAATACTGAAATAAATATCTGAACAAAGAATCTCTGACGCAGCATGTCAGCTCTGTAACCATCTGTAACTACTCCTGCAATCTCTTCTCCATTACACCCCCTTCTCCTCCTTTTGCTCTATCTTCAGGGACAGCTTCTCCACATTTAGTACATTGATCTATTGTGCTATGTGGGGGTATTGATTGAAGCAATCCAGGTCAAGTGCAGGTCCCAGGAGGAAAACTACTCTTTGCTATCCGAATTCTCGGTGATGTGTGTCTGATTATGATGCGGCTTTCCCTCTCGCACTGGTGCCGGGGCTGACTGGGTGTCAGTTATTTTGGCCAGCGGTTGCAAGGGAGGAGGGGTAGAATGAACCTTTTGTGTTCCCCAGCATCACCTGGCAAGATCAGCAGTGGATTCGGCCTGTGAAAGGGTGAGGTGAGCCAAAACAAACTGCTGTTGCCTTGCGCACACGTTCTCTCTCCGGTTGGTCCCTCGCTATTTGCCAGACAGACGCATTAATTACCTCAGACATGTAGAAACCGACATTAACATCTTTTCCCTTCTCTGCTTTACTTGTTCAAGTTTCTTTTGTCGTGCACAAAGCCTGCAGCATGGATACACTTCAGTGAAGTCCTCAGGGAGTGCAGGTGCCGCTACTGTCAGCAGGTCAAAAATAACAATGCAGCCATGCAGTCTGCAGCTGTGGTCACTATCACCGAAAGCTGCTGAAAACTACTGACATTTCATAATTCATGCTGTACTTATAGTCTAGTCGAACCAAACATCAAGCTGATGGCACATTGTATTTACTAGTACAGGTTTTTATTTAAGCTTATTGCTACTCCTAAAGTAAATAGTTTTCATTTAAATTCTGATCAGTCCAGTTTGGTTTAGTTTGCTGTAAATCTGGTTAGAGTAGTCTGCCAGTGCTGCAGCTTCATCTTCTACATGCAGTGTGGTGATTCCTCTGTTCTTCACTCTCATCTCCTACATGCAGTATGGTGACACCTCTATTCTTCACTCTCATCTCCTACATGCAGTGTGGTGACACCTTTGTTCTTCACGCTCAGCTTTTACATGTTGTGAGGTAACACCTCTGTTCTTCACTCTCATCTCCTACATGCAGTGTGGTGACACCTCTGTTCTTCACTCTCATCTTCTACATGCAGTCTGGTGATTCTTCTGTTCTTCACTCTCATCTCCTACATGCAGTATGGTGACACCTCTGTTGTTCACTCTCATCTCCTACATGCAGTTTGGTGACACTTCTGTTCTTCACACTCATCTCTTAAATGCAGTGTGGTGACACCTCTGTTCTTCACTCTCATTAGAAGAAGGCATTTTGGGACAGAGATCCTCTATAATTGTCTGACTTTTAAGCCAAAAATGACTTCAAACATTCTGAGCCAACCTTGTGTCCTGACTTACTTCATAATTTGTCCAAAGCAAAAGCCAACATAAGCTATAAAAAGAGAAAGTCATGAAGGGCAGTATCTCTTCCTGCCTACATCAACTGCACCTTTTGGCATGGACACTATAATGACACTTATTAAAATCTGCATAATGTAGTATGTGGAGGTTGAAAAGCAGTGAACTGGCAATTTATTGCATTTGGATGTCCATGTAAACCATAACATGTCCATTTAAACCACAGACAAGATGTCCATTTAGACCACAGCCAGGATGTCCATTTAAACCACAGACCTCTGTTACAGCATACAGCACCTCCAGTGGTGAATCCCGTAGCTGTTACACAGAATTACAGAGGATGTAAGATAGCCTCAAATGTTCTCACTGGCTCTCCCACCAGCATGAGAGCTTAGAAAGAATATTTGTAACACACTTTTCATAAATACACAGGGGAGTTGCATTATTAGAACCTGACAATCATTCTGTTGATTAATAACCAATCGGATGAATGATTTAGAATCAATAAAACATTTACTAGCACTGAAGGGAGAGTTCAAAATGCCACACTTCCTGTCTCATGCCACTCAACTCAGTTCAAGGTGCTTTTTGGCATGATTTGGAAATGTTAAAGGGTGTTAAAGAGCACTGTCTCTGAAGTGCAAGGTGATGTATATGGTCAAGAATTAAAAGCTGTGAAGCTGTGTTAGAACTGTGAGGGTGCAGCCATCTGCTCAGCTTTCTCCAGCTACTACTGCTGCTGCCGCTGTCTGGGACTTTCCCTAGGAAGGAGCTTCCCCAGGGGCCAAACTCACATCAGGCCCAGGAAAGGTCAACTGTTCTTATTCAATGGAGTCTGTCTTATCAGTGGCAATATTAGGGTCCACTGCTTCCAGCAATAAGGCAGCAATTAAAGCCAGAGATCAAAGAGAGGAAACAGGGGAGGACAGTAAAACTAGCAGACCAACTACATGCCGCCAACCCAGAAAACAAATGCTACTTATGAAGTGTCTAAAGTAGTCTGGACAGCAGACAGGGTGGCAAGGCTTACAAGTCCCAGCTTCAATAAATGATCTATTCTCCTGCCAGGCTGTCAGTAAAGACGGGTTTACAGAAAACTAAATCAAACTGGCTTCTGTGGGTTGAATACACAATCACAATTGCTTCACTAATTTCTGGCAGTCCATCAAGCTTACAGGATAACAGAAGCATCTTTCATGATCATGTGGTTTGCTCCCCAGGGCCGTGAGTGGCAGTAATTCAATGCAAATATCAGAGCAGTCCCAGTTTCAGAGATGAAATAGGCTCCCTGGATTAAAATGTAATTTACAGCAGCTAATGAAAACTCCCTCAGATAAACAAGGCCTTTGTTGAATGTGCATGGAGATAGTTTCGCTTCTGAGCTTCAGTTTGACAGGTCTGTGAGTGGCTGTCAGATCATGCCTGCTCTGGGTGGAGATGCCATACAGTAACTCACCCCTGAAAGCAAATCTGAGGAGGCCTATGTGAACTTGTTTACTCTTTGGGTATAAAAACACGTGCAGGTCTGCATGTCGCAAGTCACCTGCTGGAGTTTCATATCTGTATGCTATTCCTAGAGGAAAAGCCAACTGTCGGCATTCTCACCAGTTGGACCAAGCAGATACAGAGAGAATATGGTAATTAACGTCTGTCAGAGAGGGTGCAACATGATAGCATCACACTCCAACAACTGATTTCACTTTTTAGAGCTCATACCTCTGTGATGTGATTAAAAATACTGCCACTTCCCAGCTCACAAAGCAAGAGAGAGTAAGAAATAGAAATAGAGAGGGAGAAACAGAGAGTGAGCAGTACTATAGTTGTCTTATTCTTGTTCAGAGGCTCTTTCCAGTTTTAGGCTGTTGTCTTTCTGTTGGAATTTTTGCATGTGTGTGTATGCATGTGTGTATATGTATCAGATGTATGTATTTGTCGAGGGTGGCCATCACTTTAGATATAAACAGTTCTCTATATTCAGGTTCTGCAGCCAGTCCCTATTACAGTTAAGTGGATGAAATTGATTTTCAAGACAGGTCAATCCTGGGCACCAGAAGCAGCTTTATTGATAGGAATTTAACCAGGTCTCAGAGCAGTTACCATAAATTAACACCCGTCACCGTGTGAAACCAATCCTCTGCCTGCTGCTGCTCTTGGCTCACACTAATGACCAGTGTTTAGCTTCCATCTTTAGTTGTAACACTAGACAGTAATATGGTAATTCAGTTCCATGCCTCAATAAATTGCCCATTCACTCCTGTTCTGACTTTGTTTATACATTTAGCTCATCATAAACCATATGATTAGTAGCCTCTCCCATGGAGTAATGAACTTATAATAAGATTTATTGAAGAATATATTAAATCAGAAAGTAAACAGAGAAACTTGTTTTCTCTTAAATGTGTGATAATGGAAATTGATCAATAAAACCAGGACTCCAGATACACAGACTGATTTATTACTGAAACATGGAAACTTAGTTGTTGGTGTTTATATATTACACCATCAGAGAAATATGTTAAGTCCACTACTGACTGCTGGTGTAAAGGTCTCTACGTGTATCAGCTGTAGGCAACGTGTCAACCTCAGACATGGGCCATATGAATCACGCTGTGATATGTGGCAAAGGCTTAAAATAAGAGCTTGATAAAGAGCTTGTGTGTGGGACAGCTCTCTCAGTGCTGGCGGTCTCCATGTGCTTCTAGTCAGGAGGGATCTGCATGGCTACACCATCATTCGTCACAGTGACAGCCCTGCGGTGTCGAGCGCCAGTGAGTGTGACATTCCTGACTACACTGCCACGGACCGTGACCCACCCGCCCAATCACACACACACTGTCCCCGGTCCTGGATTGGCCCCGTCACACATCTGGACTGGAAGGTGATCCAGGGTGTCAGAGAGCCAAACCCAGCCCTTCTTTAACTTATCTCCCCATGCTAACACCCCCTGCTGCTTACATGTGAGACCATGGAAAAAGAGCAGAATGTGCAAGGGTTGGCTCATGGTGGCTTGTGTGGAAAAGGGGGTGGGCTTACATTCTTCACTGTGAATATTAGACATACTGGTGTCTTTGGAAAGCACAGAAATGCTCGCTTCCCAGTGTGTGCACTGGCCCCCTAGTGTCTGGCCCTGTTTGTTGACTGTGCTAATAGTTTTGAGCTATATGGGACTGAGGAGACCTCTTTCCCTTTCTACACCATTCATCTTTGTCATGAGGAGAGGGGTGGAGCTGAGATGCTTGTTTAGGTTTGGCACTATAATGAGAATCCCACATGCTCCTGATCAGACAGCCGTGGAGAGCCTCCATTTTCAGAAAGAGCAAGGGACTAGCTGTACCTCATGGAGAGCCCTGTGAGCGACAGGAGTGTTTCTTTATTTGTTTCTGTCTGTTTCTAAATATTTGGTGCAATATTGTGCCAAATGTTTCTGTCTGCAGAACACAATGAATTAAACAGCTTATTACTGAGTTGCACCATCTTATCATGACTTCTGTGTGGTGGGCCACAGAGCCCACCTGACTGAACAGACCCTCCATTGTTTTCCTAAATTATCCAAATGAATTAGATTTGGTAAGAATATATTTTTACATACATTGCCTGTAAGATTTTTAAAAAGAAATGTAATATCTTACGTCTTGCCAAAAAAAAAAGTTATTCCTTAGCACTGGAGAAAGGCTATTTCTTTATCTTAACAGACACCATTAGCAGCAAAAACAGAGATGCAGTCACACCAGTCAGCACACACTGCACCAGTGTTATCCTTTAATCCCAGACATCACATCTTCCAAAACTGATTTCTTTTATGTTTTGTTTTGTATTCATTCCCCCCCTTTGGTATGAATTGATTGGTTGTGGCAGCTGTATTCAGGTGATGATGGGACATATATTTAATAGATTTCTCTTAGAGAGCATGAAGCAGAGGGTCGTTGTTAACATTATAAGGTATCGATCAACTCAGCAAGTCCTCAAGGACTACACACAGAGCCATTACTCACAGCAGACACCCCATAGACATGTGTGTCTGTGTTATCCTCTGCCGTGCCCTGTGTTCATGAGATAGGATCTTATCGCCAATTCTATTAACCAGCACAGAGAGAAGTGTCCCTCTGCCCATGCTCTCTCCAGAAGTCCTCCCAATACAAGGGATGACATGAATCTGTCAACCTCGTGAGGTCAGGGAAAAAGATCTGAAGCATCAGAATGAATTTCCTGGCCTGTGTATCATATTGGCTCATAATGAGCTCTGATGGCTAACCTTGTATAGAGTGAGAGTTTCATTCAGACCTTCAGGCTGGGGTGGCCTCAGTGTGGAATAGGCTGCGCTTCAGCTGGCCCTATTGAAGCCCACACACTCACCCATCGCAGACAACACCAGTCACCACAGTCAGAGCAACTGCGGCAGCCATCACCAGCAACCATTAGCCGACACTAGCCACCACCAGCCACCCAGCCTCCACCAGATAACCATCCAGTCATACACCACCCGCCACCAAGCCTCTACCAGATAACAGTCCAGTTAGATACCACCAGCTGCTACTGGCCACCCAACCACTGTAGCCACTTTGCCACCATCAATCACCTGCAACTACTACCAACCATCACTAAACACCAACAGCCACTGCAGTCACTACCAGCCACCAAGGTCCCTTTGCCAGCAGCCAGGAAGCCACCACAGCCACACAGCCACGATCAACCTCTACCACCCAGCATCAGCATTCACAAGCCACCCAGCCACCATCAACCAGTCACTATCAGCTACCTCCATGCACAGCCACCGTCAGTCACTGGCAGGCATCACAGCAATAATAGCCATCACCACCATGGATTCATGAGCAAGTCAGGTCAAGTAAAATATAGTTATATAGCACTTTTTATGCCAGGTATCAAAAAACACAAGTTAACAAAAAGCAACTTTACAAAAAAATGGGTCCAGGTTCCAATGAGTAAGCAAGAGGTAACAATTATATAGAAAATCTCCCTGGGAGGAATTAAGGAAGAAACCTTGGGAGGACCAAGGCTCAAAAAGCAACCCAACCTCCTTGGACAGCAAGCTAATAACCAGTCCATGCTTTATTACATTGTTTAGTCTAAGTAGCCAGTTCAGTGTAGATGCTGGAGTCTCAGCTACTCCAATGGGTCTAGGATGGGGAAGCTATTTTTGCATCCATTGAAGTAGATATAGATGCATATAAGCACCATAACACCCTGCAGCTTTGCTTTTTCGTTTGTTGTCTTCCATAGACTGAAGATGGATGGCCACTTAGTGGGTCAATGATGAGCAAAGCCCACCACTGTGCTGTTTCCAAGCTCGGATTTGATACCCCCTTTACTGTGGAAAGTCCGGCATTAGTGCAGAAAACAAGCACATGTCTGCTGCTTAGATCCTGATCTTCTCATGGGAGGACATGGCAGTCACATGCAGCAGCAGCTAATGTCTCTCATATGGATCTCTACAACTCGTTATGCTAGTTAATCTATGAAAGTCCAACAAAACCCAAATTACCACTTCCAGCATTTACTGCTTTAGCTCTCAGGAGAACATCAGGAAGCCATTTTCCAATCTTTTCTCTTGCTCACTGCCATGGTATATGTACTGAGTGGTTAAATCAGGAAGGCATCAAGTAGTGACTTTGTAAATGTTCATCTTAAGCCTGGTTTAGATGCATCTCCCCTAGCACTGGGCTTTGTTTGACAAACTCTCAAATGCACCAAGCTTCAATGAGTCCAGCAGACTCACAGCATTCCCTCATCCCTGTCCAAATCTGAAGATAATTAGCTACAGTCAATTAACTGAGTGTGTTCCTGCCTGTCTCAGAGGGCTAGCCTAGCCACGGTCAAGTATGCACTCTCTAAGACGATCACAATGTAGCCACGGGGGTCAGAAGAATAGAGGGTGAAGAGGTCATGTGTTTTAAGGAATCGACTGGTGCTTGAGCATAGGGGGGCTACCGAGAGCACACAATCAGGTTCCAAGAGTTGGAAACTTGGCCTTTTTCATCTATAAGAGAGCAAAGAGTTTTGAAGTAATTAACCAACTTTTTCCAACGTGAGATTTCTCAAGGTGACGGCACACAGCATGTTACACTGTCCACTTATGACCACTAGTGCCACACACAGAGCTTACACAGATATGCCTACATCAGCAATGCAAATGAGACAGAGACCCTGAATGCAAGGTAATTACTGCAATCTTCAGAGTATGCTAATACATTCACATGTCCATGCTGTGGGCCTTGCTATGAAAACTGCTAAATCTGGCAGTGCATTTCTACATTAAATCCCATATATCACAAAATTCAGTCAGATTTATCAAGGCTGCATATTTACCAATTGCTTAGCATTCATGGGTTTAATGACGAATCCTAGTCCGCTCTGAAGGCTGTGTGTGTGAAACTGAAACAGACATTCATATAATTCTAGTTTTCTGTTTGTAAACATTCTGTTCTAAACATGTTCTGTTATTCTGATTAGATAACCTGCACTTTTAAATTAAAATGTAAATGACTTATTTTTAACTGATTGGTTAAAGCTAATGAAATGCTGCAGAATATGAGGTTCTGTGGATGCAGAAACATTCAGTCATACTCTGTGTTGTTCTTTGTTTTCATCTGCTTGCTTTCTTTACCATGTGTGAGACTATCCCTGCTAGATATTGGCACATCCATATATAGAAGCAGCTGTTGTGCTCTGTTGTGAAGATGCACTCTAATTTAAAAGTCCAGCTCTGGAGTCTGCTGACAGGCCAGTGTTTGCTCCTGAATAATGATGGCACAGACCACTGTATGCACTAAAAGCTGCTTTATACAGTACCTCTACAGCAAGTCCTGCTTATTGCCTTGGCACCTGCTGATTAGAGATTTCTTATATAATATTTTTCACATGTCACAAATGAGCAGTTCCTGTACTGGCAACCTGTTGCTTTGTCCAAGAATACACAGAACGTTCTCCACTCACTTTCCACCAGTCTCCAGAACTACCAGGACATTTCTTTAAAACTTCACAATCTTGAAACCACAAGGCAATCATTGCAAATTTGCACAATATCAAAGTCTTATGGTTTACAAAGGAAGCACAACAAAACAATTTGGAACCTGCAAGCACTAATTGAAATGTGTAATCAAAATATCAACACACTTTGCATTGTGAGTTTATATCTCACCATATTTACTTGTGACCAATGACACAATGAAGTGAATTCACTTATTTCACCTAATACACTTAATGTATTAATTTACATAAACTGAATAACACTAATTACACATACACACATTATACAGGTGTGCTCATTTTGCATATTTAGAAGCAAGAGCTTTAAATATATAAATATCAACTTGTAAAATCATTTTTTATGCCATTTTGTAGGCAATTCAAATGTATTGAATTTAAAATTCAAATTCATTATATTCATGCTGCACAAAGGAAACCCTGGTGAGATAAACTGCACCCATAATCTCATGTCCAGGTGCAAATAGGGTGCCCTTCACAGGCCAACATCGTCCTTGAAGCAGCTTAGGTTGGGAAACTCATTTGTGGACTGATTGTGGAGCAGTCGGTGTGGCCACCGGTCCTGACCTCTTTCCTGCTCTTGTTGCATTTTAATTCCTCTTCAAGCTGAAGGATTCTGAACCTGTTTCTCTTTGAATGACAGCCAGTGACAACCAACACACTCCCCTAGCAGCCCTGTCAGAACAGCACTACACTCATACACACACACACACACACACACACACACACACACACATTGAGTGAGTCTGAGAGATCTGTCACCCATCAGTAAAATCTCTGTCCACATTTGAATAAAGCCCCCCCACTGTCAACCAATCCCCACAGCGGCGGGCAGAACACACGCTTGGATCTTGGCCACTGGTGACCATTGTCAGTGCTTCACAAAGAATATTTCTGTTTTAAGTAAACATGGCCAAGATTTAAGGCCGAGGAATATAATTTGACCATTTCTGTAATAAAGGTCTTGAAATTCTTTATTAAGATCAGGGCTAGGGCAAATTCTCTAACTGTTTAAGGCAAGCTGCACAGGAATTACCAGCTGTCCTTGCTGCTGCTCAGACACTGGGGTGTGGGGGTGGAAGGGAGTGGTTAGTGATGGGGCAAACACGTCCACTGTCGCCAGCTCCCTGACCTCAGCCAGTCCTGGCTATGCTGATTCAGACAGGAGACCCCCACCCCCAACTCTTCCCAGGGGACCACCCTCACCACTCAACATGGAGGTTTTGCTTGAGTGAAGCATTATAATGGCTCAAGGAAACGGTGCTTCTTGAAAAACTTTCTGAGCTGTCAAATGGTGAAGATTAATGCCCAGGCTGAGTTCCTCCTGGGGAAATAGCTCTCTGCGCTTTCCCTCTCTTTCTCTTTTCTCTCACACACAGAAAGCTCACAGCATTCCCTCTCTCTTGACCACTCCATCCTTCTCTCTCCCATGCACGTGCTTGCAGTCCCCCTATTGTCAGGATTTACTCGTCTCTCCTAAATGTGTGCGTGTAAAAACATTGCACCCGACTTCAAAAGCCTCCACTCCTTATGAGCAGATGACAGCCTAGCTCGGATCAGCTGATGTTTGACTTCTAAAAATGTGTCCTCGGTCTGTTCAGAGGGCCAGATCTTTGAGCTTAGTGCTTACCTGAAGCCATTAAAACCCAGGGCTTTCTACAGAGGCCATTGCATCATAGATGGTAACCAAGAAGCTAACTTCCCTGTTTCTGTTTATTTGTTTGACACCTTAATTCCAGAAAACGTGCATGAGACGGGATGAGATGGAAAATAGTTGCTTTTGCTGTTACCAAAATTCCCATCAAATATTTTTCCAGTAGACTAATCTTTGCTTAAACTAGACATGTTTAGCACGTCTGTAAGTGGAGAGGAGGCGGCGCCTGTACAATGCATTCAACCACAGTGGGAAAAGACTTTCAGTGGCTTTATGTCTGCAGTTTGAAGGCCATTGCTTTGCATGCTCTGAATGCGCTACACTCTTCTCTGGAAAAGACCTGAGCCAAAGGGATGTGCTGGGTCCACATCAAAACCCCCAAAACACTGCTGACAGGAAAATCCCCAGACATTCACTTATGCAAGGATTGTATGGTTTATGGCATAAATCAATAATTTGCAAACAATATTCATAGTTGTTTATAGCATGTGTTTCCTATTTCTTTGGGAGTTGAGATAAAACACATTTATGTAAGTGTATGTCTGTTTTGTGACTTCACATTCTCAGTGACAAATGAGAGACTAAGACTGCTAAGAGACTTCATTCCTTCTAGAATTTGGAACAATGGAAAGAATTAGTGAAAAGGTTGAATAAGGTTTTAGTCTTGGACTCTGCTGGGGAGATTTAAAAGAACTAAAAAGATGTTTGTAAAAAGATTCCCTTTTCAGTGGGACCAAGCCATTGGCGCTGACCCCAGAATCTCATATATTTATTATTAGAAATGAAAGCAAGGTCATTCTGAATGTTGTGTGCCACTGGGACACCACACAATTTGAATCCCATGGCTTAGCCATGCCAATATAAACTCATGTTGAACAGCATAAAAGTGATTCTCTAAAGACTGCCCCCTGCTGGTGCAGGGACAAAGCTTGACAATGTGCTCTGATAGTTGGATGATTTATATTTATTTCAGGGTTGAGAAGATTCCTCTTGGGCTATGTCAGATGACCTCGGTAATGTGTAACAATTTGTAGCTGATGCCCCTATGAGGACACAATGTGTGTGAGAGATACAGGTCGAGTGGATGTGGTCTGGAAGCAGTGGGGGCGGGGTAGAGGACCCTTAAGGGAGAGAAATGATACTGCCTAATGATTTCAAGCTTTGACACAAACTTAGCCAGTGTCAGTGCTTGACTATTTTTACTTCAATTTGAGTTAATATGTGTCAGATTTACTTTGTGAGAAAAAGAGAAAATCTCAGCTGCCAGGCCTTGGAGGGCTGACAGGGTACACTTGAATGTTGGCAGTTCTTGCATGTTATTGTAAATGTAGATGGCCTGTGGTGTGTATGTCTCTTTGTGGTATAAAAGTACCAGTGATCGGATTACAACCATGACCAACTCTGCTTGCTCCAATAATCAGCATTTAAAAATAATGCAATCAAACCATGAAACATCTCTTTCAAGAACCAGTTCCCTCTCAAATCTCACCATCTCCGAAGGCAAACTGGGTGGCGTTCCTCGCCCACCAGTGCACACAAAGACAGAGGTTCCTTTACTACTTCCTAATTGAGGCTGTGCTGAGCAGTAGTTTACAGGAATTCCTCACGGTTCATTTCCTTCTGTGTGCTTGTGTCTGAGTGCAACTCACAGTGGAGCCTTGCCTGACCTTCTCTGCCCTGGGGTCAAACTGAGCCTGCACTGCTTACTGATGGTAGGGTTAGACAGGGGTTACAGGAGTCAAGTCCATTCCTCAGTGGGTGAGTATAGCAATCCTTATTCCATAGGTGGATTGAAATACCAAGCAGACTGGGTTAAGCAGGAACATTCATCTCTGCACTTATCTTTGATCTCCTCTGTATGGTAAAAAATCCTGTGGATTGAATGCAAGAAAAGGTGACAGCAAAAGTCTAAAATAAAATAAAAAAACCTACCATTGCTATCGTTTAACCTGTGTTACTAATAAACTAAAACTTATCCATTTAGCAGATGCTCTAATCCACAGTAACTTAAAAAATACACAGGTAGCAGATGTACACAGAGATCCAGCAGATCCAGCAAGTACATAAAAAGTATTCATAAATTTGTTTCCAGTTTGATAATGCGAAAGTTACATACAGCTCAATAGCTAACTAGTAAGAGGCATAATTTAAACCAATTAATTTCAGTTTAAAACTTTTTTGTTGAAATTTATTACATACATTGTATCAAAATGTAATTTAAATAGCCTCAGGTGTAAACATATAACATATGGTACAGTAAAACATATGGTACAGTAAAAAACAGAGACGGGCAATAATTGTATCTAGTATAAGTGTACTTAATGCATTTTTTTCCTGGGTGCCAATGCAAATAAAAGCATTGTGAACAGAAAGTAAGAATGAACAGATGTTTTCATTTTCAACATTTGGCAGATGCTTTTACTTATGCATATTACATTATTTATTTACTTATTGCTTATTTATTTACATTATTTACTTATACATATCACATTATTAATTATTAATGTGTATTAATATGTGTACTCCCTGGGAAAAGAACCCATGACCACAGGAGCAGAAATGGGACTTTAGGCTGTGCTGGAAGGGAGATACCGACAGAACAACCTAGACAGGGGTTCATATTATATTTCCTTAATATTTCTAAAGCAGATGAAGCACCATGCTCACATAAGAATAAACTGATCTGAGGCCAGTCATGATTATGGTTCAGTGAAAGTGAGCAGGATGGTGGAGGACTTTAATGTATTCTGGTTGCTGTTATTTCTCTAAAGTCTTGCAGTCTTGTTGTACTGCACAGAATGTAAAGGTGAAGGCCCCAAGTCTCCATGTTCTCCCCAAGCTCTCCAAACAGGCAAAGCCACCAAACCTACTCAAATACTAGTTCCTGTCCTGTTTAATTAGACTTATTCCCTTGTACTGGGGTGCATGTGTTGGGAAAGGAGGACATCCTGGTGCAGGTGTGGGAGGTGAGGTGCTCAGATGTGGGCGTTATCTCTCACCATCGTTTCCCAGGTTCACTCAGCCTGCAAAACTGCCCAGCCATGTGGTGGAACAGGAGAGCATGGCAGCAGAGATACAGAGCTCTCTTTCTCTCACACAAACACACACACACACACACACACACACACACACACACACACACACACACACACACACACACACACACACACACGCATGCACACACACACTGCCTGGCAATCTGCACTTTAGATTACACTCCTCTCCTCCCACCCCAACACATGCATCTCGTTTTCCTCTTGGCCATAGGAACGGCTGCAGTACTGTAAATCTGAACTAACGCCATGATGCTTATTGATTTTTCAGTTTAGTTCCTGTCAGTGATTTAAACCTGTTTTACTGTTGGCTTTTATAGGAGGGTCAAAAGTAATAAAGCTGATATTATTTTGTTGTAATAAACAGGTGATTCATAGGTGTAGAGATGAAACATCTCCAGTCATTTTAAAAACTGTGCTCGAGGACGGCGTGAGAGTGTTTGTAGGGTGAAGGTCATTTTGCCTCCTGCTACCAGTAGAATGTTTGGCTCTTCATGACTATTTTATTATCCTTCAGTCCCCTCACCAATACATTCATGAGTTAAAATATAATTATATTTTTCACCTCTTACACACTGGGATCAGATTGAGACATTCTCTATGGTTATGGTTTGATTTAGGAACATGATGAGGGTTGTAGCACTGGGGTGTCCCCCCATAACACATACACACTCACACACAAACACACTTGGTGCATACACACACAGACCCAACCATACACACACACACACACACACACACACACACCTTTTGCCATATGTGTATGTCAGTGTTAACAATCAAGCAGTGTAACTTCTGGTGCTCATGCACGATTTGTATCCTGAAGCTGTGTTTTTTCTCACCCCTCTGTCTTCATCACATCCTCCTGTGGAGGAGAAGAGATGCTGAGTAGCAAAGCCTGGTGTGATCTCTGGCAGCAAACACTTTATTACTGGTTCACTCAGAGAGACTTCTTTACTTCAGTTCCACAACATCTAGTTGATGAAGCAAGCATGGACATGCTCAGCTAGGAAAAATACTACAAAAAAAAAATTAAATAAATAATAAAAAAAATAAATATATATATATATATATATATATATATATATATATATATATATATATATATATATATATATATATATATATATATATGTTACCAGATACACCTGAAGTTCAACCCAGCTTTGAGGAGCTGGTGAAAATCTTTCCCCTCCTTGTTCCAGACCTGTTCTTCTGCCTGATAGAAGACAGCAGCTGCACTGTACAGTTTCAGGTTCCAGACCTACAAGTACTTCAATTCTCTCATTCACCAACACAATTGAGACCTTGTTGGAGCCCTGAGTTTATAACCCTTTCATATGCAAATACAAATCTAAAAGACCCAAGTGGTTAGCTGTTCATCTTTACACACAGTCCATTACTGTAATTGACAGGGCATCATCAAAGGAAATTGTAACAAACTGAACTTGCCATGAGAAAAGTGTAAGATTAAATGCTCAATAAGTGGAACCAGTGGGATGTAACATTTGAAAATTAAGTCATCTAGAAAGAAATGAATGAAGAAGAATGTAAACACACTGGATAATTTGATTTTCCCTTTACTGTCCTTAAGGAGCCAATCTCTTGCGTTAATTAACTCTAGGAATGAGAGAAGGAGTCTGGTGCGTGGGAGCGGGTTGGGGGTGTAAGAGCAAGAGGAAGTCTTTGAGCAGTGTCAAATTTGGCACATTTTCAGCCTGCTGGCTGATGTAATGCCCCCTACCACTCTGATGGTGACAGGCAACGACAAATGGCTCCCTTTAAGGCCTACAGTCTTCACCTTGGTGCAGAAGGCCACTGAAGCCTGGAGAGATGGTGTCTAATGGAGGAAGTCTGCTCAGGAGGTGTTAGGAGCCACTTGCTTACAGTGGCATCCCGTTCAAAGAGAAACGGGTGGTGTGCCATTCCACACGGTGATTCCATTAGATCTGCCTGAGGCCTGAGATCGCTACCTTCACACAGCCTTATAAAGAATTATTCATCAATAAAGAAACTAACTTCTCAATACAGCACTCTGCTATCAGCCTTGGGAAGTTTTTAGACTTTAAATTAATTAGAATCTTGTAGTTCTGTGTGGTTCCCATCTCATTGACTATTCATTGATTAGAGTATTAGGGGCAGGCTCAAAGCCCTTCAGGAGTTTTCCTTAGTCCTGAATCAGGAGTCTTCAGTCCTCCAGACATCTGAATCAGAAAGCAATTACCCCAAAGTATGAATGCTGCATGAAGTGAATAAATGCATTTTAAATGGGAGGCACTTTGACTGAAAGGCGTTTTTTTTTTGAATAACCAAATTACCCAACTTTACTGTAGCTACTGTTAGGCTCTCAGCCGTTTCAGCCAGTGTTTCTATGGGACCAGTGGGTAGGAGGGATTCCCATTTTCCACTGATCATAATCATGTGTGTGATGTTGCAGCTTAATGACTGTCAGATGACAACAGTGCAGTGGATGGGAGGAGACCAGAGTGAACACACACACACACACACACACACACACACACACACACACAAACACACTCAATCAGTTAGCTAAGCTGAGAGCAGACTAAGGTGAGATTTCTCTGAGGAGAGAAATGTAGGAAGGAACCCAAGTGCCTTTTGGGAATATTTTTTACTTTTTTTATGTGACAACTGTCAAGATATCTGTATCTAGGACAATGTTAATATTATTTATTAAACCCAGAACTTTGTAAATGCAACACTGAGAAAATGAATACAACACTTATTCCCAGCCTGAAGGTTTGAGCTGTTTCTGTAGCTCTGATACAGAACTTTGGTTCAGAAGAAGTGGTCTGAGCAAGTTCAGAAGAAGTGACTGGGATTGAGTTTGCATAAACCAATTTTGCCTTTAAATATTCAGATCTGACAAATCCATCCTGCTTGAATCCATTGCAGCTGTCCAGCCAGCAGAATTCTAGCTCTCTTTCATTTCATACATTCCACTGACAATGGAAATAATCTCTGGATGTTGCATTATTTATTTTTGCAGGGCGAAGTTATGGGAAGAAAATGGACCTGTGTACAAGGCGAAGAGGGGATGTAAACTTCTGGAATGTTGATGTCTTCCATGGCTTTCTGGCATGGTGTTTGTGGGCCTGACATTGGCTGCCTCCTCAGTGTCTTAAAAAGATAAATTACATCATAATCCATTTAGGAAGGACCACAACTCCATCTTCAGTCCCAGAAAGGTGAGGAATGTTTTCATAACTGTATTGAAGCAGTCATAGACAGGGTGGGTGCATTTTCTTTCTTCCAACACAATCCCCTGCATATACTGGCTTTAACATAGAAAGTCTTAGAAAAGGAGCTTAGTTTGGGTGCAGGGGCAGAGTTGTGGAAAGTTTAGGTGCCCTAAGTTGATGATACTCATCCCTTTGGAAAAGGAACAATATACTGGACAGCATTATCCAAAAATATTACCTGCACCTCCTGATCTTAAAAGGAAAGAAAGAAAAAAAAAGAATGTTAAAGGTTTCTTCCATTTTCAAAGAAATCTGCATGCTGTCAAATCAGATTTAGAATATTAAACTGATGTGCCTTGATGGTTTTGTTTTTACAGACTATCTATGATTCCAAATGGTCTACAGCAGAATATGCTTCTTCAATAGTGTTTATTACATAGGTACCATTTAACATACGAGACTACATAGACTTCACAGAGTTGTTAACAGCTCTTCAGCTTCTCTGCCTCAGTATGAGAAGAGTCCTGGAGGAGGAGAGGCAAGCTGACTAGCTCCTCACATATGGTCACTTTATTTTTGAACCAGCTAACTATATTTTCATACAAGATTAGATGGCAGATTCAGAAAGACCTCCTAATGATGCTGGGCATCTGCAGGACTGGGTGGGAGTGCTGCGCCTCTTCTGTGCTCCCCAGCCATGCAAAGCTGCTCCTGTCTTCTTGAGCCAGCCACACTGGTGAATATTCTTGATGCTTTGTTTGGTGGGCTTTGCTAAGACAGCATGGTCAGGAAGTAGAATGCCTATGGCATGTGTCCTCACATCCTTTCTCATATCTGTCTTACCTCGTGGGACAAAGCCCCATCCATCACCAATGCCATCACTTAAAACCAAGCATTCTGTTGGTGGAGTTTGTGTTTATGTGGAGTTTGGGGCTTTTTGTCGCCAATGAGGCAGAGAACAAATGCACTCTATTCAGGCCACTGTTGATTGATGGATTAGGTCTGATTGTAAATGGACCCAAAGGCAAGGACAGATCCTTCATGCCTTTTCCTTCCAATCTAGGTCATGTGATCATCTAACAAAAAAAAAACAAAAAAAAAAAAAACAAAAAAAAAAAACCAATTCTAATCCAACTGGTGTTTACAAAGAAGTCAGCTATATTGTCCTCTCCTTAACAGATGTGGGCAGGTTGATTATAAATCAGTGAGGCAAGCAGAGGTGAATGGTGCTCTCTCTCAAACAGCTTCTCACTTCCTCCATTCCTCTGATGCCAATTCACTTAATATACTTGGACCTATCAGAATCACATCAACCATAGAATTAAACTTCACACACTTGTAACTCCATTTAACTCCTACGTTTGCTGTATTGCTCTGTCCTGTTGCTGAGCTTGTTGAATGGTTAGGCCAGTGATCAGACTGCCTTGCAGTGGAATATAATGGTGTTTTAATAGGGTCCCCCAAAGCTCTGCAGCAATTATTCACAGACCCAATGGCTCTCTCCAGAACGCCCCTCCCAGTACCCAGGGGATGCAGGCTGGGATCTGCATTAGGATTAGTGCAAAATAACTGTAGGTGAAATAGGACAGACCTTTTCAGGAAATGTCTAGTGCACAAGAGGAAAGACAGATCAGCTACAGTCACAGCTGCTGTGGATGCAGTAGGCCACCACAGTTACTCCTCAACACTTAAGCATTGTCTTCTCTGCATGGTATACTGATGCACACTGAACTGGATTAACCTTGTCCCTCAGATTTTTGCATGTGAATTTCAAAAATACATAAAACATTCCTGAATAAGGATGGAAAAATATCTGTAACTCTAGCAACCATAGATGTTCCATAGGTTTATGTTTAAATGCAGCTGTAACATAAATAAATAAATAGATAAATAAGAAGATAAAAAAACAAACAGAGCTCAGGTTGAAGTGGGAAAGTATAACCATTAAAAAAATCAAAAACATTTTGATTAATTTGTGCCATGTCTGCATGTTACTTGTCCTGCTGATCTCTTACACGCTGGCCAGCGCTTCACCAGATCAGGTTTATGAGCACAAATTAAATCAGAAACTGGGAGTGGGAAACTGTGTACCCAAATTGGATTTGGGGTTTCTCATTGGGGAGATCTGAACTGAGTTCTGCTTTAACCCCTATGAGCAAAGCACCTTTCAATTCACCAGATTAGTGCCCCGAGCAGGCAGCCATTTTGGTGCTGAGAGACAGAACTCTCCACCCATCACCTCCCCAATCTTATTAAGTTAATCAGCTCTCCCTCCTTCTAGACCTTTCTATATCTCCTCCCTCTCCCTCACCTCCAAATCAAGTTTCACTCAGGAGACACCTTGGCTGTCCAACTCCAAGGATGTTGAAATGGAGATGATTATGTTATGAGCCTATTAGACAGTGTTCCAATACCGCCAAAATGAAAAGTGCAACCAAGACGAATGATGAAAGTGAAGAGACAACAGTCTCCATGGCAATGTCATGCTGTGTCTTCTGTGCCGCAGCTCTGAGACTGATTAAACTCCTGATGGATTAGGAGGAGTGTCGGACCGATTGACTCACTTGTCGCCTTTTAGAGAGAGTGACTCACAAAGCCAGAGTAGTGAGTGTTATTGAATGTTGTAATTGGATGCACTCAGGGACAAAATATGCAATGCCCATAAATGCAAGCAACAGCATAAACTCTCAGTTTGAAGAGTAACTAGCAAAAAACAGGATTTTGGTCATCTCTGCGAAGTAAGTTTCAAAAGCCTGGTTGGATTTTTAGCACTATTTTTCCTGGCTTTTTTAGCATCTGTTTTTCTTCCCTGAAGAAGGTGGGAGGTCTCCGCTATCAGGACTAGAAATCAGAGCTGATGTTGCCCTCCTCTAATGCAGATGCAGCCAGACATCCTAATGGCACCTAGGAGGTGTGTGACCTCCAGCAGTGGAGCAGCTCAGCACAGGTAAACAGCGACTCTCCAATGTTCACAATGAATGTCTGACTCTGCATCAAACATAAATTCCAGTAGCAGCAGTGGGCCTCACTAGCAGTATAATCTCATGTTCCTCAAGCAAACATAAGTGACAGATAAAAACTCAAAAAAGCCTCGTACGAGTTTGGCACAATGAATCACCCCATCAGAGGGGCTATTCCCACAACACAGCCACAGACAACCCGAGCAGCACACATCCTCCATGCGGGGTGACACTGTGACCACCCTGTCGCCTGGCCTACTCCTCGAGCTTTAAGTGTCAGCCACTAGTGACAGAAGGCAGGGGGTGGGGGATGCAGCCTGAAGATGTATTGGACTAACGAGAGTGAGAAAGCAGCTGACAGAAGCAGCCGTGCCAACTGGGGGCAAAATTCCAAAAGAGACCTCAATCTGGTAGGTGGCAGGAAGCCGTCAGTTTGTCTGCCCACATTCACCATGTGGGTGTTCATCCCTGAGAGAGGGCTAGAGGTCTGTCTGTGGATACTGAAGTCCAGCAGCCTCCTGGCGCCTAGCCAGGATACTCAGAACCTCAAGTCAGTAGGGCACCCAAATATGTTCCAAATCACAAAGTGGAATTTAGATAAGCGACCCAAAGCACTATGCTTCAACATGTGGTCGGTTCTGCAGGAATGTTGAGGAGAAGAGAAATACAATTTTAAAAACAATCCATTTTATCATGTGTAGTTATTTCAAAATGTCATAACCATATTAAAAATGTCTCTTCTCATGATGCAGACTTGACTGTGATTTGGTTTTGACTGTATTTATAATAACAAAGAAAAGATAATATTACTCAGCTCTAGATCATGTACCAGGAAATGATATGATATGGAGTCAAGACTTAAATTAATTCAGACCTCTGGATTAGCTCAGCATTGCAACAGGAGGCAAAGATGGAAATAAAAAAGATGGATAGAAATATTACACTAAAGTCTTTTCTTGGGCAAGCAGGTTTCTGAGATATTAGAGAGCAGTACTGTCTGTGGCATATTGTCATTTAGACAGCCGGCCTGGGTCACATGCTACTATTCATTGTGTCGTAAATAGCTTGTGATGTATTGGTGAAAGGTGAGATTTAGGTCCTTCAGGGCAAGAAGTTCCAGTAAAGCTCTTATACTTTTAAAGGTTGCCAAATAAATGTTGATTAATTAGCTTCTATAGCAGAGCACACAAAGGTGGGACAGATCCTTGCCCCGAGCTGGGCATCTCATTTCATTTAAATACACATCGTAAAAGATCTGATCTGATTCATCAAGTGTGAATATAATTTGCAGATTACTTTTAATATGGAACACCTTTGCCCCCAGCATAGAGGGAGGAGTTTGTCTCATTCTAATTTATGTGAAAACTGATGAAAGAAAAGAGATGGAGTAAGGTAGTGTGTGTGTGTGTGTGTGGGGGGGGGGGGGTGACCTTGAGAACTCTGTCTGTAACACTCAGAGTGCTCCAGTACCAGTCAGGGGCCATGAGTCTGTGCTCATGAGCAGAGGTGTACAGAGGGATGACCATCAAACAAACATCCACACTTGACAGATTTACTGAGCATGGGCTAGAGAGAAAGAGAGTGAGAAAGAAGGCTTCAGTCAGCATCATAAAAAAAGTAAACAAAGCTCTCTGTTTTATCTTGAACAGGTTATGTTTACTGCTCCACCCTGCTCTTTGGGCTTTTTTTCCTTGTTTGTTTACTCTCAAAGGTTAGCACTGGCAGGCACTGCAGAGGAAGCCCTTCAGGACCAGGCCTGCAATACAGGGTCCGTTTTCTACACATGCTTATGTGCATAACTGGCTTAATGAGATAAGGGGCTAAAGAGGACACGTGTGTTAGTTGTGAAGAGTGTGCTAGTTGTGAAGAGTGTGTGTGAGAATGACAGCGAGGCAGGAGCATGTTGTGCCGAAGGCCGAGCAGCACAGAGACAGCTCAGCCCAGACCGCGCTCGGAGAAAGCCACTGTACCTGCTCCATGTCAGAAGAGAGGAATCCAACCTGCTCAAACTGCCACATTACATCATGGAAGTCAGTCATGCTCAGAATAATAGAATCCGGCAGGTCAGTGAGTAGACCTCCACCCACGGTGTAGCCTGAACTTTGTGGAGCAATGTTTAATGGAATGCCATTTGGATTAGAACTTCATCCAGCACACTGTTTTGTGTTAATAGGTGAACCTGAGTTTTCCATTGCAGCTGGCAGATGTTGAATGTAAGTCACCTGTCTCATGGCGAATGCAAGCCGTCGTGTGTAAGGATCCTCACAAGCGGATCACATGACCTTGGTCTGTCGTGGTTCAGTCCTGGCCCGCCACTGCTCAGTCGAAACACACCTCTAGCTTCGGGGATGGGAAAGGGGACACAGTCAGAGTAACAGCCAGGAGAAAGTCCAGATATCTGTGCCATGTGGTGTTATAGGAAATGTAGTCAGCAGTTGCACGATTTTCACAGCAAGGAGGCAGCTAGGTGCACAATGCGGACCAAAACCTGTGTGTGGGGCTCTTGGGTTTCCCAACATGTTACCAGAACAGCACAGTGATCGACACCTGCCCCGCGACCCCCAATACACTGCAATTTTAAGATTCTATTCTCAGTCCATTTTCAAATATGGACACAAAGCTAAACACAGACCAAAATGAAACCATGAATGAACCTTATGATTCTGTATTAGTGTGGGGAACATAGACAGTATGATGATACCTGGCCAAAGACAATGCTGCTGACAGCTTTAGTGTTTTATTGTGCTTGCAATCAGCTTTAAGATATAAATCTCATGTACTGGATAAATCACTTCCTATCAGCTGGGTCTGCAACACCTGTGTGTTGCACAGAACAGAGCCAGAGGTGGAAATGACTTCAGACTTGGCACATGATGTCATTTGTTGATGTTTTCTGTTTGTGTCATTGAATGCACGGCATATTGGAGTGTGTGTGTGTGTGTGTGTGTGTGTGTGTGTGTGTGTGTGTGTGTGTGTGTGTGTGTGTTTTGTTTTGTTTTGTTTGGAAGGGGGGACACTGAGACAGAGAGAGAGAAAGAGAGAGAAAGAAAATGACCCCTCTCACAGGAATCCTGCTCTTGCTAAGCTTTGCGGTTCTGCATTAAAACACACATGAATGAGAAATACAGGCCACACATTCTACCACTGAGATGAACCAGACAATTTGCTCTCATCCGTAGCTCTCTCAGACAGACATATGTGCATATATGCACAGGCGCAAACCCACTGCAGAGGCTCTGCCTAACTTATAGGAGAATTAGACTGCTTGGCCTCATTACCTAACAGTATAAAAATATCAGTGTCAAATGAATTCCTACAGAGTTGAATGAGTAAATATAGACCCGCTTTCACCATAAAAGATTTAATTAAATTCTGTTGATTTTTCTGTACATATTTTGATTTTAATAATGGAAAACTGGAATTATAGACATTGTCAGTTTCATTATATAATATGACAATTTAATTATCTTTCATTATCTAATATGTCATTATCACATATATCAGTTTCATTATTTAAAGGGAGACTGTACATGGAGTGTAAATGCAGCTCGTCCAATGGGGATGCAGTATGTTCTCTCAAAGTCTGCAAAGGGCCTCACTCTGTTGTAAGACCTAAAGTATTTTAGTAACATTACAGTACAACTGACTAATGTGAACACCTGACTGCATCCTTAGCCTGACTTCATTAATTGAACTGAATCATACTAAATCATTCTGATCATACAAATTAATTCGGCTACTATATCTTAAGAGATTTTGCTGGAATTTTGTCAGTGCTTGTAGCCTAGTTCACGTGTGCAGCCTTTATCAGTATTCGTTACAAGTTCCCAAATGTTACTCAATATCTCCAGATGTCCACGGGATTCTCATGAAACTAACTGCAAAAAGATTAATGAAGCCTCCAAACCATTCTGACACTGTGCACTGAGGGCAGAAAGCACGTACACTCTGATCCCACCGCACTCTGCTTGGGTCCTCTCATTTAGCATGTGGATCAGTCAACAGCCTCCCTACAGAAAGGTCCGGAAAAGATGGGGAACATCAATTAGATAGAGGCCTGAATGCACAGAGGGTGCCCAGACATCGCCGGAGATTCTGGTTCCCATTACGCACGCCTGCTTGGGCTGGGAAATATGGGTGGTTTGATCACACACTGCACAACAGTAGGGGACCCATGTTAGAAGTAGCTTGAGCAAATTCAAACCAGATGCATCCATGGCTAGGTGCATTACGGTAAATACTAAAGAGGGCTTCTCTCAAAGGTTCTCCAGAAAGCATCTCAACTACCTTGCACTGTAGGAAAGAAAGAAAGAAAGACTGAAAGAAAGAGTGAAAGAAGAAAACAGCAAACGAATGTTCCATTATGGAGGACATATGGATTTTTAAAACCTGAATTGTAATGTACTTTTCAGGATGAAAATCTTATCAAATTCAGTGTACCCTGGATCACCTCAATCCCAAAATAACCCAACAATCATAGCCGTAATGGGTTTGGAAATCGAATTCCCACTGGGCCCCTTATATCCTGCCTTCTCTGAGGCAGGTAAGGTGTGTTGACATTGACCTATGTACAGCTACAGTAAATAGTCCATTGCAACTGTAGTGTTGTCCCTGTGGAAGTACGCCTGCTCCAGATTGTGTTTGCAGCTGGACGCTGGGGAGGGGTCCAGGGCTGAGCTGGAAGTCTGGATGAAAAGCTGAGGATGACACTTTGTGTTTATGCTGTGCTTAGATGCTTGGAACAATATTGATTCATAGTTGTTATGTAACTGTGACTATTAGTCATTCTGTTATTGAGCTAAAGGTAGACATTTTTCATCATATTGGAGCCTGACAATCATTTGTTAAACTGCTGTTACATTGACATTTTAATATCTTTTTTCAGTTCAATTTGTCAAACCATATAAAGTCATACAAAACTCAACACCAACGTTTATTTTGAAGTGTGATCCTGTGTAAACATTGTGACCTCACATTACTAAAGATGCTTAGAAACTTGTAAATAATTTGTGTTAAAAATGGTCTAAAAATTTTTAGAAAGGGGAATAGATAGGAACTAAGAAACCAAGGCCAGTTTACTAGACTATAAAGAATTTCCTATGGTGATTCATGAACGGCACTGCAATTTAGTCCAAGACTAGCCTTATGCCATGTCCAAGAAACTGACCTAGAAGCAGTAACCTCTTGCTCACTCTCTGTAATTTATATGGGTAAAATCTATCAAATGTATGAGCATGAGGGAAATGTAGGTAGGGAGAAAGAGCATGATCAGTTGAGAGAAAGAGACAGAGAGAAGTAGAGAGAGGTTGAGAGAGAGAGATGAGTGTTGATAAGGAGTTACGGGTGTTTGTGGTGTAAGATGTAGCTGATTTACAGTGTGGTTGTGGTGCCAGGGTTGGGAGGGGTGGGGACTGTTTCGCTCTCTGATCTCTCCTAAGTTTGCGGCTGTGGGGGATTAGGCCCTGCTAAAACCCCACTCCATCTCCTAGTTCAAACCTTACTACATCACTGCATCTACATCTCCCAGCCTGCATTTCTGACTCTCAGAGACTGTCCAGATCCTGTCCCACGAGCCTGTCTCAGCCGGCACTCTGTGGAAAGTGATACAAGCGCGTCTCCTGTGCATTAACACTGCTAGTGGGTAGCATAGTAACATGGGCATGTGGACGGGGGGAGGGTAAACTGGGAGAAGAACTGGGGGCATGCAGTCAGACCAGCAAAGGTGGGGGCGTGGTGGTGGTGGTGGGGTGTAAGTTTGAGAAATTTCCATATGTCCATATGGCAATAAAATGTCTGCCACTTTAGTTATTGAGTTTCTAATGCATGCCAGGTGTGCATTTTTTCTGCACTCTCTGTAGAGTTTCTACAAAAGGAACCTTTTAGGGAATAATCTCACTGCTTTACAAAAAACAGACCTTTAAAGACATGACCATATAATACAAAGCATAGTATACAATTTCACTGTTGCCATTCATAATAATAATAATAATAACAACAACAACAACAATAATAATAATAATAATAATAATAATAATCATAAAGGAATAAGAAACAATATTAATCATTACAAACATGTACAAAGCCGACTATAAAAGTCCTACAAAACAATATGGAATGATTTACAGTCATGCAAAATGTGTAGCTGGAACACTGTGTTAAAGCACCTAACCCATATTTTCTGTATTGCAGCAAACAGTCTTTTCTTGAATGGTCTTAACCCTCTTCTAATGTAGTCCTCAAACTAATCACAAATTACTCAGTTAAAACACAACTGTGCCTGCATTGTAAAACAAAACCTAGGAAGGCCTTCACTCACCACTGCATGAACACACGCATGCCCAACCTGTGGCACATGTATTCCTTTACCCAACACTCCGTGAGCACATGCATGCCCAGGCTGTGGCACATGTATGCCTTTACTCACCACATTGTGGCTGCATGCACGACTGCAGTTATAAGAGCACAGACACACGCATGAATAAAAACGTCATGTTTGTGACTGGCTACTATTTTCTTGTGTCCATCAATATTGTGTCTCATTTTTCTTTCTTTTTATTTTAATATAGTTTTGCTTTTGGATCGACTGCATGTTTAGTGTTTGATCATTTCCATCCCTATTTACATATCTATAACAAATCAACTGTTTGCACTAAATGTATAGCAGTTAAATGATAAACATAAGTTAAATAAAAATGCTCAAAATATATACACTATAAAGAACCTAAAACACACAAGATGCATAAAATAATTGTTGAAAGCAAGCAAAAAAGGATTTGTTTCTGTGACCTGTGCTTTGCTCCTGTGTGTGGGTGTGTGTGTGTGTGTGTGTGTGTGTGTGTGTGAGACGGAGAGAGAGAGAGAGAGAGAGAGAGAGTGTGTGTGTGTGTGTGTGTGTGTGTGTGTGTGTGTGTGTGTGTGTGTGTGTGTGTGTGTGTGTGTGTTTGTGTGTCTGCTGTAACCGATCAGTGTGTTTCTATGCTTAACTCCAGGGTCCACTGGTCGGCTGCTTACCCTATTCACTGTGTGTCTTGGCTACCTAAGCTAAAACTTCAGCAGAGCCTGAAACAGTATGCGTAACCCAATCCATTTAACCTATCCCAAAGAGTTTAGAAGTGTTTTACTGCAATTTAATTCATTATACTCTCCATGGTTAAAACTGTATTAACGTATGCTCTCTATTCTCTCAAATATATTTTATAACGTTGCTATGATGTACCAGAAAGAGTCCAATGTTTATCCTGTCCTCTGTTTTAATCCATTTTAAGGAACATGTGTGAGAAAGAATATTATCCACAGTATCTTTTTTGATGGGTGTATGGTATTTCAGGGATTTCAGCAAACTGGAATTGATAACATCAATTTAAACCTCATAATATGATTTTATCAGCCCTCGATATTTTACACTAAGATTATGTAAAATCTGAAATATAAAACAATAATACATAAATATAACATAAGTATAACTTATTTGTAATTATTGTAATTATTTTTTTCACTCCTGGAATGCTGATTCTTTCAAGATACATGGTTGATTGACACTTACATACTATCCAACATGATATATAACATCCTCACCTAGTTTTGTTTTCCAGCGATTTTACCCCATGCCCTAAATTTAGATCTAATATTTCCAAGGTGGTGTTGGTGTTGGGCTTTGGAGGCCTAGGCTATTCACAAGGCTATGGCAAATCCTCAACTCTGATATGAGGCACTGAGTGTATCAGGAAGTGAAACTGACCTGGGAATAACTTAAGTTCACCCTGGGGGTGTCAACAAAAACACAACAGTCAGACAAAGCCAGACCCTGTTACACTTCACCTCCAAGGAAAGCAGGGAAATAGAAGTGAGAACGCCCTGACTGTGAATCCCACTATACCCAGAAACAAACTTCTCAAGCCATCCTGTCTGCCAGACACTTTATCAGGCCGTTGAAAGAGATAGTAAAGGCATGTTAGGATGTGAATTCTAACGTGGTCTGGTCTAGTGTGGATGTTTTGTCAAATGGAAAGATAGTCACTTACCACAAATAAGATAATACAGCCAATAAATCTAACAATTACTTTCATTTAAATTGCACTCTGAAATTCACAGTTACAAGCTTAACAGAAAAAAAGCAGAAATTGCATTGTTATATAATTATTATATATGTAAATAAAGTGTTTTAATTAGTTGTAATAATAATAATAATAATAATAATAATAATAATAATAATAATAACAACATATTGATATTTAGACATGGATTATTAACAAATATAACCAGAATATTACACGTTTAACAACAACATCTTATGTTTCAGTTAGTAGAATCATGACTAATAATAATAAATTGAAATGCCCAATATAAAAAACTGCTAACTGTCACAACTAACAGAGACTCAGAAGTCCATGGCGAGTTCAAAAGACTGACCACAACATTTTCAGTTATGGGGCTAAATGGAGCTAAACGCAGACATTACAGACGTTTTGTAACTTCCTGGTACAACGTTACGTCTGTGTCTCCACAAATGTGCTACACTAGCTGCCTCATTCACACGGTGGCGAAGTATGTCCGTCACCGGCAGGCAAAGTGAACAGGGCTAATAAAACTATCCATTGAAGGCTGGTGTTTTGTTTTCTGCAGTAAAAGCGAAGGAGGACTACAATCCACAAGCAATTACCTAAGAAAGGCGAATTATTTTGTCCATATGGCGCGTCGCAAACCAGGAAAATTAGACTATATTGACGCGTCTGTTGTAGCCTACTTTTAATGAATAACTCACGATGTTTGCTCGTCACTGAAGGCTGATAAAAACCTGTGACTAAAATAAAATTTTAGAATTACGTCGAACATGCCAATTATATGCAATTGGGTAAACAAAACAGTAAACTCTAGGGTTTTATATAATTCTGCGTTATAGATAGTTTCCTAGAAAAGTTATATCGTTTATTTAATTTTAAAACACAGATTCAATTAAAAATTCTCATTTGCAATATAACTTTAAATGGGCCGGAAAACCGGCCCATTTATTCAGCATACACAATAAAAAAAGTCTCTGTCGTTATTTCATAGGGCACTGATGCAAACTTTGTTTTACCTGGAAATCAGAAGTCACACTTTGCTCCTCATAATTCCCCGTTTTCTTCATACCTAAGGCAGCAAAATGTGGTGCGCAGACGTGAGACCATTTGGTCAGATCGGGATTAGACCTACTCTGTGCGTCGTAACGAATGTTTAACTTAATGCTTTATTGTTATGTAATAAACACGATAAAAAAGGAGGTATTCGAGTTTTCTTCTCGGATAGCAAATTAATTCAAAAGTTAGAGGCCCTCAGGGGGGCGCTCTCAGCCTATTGAAAGACGGTAGGATTTGCTGCCGACCTGTGATTCCCGAGTATGGCTCTGCTGAAGCTGCGACCAGCAGAGAGACTGACAGCTGCTCGAAGACTCCTCCTCCGTGCTCCCATTTACCGCCCAGTCTCACTCACTGCCTGATTTGAAGCAACCGATCTTCATTCCAACGCAAGCGGAGAGACGAGCACCTACGTCCAGCGTTCCGTAGTAGGAGGAATTCGCTCAGGGAATTAATAGGTGTCTCTGTAAAAAGGCAGGTTTCGACCGGAGTAACACTGGTACACGCGTGATGTTTTATTGGACTATAACACGATGCTGATACGAGAAGAATTGGCATTTTAAAACTATTCTTTGCGCAACTGTCGGGATTTCAGTGTGCAACTCTTGAAAACGGACACCGATATCCTGCTAGTATCACTGATGACAAATATCCACGATAAACGCGGGGTAGTTTTGAGAACATTCACCGAGCTCCATTGGTTCCATCGGTCACCAAATGCAGAGTGGACTACTCTCTCGTGGCCGTCTTTGAGTGTCTTAGGCATCTCTCACAGCCCGTGATCAGAAAGTGGGGGTTGTTGGATTATACGAACATTTAAACATCCCTTATATCCTTCGACTTTCCAATTCATTCGGGCTTGGTATATGGAGATAAACCCCTGGACTAAAGGTGAAGTTTCTGGACTGAAGAGCTGAGAGAGTTGGAGCGTTTAGGATTTTACTCCCTCCTTTACGGGGCTATTTTCATGTCCGAGGTCTCTTATTTATGACAATGGATTATATGATGTTTTTATGCAGCTTTCTGCTGCCCCTCTCATCGGCTGTGGAAGGTAAGTATTTGAATTGCTTTTAAGGTGCATTCTCTTGTCCACTTCTGAAAACCCAAACTAAAATATTACGATAGATGTCTTCCGGGAGGATTATGGCAGTGACGCGTCGAAAGGTGTTCTAATTAGGCTAGTTCGGCAGGAATGTAGGATTTATTTTATACAATTATTTGTATTAGTGTGAATGCAGGGATATCTATCTATCTATCTATCTATCTATCTATCTATCTATCTATCTATCTATCTATCTATCTATCTATCTATCTATCTATCTATCTATCTATCTATCTATCTATCTATCTAGATAGATAGATAGATAGATAGATAGATAGATAGATAGATAGATATCATGTCATTCATTTATTTGCTTGAAACGAGCAGTAGCAACTCGGGGGACGGTCTGAGCTGTGTACCTCCATGTGAGATGGACAGACCACTAAAAGTGTGCATAGCGCACGAGGATCTCGGCGGAGTGTACCTAAATTGCTCCGATATATTTAGTCTGTGCTCGAGACCGCAGCCGTATTCGCTTCTTCTTCTACGTGATTAATGCTTATTCTTCTATAGCGCGATTCGATCCCTGTACACAATAGATTTATCTTTTCATTCTAGCTCAAAGGAAATGAGCGCAACCCTGTCTCTCCGCGGGGTGTCCCAGCGTTGCGGGTTTCTCCGCTAGTTAAGGGTATTTGATGCTCGCTGCGCATTCAGGCCAGTTCCATAGTCAGCAACAGTACGCGCATAGCTAGCCCAGGTACTGTAATTGTGGTTTTGAGCAAAGTTTTAGTAGGCTTATAATTAGAAAGTATGCTTTAATATGCTATTAAGTTTAACAGTGTTGTAGTCGGTGTTGTTTGTCGTTAGACATATTTTCATGTTAACTGAAAAACTTACTCTTAATTAAGGTTTTCTCTAGTAGGCTATTTACACTAGTAGGCTGTAGCGTGGCCAAATTGATGTTGTAGTCTATTCATTTCAGATATAAACCCCATTTAGGCTTTTGGTATATGAGCTTCAACAAAATTAAGGATATTAAAATAGTCAATGCACAGATAAATATATTGTATGCGGTTTTAGGGGTGTTATGACCGCTACGAAGTTTTCTTAAGTGATAATTTCTCTGACCATACACTATATTTCATCTTTGTGAGTTTATGATACTGCGCCATCTTTATCATTTACTTTAAGTGAACTGCGCCATATCTTATAATTTATTATCTTTTTTTGACACTGAACTATCCAAATCGCCATCTAATGAATTTTATTACAGACTTCCTCATCCAATATAATTTCTTATATTTAGTCTATTAAATAATAATTTATTTGACAGGTTTTATATTAATCACACATTAGATAACTTATTTTCGGGTTACTTGTGTTGTAATAATTTTATGTTGTGTGTAGTTACAGCGGTGAAACGCTATGACATTCACGGGTTACAAAAGTTAATGTATCAATTTATATATATATATATATATATATATATATATATATATATATATATATATATATATATATATATATATATATATATATATGTGCAAGACTACTACTAGTTATGTAGCTCATACAGATTTGAACTGGACTCGACTCGATTTGCATTGAGCGGTTGACTGCTCTGCGCCTGAAGTTGTAATTTCGTGTTTTCTTAAATTATAATCTAGTGTATCTATAAAATTGCCGTGAGCTGCCGTGAGCTGGTTCAGGTCTCAGTTAAGAGATTAATATGGCTTGCTGATTTATTATCCTCTCGGAGACCTCAGAAACACTGAAGTTTATGGTTTTCTCAAAAGAGGAGTTAACTGCCAGCGGACTATGCACAACACAAACACAAACGAGTCTAACACTCAAATATGAGTTATTCAATAGCTTTCTTTGTTGAAGTAACATAATAGTAATTTGTATAATAAATACTCGGATAAAAATAGCTATTACAGCACATTAAATATAGATGCCAACGCCACTGTGGCCTTCTGTGTCGATTGAAAGTGTGATTCTATCTTGGCCAATAGTTTCCCTATAGGGCACTCTACACAACCAGCTCACTTGATTGCTGTCCGTAAATGTAGTGCTTTGCATGTTTTCCGCGATAACTGATTACATATCGTTTTCAGTTGTTCAAATGACATATTTCTGTCGGTCCGTTTTCAGGCCTATTCTCTGTGTAATGAATTGTTTGTATCCTGTAAACCATACTAAATGTAGGCCTACCTTTAGTCTTGAGTTATTTGCTTTCAATCTATCTGCTGCCATAATCCACAAATTGTAACTTTAGAGCACTAACACTAATGTCCACTGAACTAAAATGGAAAATAACATGAAAAATTAATTAACAAGCAGCTTCCAAAGCAAAGTAAAACGAAATGAAGCAAGAAATTGTGAAAAGCGGGTGTAGCAGTTAAACAAAAGCAGTTTGCATGTGCTTCCTCGATTTGACGACATAATACAAAGTGCATTACCATGTAGCACCTCAGCAGATTGACAAATCTCTTTCTGTTTTATGAATGGCGGCGCATAAGATGGAGAGGAACCTTGATAGTGGTAAACGTAGCAAAACGTCAAAACGTAACATTTACCCGCTTTAATGCATATTTTATTCTATATGCACTACTCAGCCTTGCGCGCGCATGTGTGTGTGTGTGTGTGTGTGTGTGTGTGTGAGAGAGAGAGAGAGAGAGAGAGAGAGAGAGAGAGAGAGAGAGAGAGAGAGAGAGGGAGATAAGTTGCAGGTGGGTGTTCCCGACTTCTTACTCTGAGTGCTTTCCGGACAGTCTCACAGACACGATCATTTGTTCAGGATATTTCGATCTTGACCATTCCCTCTGAATGTAATGCGATCTTGAACGTTTTAGCCGAGTCTTACAGATGATGTCTGTGTAATGAGACGTTTGTGTGAGCAGACCTTGTTTTCTGGTCCTGTATGCCCAAGTAAAGTAGTAAAATCCTTCCCAGATCGTCTGTCCGTGAAGCCTGATGCCATTTTAACTAAGCGTATTCTTTTTTCATATCCTTGTTTCTTCATTTTGGTAACTTCTACAGTAATTTATTCTTACGTTTATTCGTATATTTATTTATTTCTTGATAGTAAAAAGATAGATCTAATTTCAGGCCTGGTTTTAATTCTCTCCTCTCCACCTCTCCGAGGCCCTTCATCATTAGTCTCTTTAACCCCAACGGTCTAGAGGCAGGGGCCATTTTGTTCTGAACACTTGTTCCGAGTTAAGCGAGGGAATCTGAGGCACCCTTCATCAGAGACACTACCGACACTTTGTTCACTTAGGACAGGAGACCAAAAATAAACGTCCATAAGCACATAATCGCGTGCGTTATAAATGTAGCTTACAAGGACAGATTATCTAAACAAAGATCATTTATGGACCATTTGACCTCATAAGTCTACCACGGAATGTCAATGGCAGTTTCCTTTTTTGGTCTAAGTGAAAGTGAATGAAAATATGTGGAATTAATAGGCGTTGTGCCGTTGTACATGCGTAGAGGCTGTTAAGTTTCCATATGTTCTACACTTTTATCTACGCGAAAATACAATCACTAAGGATAATACAGTCACTAAGGATAAGAAAGCTTCATACACACAGAGAGCGAAGCCAAGCCTGTAGGCTACTGGACTACTTAGACAAACTAAATTAACATTACAGAAAAAAGATGGAAACCTAGATTTCGAAGAAGAGCGGAAGAGTTAGACGGTTAGTAGGACACGAAACTCGCGACAAATATCATTAAACTGAGAGAACAACTTTAGGCTTCTTTGTTTTTTATTAGTTTTAAGAAACCCCTAAATATGTACAACATATTTTTGGCACATTTTGGCGTTTTAAACAAGCATTAATCAATTTATTCGTAAGCTAATTTTAAATCGAAAGCCTAGGCTGCATTACCTAAAATATATCATTTATTTATTTATTATTTATTATTTATTATTGTTATTATTATTATTAGAAGTAGTAATAGTAGTAGTAGTAGTAGTAATAATAATAATAATAATAATAATAAATAATAATAATAATAAAGAAGAAGAAATAGTATTAGTATTAGTATTATCGTTAGTAGGCTAATACTCGGGCCTGTTTTCATCCGTTTGAAGAACTTTATCGCTACCTTACGTCTAAAATGCAGTGACTGCTGCTGTTTCAACAATTTTAGAGTTCAGTGATCAAGAGGTAAAAAGTTTGGGTGCCAAAGAAAACACTTGTTCACTAGAAAAACGACTTGAAACGCTTAGATCCCGCGATGTGTTTCAGCATATTATACATATGTAACCGTTATGCGAAATACGCACATAAAAATATACAGAAAGTATTCACTGTCTATTTATAGGCCTACAGTCAATATTTTTCTACATATTTTCTAAATTAAGTTATTTTAAGTAGAAAAGCTAAATACATGTGTTCAGTTTTCTTTTTGTGAATAGAATAAAAAAAGATTATGCTTTTGACTATTTATTATAATTTTTTAATATATAATTTAATTACATAATTGTTGGCTGTATCCTAAAAAACATACATAAATTGATAGATCATGATTATTTCTTAAAATATATAGGGTTTAAACGTTTAGTTTTAGCTTTAGAGTCAATTTCTTTAACATACAGTAATTTATGAAGTAAGTTATGTGATTAGAAAATGTGAGGACTTTATTGGCCTTTAAGTTAAAAGATAAAAATTATATTATTTTAATTTTAAATGCTGTTGGCATATGCGTGTGTGTGTGTGTGTGTGTGTGTGTGTGTGTGTGTGTGTGTGTAGAAAGCCTTCTCTATACTAAAATACCATTGAGCTTCCTGGGTTGTACTAAATCGGTGTATAGGATCAGACTGAGGGAGCCACATGTTAAACAGAGACCGTGTTTAACAGATGACCACTGTCTTAGCTGCATGAGCTCCAGAATGCCAGCCACAGCTTTGAGGAGTTCTGGGCCTCGTCAGCCCTGCCAGGCTCATAGGTGTACTGAGACCCAGCGCTAGTCATCTGACTCACACACACACACACACACACACACACACACACACACACACACACACACACACACACAAATAAGCCAAGTGTTGGTCTGAGAAAGGCTGGAACTGTAAAATCAGATGAGTCTCTTGGCCCCTGTGAGGACTAAGTGGCTGTGCTGACACCCTGTGCTTAATAAACGGTTTTGCTAATTGAAGCAGGAGTGTGCAGGATGCTGACTGGAATGCAAAGCTCACTGCTTTCAGCACCAGAGCTTGAAGACACTGTGCTGGCAGCTGATGGAGTGGAGCTCTGAATACCTCGCATGGCAGAGTGAGGAGCAAATGTGCGTGGGGCTGCCATGCCCTGCAGTCTGCTGCTGCCAAATTCCCCCTACTGCTGTCTGCAGCCACCGAAGCGGAACGAGGCAGACAGATAGGGAGGAAAGCAGAGGGAGACAGATAGGGAGATGGAGAAAAAGAGAGACGGGGTAGCTTTCTGTTGCTTCTGTTTTGCGGGTCGGGTCATACTGGCCAGTGATCTCTCTGCTGCCAGGATTCATCTGACAAAAAGAGAGAAGAAACCTCACACAGAAGAATAAAACAAAAGTCACATGATGACAGGTTGCATTAAATCCCTGTTCCATCTCGATGGTTTTCCAATTCAGGCTTGACCAGGGAGTTTGGAGCTGTAGGTTTCTGGTTTAGTGACCAACCACATCAGCGAAGTGTGGCTTTTTTGGAGTTTGTTTGTTTTTTCCTCCTCATTTCACACCTGTTAGAATACAATTTTATTCTGTTTCATTAACAGCTGATGAATGACAACATAAGTTTAATGACTGTTATAGTTATTCTTTTACAGGTGCTTGAAGATCACACTCTGAGTCCAGCAGCAATGAGACATGAGAAAGACAGCATAATGGCAGTATAAATGGTGTACCTTGTATTAACCCTTTCCTCTTCTGAGACTAAGCAGGAAGGAATATCTATGTATTTTTTCTGATAAATTGTCCTTACTGTGACTCAGCAAACTTGATAAACTTGAAGGAAACAATGAGGCTAGAAGACAGCATGAGTCAAGCAGTAACGTGACTTTGCCTGTGGTCTTATGCAGACGTAAAATTGTGCACAGACAACGGGAGCCCATCAGCCCTACATATACATGCCTGCCATGTTCCTTCCAGATGACTAACAGAGTTTTAAGAGACCGAGGGCCTGATCACTTCCCGGAGCCTTTCGTTTATGAGCTGACGTTACACATTTAGCCAGGGAAGCAGAAAGATTCTTTAATATTTGTCTTTTTTTAAACTTCCATCTATTAAAGCGTGTTGAGCCTTTTCCAACACCGGGTCTTAGCTTTGAAAATATTGTTAAAAGTCGAGTAAATGAGAGATTGTATGGGTCAGGAGCAAGTATGCGAGAGTTTTACATGCCGCCAGGCTTCAGGGTTACACGTTAATGGTTGCCTGGACCTTTTGCTACTTTTCAACCCCAATCGAGCAAATGAGGGAATGTGTGGCCTGGTGAGTCCCAGGGGGAAGGGCCAAAGCTGCAGCTCTGGGTGCAAACGTCCCCGCCGATTAGCAGCCTGCCCGTGTGTGAAGGGCTGCCTTAGAATGGATACTAAAATCCAAGCTGTGAGTCGTTTGGGCCTCACGTGCTGTAAAACACCTCCACATGCTCCTGGTCCCAACATCACACACAGGCAGGAAGCCTCTCAGCCTCTCTGCTGTGCCCTCGCCATTAGACTTGTGCTAAATCTGCTCTCGCCATCAGCGGCGCTGGAGCAGCTCCTTTGTGCTGGTCCACGGCGGCCTGTTTTTTTTATTAAAGCATTGTTATCTCCCCCGATCAGCACAGGCCGGTTCAGATTAAGCAGTCTCCCATTAAAATACTTCACTGGGTTGGGGAGCAGTGAATCTCATTTCTTCACATACTTGTTGTTATTGGGGGGTGGAGGTGTGAAGACAGTAGGGGGCTTCTGCTGCAGTCCTGCACCAAATGTGTTGGTGTCTAGGCCGATCATTTTAGTGTGGCCTCTCTCTCACACCTCTGCATGTGGAGATGGGTGGAGGGATACAAGGGACTCTGGTGAGATAGACATGGTGTGCTTGGAACAGCAGAAGAACTTCTCGCGTTCTTCTGTGTGTCAGCTGATCTGGCGTAGCAGTCTCTTTAGAGAGAACATGCTTTTTGTCATACAGTTAGCACTAAATATGTTTGATTTCCCCATGCGGATACATCTGGAGAGATTTCCATACAGACATTTGACATTTTTGTCCTTTGTTGCCTAACTTTCAAGTATACTGAGGTCCTGTTCAAAAATGTACGTGTCCTGTACAGTAGCAGTTCATCTTTTTTTTTTACTCACAGCAGAATGCAGGATCAAGGAGAACTGTTTGAAGTCTGCATGCAGCCCTGCAGCGACAGTGGTATCGAAGACTGTTAGCATAATTTACTCTGACAAATGTCTCTGTGGTCACAGGGTCAGGACTCACACCCAGCCAGACGATCCAGTTGAATCAATGAAAATGATTAGTTTATGGCTGTCACACACAATCGATCAGCCTTCATCCTCACCCTTTTTAGCTTTCAGGGATTAACTTTTGAAGAAGTGTCTCATGACTTGACCTTTAGGAGGGGGTAGAGAGGAACAGATGGGGAGGAGGGAGCACGGAGGGTATCAGCCCTCGCCAGCTAGCAAATCCAGCCGTTACGCAGAGAGAGATCACAGCTTTCCCAGGAGCCTACAGGTAGAGACACAGTTCACAGGATTCTGCAGGTGGGGAGAGACATACTTGAGCAGTGAGCCCTTTTACACACACACACACACACACACACACACACACACAGAGTGGCTGTCTGGGCTCCTCCTCAGTGGGGTGCTGATACCAGGCTGATTGTCAGGTATGGCTGTGTGCCCCAGAGCCATGGTCATCAGAGGCAGAGGGCTTATCTGTTATTAAAGTTCTCTGGACCTTAACCACAGAGATGGGTACAGCACTGGACAAAGGCAGGAAGGTAGGAGGAGAGATGGGCTCACTCTTACAAGCTACTCAGTATGGTATTGGTTGACCTGTTCGGCTGAAAGGGTGCTGAGAGCGGGTCCAGTAGAAAAGTCGGGGCAGGGGTTGAGGTCACTCAGCTGGAATAAGGGTCTTGGGATTGGGAAGGTTATAGAGCGCTAATACACACACACTCCTTCTCTGCCCTGGAAAGCTTCCACTGATGCATCTTCATATCTTCTGTTTAATTAGCTCCATCTACCTTGGCCCAAGAACAGAAACACAAGTCTCCTCCTAACAATACACCCATGTCCCCCTCTCTCTCTCTCTCTCTCTCTCTCTCTCTCTCTCTCTCTCTCTCTCTCTCTCTCTCTCTCTCTCTCTCGCTCTCTCTTGCTCTCTCTCTCTCTTTCTCTCTATATTTCCAGTCCTCTCTCTTTGTCTCTCTCTTTTCTTTTGTCTCTCTCTGTCTCCCTCTCACTCTTTCATTCTTTTTTTCCCCGTGCAAACCGGTGGCTGTAACGTGAGTGGGTAAGACTCTGCCGATGGATTTAAATTGTTTTGCCAACTCTCGACGTCAGGGTCAGCCATTGGAGCATCAGCTTGTGGAATGTGTACAGGTGAATCATGCCTGTCTGACAAGCACAGGAGAACCGGCCAGCAAGCAAAAATAAGCCAAAAGACTTGCGCTGAATAAAATCTTCTGATTTTGCAGATCTATATTAGTGTTTGTTGTGTCTCTGCTGGGGCCCAGAGGTGGTGTGTTTAGACCTTTCATGCATCCCCTGTTTGTGAGTTATTATCCAATCATTTTTACTGTCTCTTAAAATGAGGAATTGTAGTGCTGTGTGCTTCATGTGATATATTGCAGAACAAACAGTAAGAGTGCATCAGCAGCAGCTAAATATAGGAGAATACAGGAGGCCAACCTGGCATGGTGGAATAAATGGAAACACACACAGAGGTAGAGAGTAAGAGAGATAGAGGGGGGGGGGGAGAGAGAGTGAGTGAGAAAGAGAGAGAGGGAGAGAGAGAGAAAGAGTGAGAGACAGAGAGAGAGAGAGAGAGAGAGAGACAGACAGAGAGAGAGAGAGACATACTAAGGGGATAATATAACTGTGTATCATCTTTGTTTACTATCTCTTCACTTCCCAGTCTCTCTCCCTTCCATTCCTCTCTTTCTGTCTCTCTCTGTACTCCCCTCTGCATGTGATGGTCTCTTATCAGAGAGAGCTCCTAATTGCAGTATTATTTCGCTGGTCTGTTATCTATCCCTGGTGTGGTATAAAAAGCCAGTTGTAGCTCAGCAGCTGGGAGGCAGGCGGCTGTGCGGTAGCCAGGCCTTTGTTCTGCCTGCGCACTGATAAGATTTGACATGAACTCCGTGCATGTGTGTGGGCGTGTTTGTGTGTGTGTGTGAGCAGGTGTACGCTTGTGTGTGTGTGTGTGTGTATGTGTGTGTGTGTGTGTGAGCAGGTGTATGCTCGTGTGTGTGTCTGCGTGTGTGTGTGTGTGTGTGTGTGTGTGTGTGCGTGCATACGTGTGTGTGTGTGTGAGCAGGTCTGTGCTCGTGTGTGTGTGTGTGTGAGCAGGTGTGTGCTCGTGTGTGTGTGCTTGTGTGTGTGTGTGTGTGTGCGCGTGTGTGTGCTCATGTGTGTGTGTGTGCGTGCATGCGTGTGTGTGTGTGTGTGTGTGTGTCTGTGTGTGTATGTGTGTGTGTGAGTGGACTGAGACGTGTCTTTAGTTCAGATCAGAGGTGAGGCATTCGTGTGTGCTTCCGCTCTATGGCGTTGTTTCCAGTGAGAGGCACAATGGCGTATCTGTATGCAGAGCACCTGGAGCTCTGACACCTACACGACATGCCTGACGTGCGTTGTGCCGTGCAAGTGTTGTACAGCATCAGAGAGCAGCACTTTGCCCCGTTCTTTAAGTCAAAGAACACAGATGCTCCACCATGAAGGCCAGAAAGCTTCAGACAGATGCCGCCTGACGCCGTCCTGGGAGCAAGTGTAACAGAGGCGTCTAACAGTAGATGGCAAGCCTGAAGGGACATGAGAGTGAGAGTTAACTGCTGAAGGGTGTGAAAGCAGGCATATTGACATGAAAGACAGTGGAGACAAACACCAGAGTCAGATAACCAGGCAGCAGATGGGTTGGTGTGTGAGGGGGCCATATTTCAAATAGAGAGTACACTCACCAAGTCCTTTCCTTCTTTCCCTGGTCGTGTCCTCCGGGACTGGGGGCTAAGAGGAGGGTGATGATTAGTGATTCAATTTAGCCTCCCATCAATCAATGGAAAGGCCATGGAGGAGACGGCTGTTGGTGCTACTCCTACACTCAGCATGCGTGGGCTGACAGGGGTAGTGCTTTTCTCCGGGGGGCAGGTTCTTCTTCCTTGGTTAATTAAGCAGGCAGCTTGCCACTGCACTTACTTATTCATGAAGCTTTGCTTCGATCGGATGCCACTTGGTTGGAAGAGGCTGGCTAATTAGTCTGGCACTTATAGGCAATCTATAGCACTGGAGTCAGTATGGGGCCGTGGGAGCCTGCTGGAGATTTAATCGCTACTTAGACTGAGGACAGGCGTGCTAAACTATGTGAAAGTGTGATGTATTAATAAGGGAGACTGTACGAGACAATGCAGTAGTACTATAACCACAAGGCCACAAACATAGCAGAGAATCCTATCAGGCCCTCCAGGAGAACAGTGTCCGGGCTCCAAGGAAAGTTGTTTATTGAAGTGAGCGCATGGAAACTGTTCAGACAGGCTGTAATGACTACCAGCCCAGCTGAACACACTGGGCATTTTGACTGAGGTTTTCTTCAGCGCACATGTTTGTGTCTCACGCTATGTGCAGAGGTACTCATGGCAAATTAGGGAAAGCTGCAAAAATAGATTTTCTACTAACATTATTTATAGTATTAGTTTATATGAACAAACCATGAGCATTTGCATTAATTAGACATTAAGTAAACTTAAAGTCCTGGACATCATGACCCGATGACAATCATTCTTCATGGGCAGTGAGCTGTTCCTTTTGCTCACTTTAGTGACATCGAAGTCCATTTGGTGGTTTGCAAAGATGCCCTTCACTCACACTGCAGTAATGCTGCTAAAAACACGGCTTGCATTGCCTAAAGTTGTTAGATGTTAATGGTTTGTTAATATTACCTAACATAAATAATGTTACTGTAATTAGTGAACCCTTAATGTAAAATGTTACTCTTAGGCATATGTTTAAGAGAATAATAATTTTGTTGCTTTGGCAGCAATTATATTCCTGTTCTCTTTGTGATTCGTAGCCCTCAGAGTGCATGTGAGTTAGTGAGAGAGAGAGAGAGATGGAGAGAACGACAAAGACCTTGCAAGTGGTTTCAAGGTGATGGCCTTGAGAGAATGACCGTTACGGTGGTCATGGCTGGCTGTAGTGGGGACCAAGCCGATAGAGTGGTGGCAGAGCCAGTGGAGTGGGGACGGAGCCAGTGTGGTGAGGACTAAGCAGGTGCAGTGGGGACGGAACCATTGCAGAGGGACTGCTGTTTGAAGGACCCACCACACAGCTTCCACTCAGCCCACACCCTGCTGTGGTCTGGAACAGAGCTCACATATTGAACTCATTCTGAGACCACCAAGAAATAAAATAATACCTGTGTGTGCATGTCTAAAGAAATCTGAAGATTCACCTCTAGTTAGACTGTCAGGGTGTGGTATAGAGCTCTGTAATTATAGCAGTAGTCGCCAGATCGGCTTCATGGGGCCAGTGTATGTTTGGATGTGTGTGTGCGTGTGTGGGTTTGGGTGTGTGAGAGAAAGAGGACAGTGGTGTGTCATCCCTAGACCTGTCATTTTCTCTTTACCTGCTGACTCCATTCAGAGGCTCCAGCCCATTCTCACTAGCCCTGTCTTTATATCTTTTTGTCCCTGGAAGGCCCCCATAAAAGAGGTCTGGCGCTGGTGCTCTGTAGACTGACTGAACTCTCTTCCTGCTGTTTCATGTTGCCGCTGGGCTACTAAGCAGCGTGCGTTTCCACACACGCTTTATTACTTTGCTGTGCTTGTTGTGATTGATCTATTAGTCACTTATTGACTGTGGATTATTTTGACCCTCTTTGACTCCAGCACCTGCCTTCATGGCAATAACACCCCCCCCACCCTCCACCCCACCCTCCTCTCTCTCTCTCTCTCTCTCTCTCTCTTTCTCTCACTCTCTAGATGATTTCCCCCAGGATCTTCCGGTGCCCTGTTCTCTTATCCCTCTCTTTCTTCCTGTACCACACTTCTACACTTCTGTTGGCTGCCATCCGCCGACCACCCCCACCCGACTCCACCCCCCTCTCTCTGTGTGGTACTCAGTCCCCTGCTGGGTGGTGGTGGGGGGGGCAGAGACCTTTGCTCTGGCTTTAGTTACACATCAATGAAGGGTGAATAATGCATCAGCTTACCCTGCTGTTACCGCCCGGTCAGGCAGTCAGAGGTGGAGCTTCCCCACACCCTCGACAGCGTATGTCTCCTCATCGTCCTCCAAAGAATGACCACACCCCTCACACCTGCCTTACACACATCACGTCAGACCATATTACAGTATTTCATGTTTGCTGGCCTGGATGGGAGCTTTGTGTGTGTGTGTGTGTGTGCGTGCGCATGTGTGTGTGTATGTGTGTGTGTCTGTGTATGTGTGTACGTGTGTGTGTGTGTCTGTGTATGTTTGTGTTGTTTGTGTGTGTGTGGACGTGCATGTGTGCGTGTGTCTGTGTATGATTGTGTGTGTGTGTGTGTGTGTGTGTGTGTGTGTGTGTGTGTGGGGTGGGGGGGTAATGGACTTGCGGGGTCATAAGGAGACTGTGGCTTTAATTTTGCACAGGTCAAGAGCTGGCAGTGACCCCCATAAAGTGAGAGTTAATGGCTGCCAGTGAGCTGGCTTTATTCCCATTCGCCCACAGAGGACAGCAGAACCTCAGCTGATGGACTGCTCACGTGTAAACGTTAAGCTCAGAGGTTTGACCTCTGATTTATGTCTAGACTGTCTTTGACCCCCCCCCCCACACACACACACACACACACACACGCACATACACACACAGCTCATTCCAGAATATCTGTGTACCAAGTCTTTCTGTAATTGGTCAGAGACATTAAAGTCCCTGGACATATGGACTGCGGTGCCCAGCATTGGACAGCAGCATTTCTGCTGAAGGGTTTCAATCACTAACCCTTGAGCTGCACATCACTTCACTACAGGTACGATACTATCTAGAGCTACAACACGCCAGACCAAATAAGTGGAATGTCTCTGACATTGTGCGGCATGTAAGGGCATCGTCCTCTCGCCATTTGTCCACGCTTAAGTGACGTCAGCCAGGCTGCATTTGTCAAAGAGCTTAAAGCCTTTTAGAATGGGCTAACAAGTCAACTTATTACTGCAGCGAAATGTGAGATGAATTAAGTGAGTGACGACTAACAACGTAGCAGACCAAATCAGGAAGAGTCTCAGCACTCCAGAAAATCACAGTGATTTATCAACCTCAGCCCTTTGGGAGAGAACAAAAAAACATACATAATCATCATCTTCCTCTCTCAAAGTTAATGGTGCCAAATAGCAAATAAACACTTTTTTTTCTGGCAACAAAAGACCATCTCCTCAACCCCCCCCCCCCCCCCCCAAAATAAATATATAAATACAAGTCATTAACCCACAGCTGTTTGTTATCAGTGGCCATTAAATTGGTGGGAGTGTCGACCCCAAGCCAAGGCAAACAGGCAGCGTTGCTTGTACAGAGGAGGAGAGTCAGGGTGGTCAAGTCCATTGCCAGCCTGGAGACCAGAGTCTCTGCTCTCACGCGCAGGGGAGAAAAAGACGGCGTAAGGGGAAAGGTAGAGGAGGAAGCCCTCACAACAGGAAGGAGATTTTCTCACCCTCATCCTCTCAGCAACATACACTACAGTCATGAGATCCTGTTGCACTGCTTATGTAGGTGGGTATGTTTGTGAACTTGTGCTTGGTTGCATGTGTTTGTGTATGCGCTCGACACAGGGATGAATATCTGCTCCAGCTACATTCCATTAGTTTAATGCCTAACCAGTGCACGCTGCCCCACTCCTGGAGGTGCGTCTAATGAGCAGAGCCAGATTCCTGTGCAGGTCAGTCTTTAACGAGCTACCGGGAGAGCGAGGCCTGCGGCTAATGTGTCACCTGGATCTCCTTGGATAGCCACAGCAACGAAGGATGAAGGAATGGTGGGATAATTACTCATACCCTGCACCGCTGAGGAACAGGACAGCTTCCTTTTTTATAAGCACTTTTTTTTTTTTTTTTTACAGTAGTTTAATTATGTTGCCAGTGAGTTCTTTACTTTAGTGCGATCTTAAACTCTCTTAACGTTCATTAACCATTCCCAAGAAGATGGATGGGAAAGGCGATGGTGCATTTGTGTATGTTTTTCGGGAGAACGCAGGGGTAGTGTGCAGGATTCCATAAAGCTGGAAATGTAGGCCATATCATGCAGGTCACCCCTGATCCACAGCTATCCTGAAACACACTCTTATTGTTAATGTAGCCATTACGATACGTGTGTGTGTGTGTGTGTGTGTGTGTGTGTGTGTGTGTGTGTGTGTGTGTGTGTGTGTGGTGAGCTGGGTATATGTGTGGATAAACGTGATACTCAATGTGTAGATGATGGCTATATCACTGGCTGCCTCTATGTAAAAGTCAGATGAATGGCTGTTCACATCTGCTAACCCTGCAGTAGGTCCTGTTTTGTAGAAAAACCCCATTCACAACCACAACATGGATAGCACCATATTCAGCTATATTACATACATATAGCTTGGGTTTTACTGCACAAACAGTGGTGTGTTGTGAGTGTGTGTGTGAACCCACATGCATGCATGCGCACGTGTGTGTGTGTGTGTGTGTGTGTGTGTGTGTGTGTGTGTGTGTGTGTGCACATGCTTGTATATGTCTGGCTCAGAGCAGGCAGTTCCCACAGCTCTCCTGACACATTCAGGAGTGAACATACGCTGCTTGTAAACAGTGACAAATGCAGAACACTCTAGCTTTCACACCCTCCCCAAGGTGTCCCTTCACAAACACAGACTAACACACATATATAAGTGTGTATGTGTGTGTGGCTCTATGAAGAGGCTCCTTAATGTTATAGCATGGTAAAGCCCTCCCAGTGGGACAGCAGCCTATACCATCTCCATATAGTTGTCAATCTTCTGTTTTGTGGCTGTAATGAGGATGTCAGAGGTATGCGTCCACGTGTGTGTTTGTGTGTGTGTTTGTGTGTGTGTATGTGTGTGTGTGTGTGTGTGTGTGTGCACGTGTGTGTGTGTGAGGACCTGGAGATGGAGTTGGCACCCTCATCACTACTACCATCAGACAGCTTCTCTCCATGGCTGATAGACAAGACCAGCAGGCAGCACTGTGCCAAAGCTCACGCATAATGATGCCTAAGTTGAGGAGCAGCTCACCCGCACACTCCACCCCCACCCCC